>NC_028457.1:9559592-9609774 GCF_000263155.2 Setaria italica | reverse complement strand
GTCAGGCTCTCTTTCTCCTTGCGGGGCCCTGCCCTTGAGCTCCACCGAGTGGCGACCCCTGAGCTCCTGACAGCAAAGGTGCATCTGTGCTGGCAACCGCTATCCACTAGTAGAGAACTGACTTTCGATCCACCCCCTTTATCCCGGTTTAAAGTTGGCCCGGGACAAAAGGGGGTGCGGGGGGGTGCGGAAATTTGGAGGGGAGCATTAGTCCCGGTTGGTAATTGCAACCGGGACTAAAGGCCCCCCTTTAGTCCAGGTTGCAACGGCTAGCTGGGGGGCGTCGGTGGCCGGACCCTTTTATCCCGGTTGGAGGATCCAACCGGGATAAAAGGGTGTCCCTTTTATCCCGGTTGGATCCTCCAACCGGGATAAAAGGGTCCGGCCACCGACGCCCCCCAGCTAGCCGTTGCAACCTGGACTAAAGGGGGGCCTTTAGTCCCGGTTGCAATTACCAACCGGGACTAATGCTCCCCTCCAAATTTCCGCACCCCCCCGCACCCCCTTTTGTCCCGGGCCAACTTTAAACCGGGATAAAAGGGGGTGGATCGAAAGTCAGTTCTCTACTAGTGGATAGCGGTTGCCAGCACAGATGCACCTTTGCTGTCAGGAGCTCAGGGGTCGCCACTCGGTGGAGCTCAAGGGCAGGGCCCCGCAAAGGAGAAAGAGAGCCTGACCCGTGACTGGGTGGCACCCCACCAACCCCTCACTAGCGCACAGCTCCGTGGGATGGTGAGATGCTTGTCCCATAGCACCTCTCCAGCCAACCTCCCCCATTCTCTATGGCTCCCATGGCTCGATCCATCTGCAGCTGGGAGAGAGATGCCCGGGGGGAGGTGCACCGCGCTTGGGCTGTCGCATAGCATGAGCGGGGCGGCAGGGCTACACTCATACCGTCGATAGGGAGCTGTGAGCGCCTTCAATTTTTGTCAGTGATGGGCTGGTGGTGGCCACGGGGATGAGGTCCGATGAGCTCCGGATGGGGAGGCGGCCTCCTTGTGTCCAGCTAAGGTGATGTTGGTTGTTGGGTACATGATGGATGGGGCAGGCGGCCTCCGCTAAGGAGAAGCCTGTCCATGCCTTAAGCATGGGCAGGTGTCATTTGGGTCTCTCCTTCGGTGTAGTATTGGCCAAATGGTGCAGGGGAGCTGTAGCGGAGCCTGGCCGCTCCATTTTCACCGGTTAGAGAGAGAGAGGAGAGAGATAAGAATAGAAGGGAGAGAGATGGGAGGGGAAGAAGATAATGCTGACATGTGGGCCTCACCGCTGTTGTCATCCACGTCAGCGAAAGCTCCTATCAAAATAGTTACATGGCTGAATTTGAACAGTTTCGATAGTTAGATGGTCAAAGATTTCTGATTTTGGAGTTGGATGGCCTAAAGCAAACTCAAGCGATAGTTTCTTTTGCAAATTATCAACAAGAAAATTGTGCGTGTTAATGGAGTCTTGGCCCAACAGAAATAATCAAACGTCAGAATCAATTTGTTGGGGGCAATTCCAACAATGAAATCATCAGCTGCAAACATACCAGTTGGTCTAGCAGAGTGCACTCAGGTCAGTATTACATTCCCTGAGCCCCTGATCATCTTTAGGATCTAGGGCGTCCTAAAGATGTAGGATGAGCCAGACCACGAACGCCATGCATGGCTCCCCTCACAGGCCAACAACTCAAATGCAGTTATATTGAATGTTGTAGTGCCCTGACGAAAAATGGATGCTCTTTGGGGCATACCCGATGCAGATATAGATAATGATACCGGTCTTCACATTGTCAGGAGTCCTTGAGATAGGTGAAAGAAGAACACGTGGTATTTTATAGCTGGTGTGGTGCGACCTAAAGGTGTAATACACGAGCATTTTGTGCTAATAGTAGCTGGCATGCATATAGTGCCATGAGTCACAGTTATCATGAAGGCTTACACCTCGGTACCTTAGTGTTTGCATTTCTTCCTCTCTAATTTTAAGTTTTCTATTTAATGACATAGCAACAAAGTTCAGCTGAATCAACTTCACCCCCAATGTAGGAAGATGGATATACTTATCCAAAGAAATTACATATTTACATGCACTTCAGAATATATAAATCCACATCTATGACTAAGTGGTTGGAGTGGCCTGTTTGGATACCCTGTGTTAAAATTTAACAAGTGTTAAACTTTAACACTCTATTTGAGAGTGTTAAAACTTTAACACATTGGAGTGTTTGGATGATGTGTTAAACTTTAACACCTTTGGTGGGAAATGACTCCATTACCCCCTCATTTATGGCCGGCGGAGAGAGAGGGAGGAGAGAGAAGGGGTAACCTGGGAAAAAGTGGAGAGGGGGACCACTTTTAACACCTTTAGCAAGTTTTAACACCCCCTCCATGTGTTTATGAAAAATAGGGTGTTAAACTTTAACACTCCACTTTTAACACAAGTGTTTGGATAGGAAAGTGTTAAAAAATGTTAAAAGTGGGGTGTTAAACTTTAACACCCCCTTCCCAAACAGGGCCAGTCTTCGGTGTTAGGTGGTTTAGCTCCCCTTCAAAATGTCATGCTAGTATATGGCACTGCGTATTCGCATCGCATCTATCCTCCTACTATTGAATGTACCTCTTTAGTGCTGGAGATAGCTGACTGGAGAGCTAGTGCCGACTGGAGGAAGCGGCAGGGCTCAATTTTTCCTACCTGCAGTTATCTCAGCAATACATGCTGGTACTTGATCGTCCCAACACCTGCAACACATTCCAACCTTTGTAGGATGAGCCAGGCCATGAACACTATGCATGGCTCGCCTCGCACGAATGCAGTTGAGCTGAATAACATGGGTGCCCTTTGGGGCCTGCCCGAGCCTAGAGCATATGTATATGAGTTCTTATTCAGATGTATGTTAAAAATAATATATTATAAAATATAAAACTAATGAAAAAATATGAAAAGTTCAGTTATAAACGATTCTTCCTGGCTGTATTCTATGCTCTGCTAGCTAAGATTAAAAGTTATTGCTACAAGCAATTCTACTGTACCCATGATTATGAAGTGAAATGAACTAACATGTGCAGCTGATACGGAATTCATACATTGGCAACCGGGTACTCATGACTAAATCGTTGGTCCAGAAAATACTCTTGTTCATAGTAGCATGTTTGGCTATGTTTTTCTTTATGAATCATTAACTGCATGCTAACGTTAATATATATCTAGTCTCCTTAGACTCTTGCAAATGTGTACTTGGATCTGTAAATTATGGTGTAATTTCATTGCATAATAATTAAGTCATTATGAAGCAGTGCATTTCTGTGCATACCACTACTAGAAAACTGAGCATTCGTCCCGAGGCTCAGTACCGGTTGCATTTTGGCCTTGTACTAATGTAAGCATTAGTACCAAGCCTAATAGACAGTCCCTGAGGAGCCTCCCGTGACCCACTTTAATACCGAACCTAATGGATAGTCCCCGAAGAGCCTCCCGTGACCCCCTTTAGTACCGGGTGGGGGCTCCACCCAATACTAAAGGTTACCCATTAGTACCAGATGGAGCCTCCACCCGGTACTAAATGCCCTAAGGCACATCAGTACCGCATGGAGCCTCCACTCGGTACTAAAGGATCACCTTTAGTACCGGGTGGGGTTCCCACCCAGTACTAAAACTTCCGTCCGGCACCCTCCTCCCTCCCGCGCGCTACCCGCTCCTCCTCTTATCCCTTCCTCCTCCTCTATTGCCTCCCCTTATCCCTCTCTCTCTCTCTCTCACACACACACACAGTCTCCCCCTTATCCCTTCCTCCTCCTCTACTGCCTCACCTCCCCTCCCCCCTCTGCTCGCCCCTCACCGGTAGTGAGGAGCAACGGCGGGGTGAGGTGAGGTGGTGGCAGCAACGGCGGGCGGCGGTAGATGCGACAGCGGGCGGACGGACGGGCGGGGGCAGCAGGTGGGTGGAGGAGCGCAGGGGCGGGCGGCAGGAGGAGAGTGGTGGAGGGCGGCGGGGCCGGTCGGTGGGCGGACGGAGAGGCCGGACAGCGGGCGGGCGGAGGAGGGCAGTGGGGCCGGGCGGAGGGCGGCAGGGAGGGGAGGGTGCGGGGGCCGGCGGGGGGATTTTTTTTAATTTTTTAATACCCCTTTAGTATGGTTATTTCAACCGGTACTTAAACCGGTACTAAAGGGGGCTTCCCAACTGGTAGTAATGGCGTTTTCTCTAGTAGTGTACATTGTACATGTAACTTAGAAAGCATGCCTAGACACTGATATTCGTGTCTCAAGGACTGTGGGACAACAGTAATTTGAAGTAAAAACAAGCGTTAGCAAATTCGATACTATATTCAAATAGGGATGGGAGGAATCGGGAGTTCATATACAAGAAGAGTTGAGCACTGTAGCACATTTCAGTAGCCACTTGCAGTAAACCTTGCAAGAGTTATATTACATTCATAGATAATAGGTGGGAGGATCGAGATCATTGTTTAAGGAAGGAGAGGGTCCTCCCATATCAATCTAGCTATTTGAATGTCGATGCTTTGCTCATTGGATGTAATGTACACAAAAGTATTCCCCATTTTCTAGAGGACAACCTACAAGATTTGGAGCAACTTCAGGTACTTGAGCTAAATCTTTGAGGAAAATGTGATGGTGGAGCTTAAGAAAAGAATTGGTCACCAAAATATGTGGAAGCAACTCTAACAGCAATAAGAAAGCTCATAAATAGCTCATCTTGGTGGAATGAGGTTCCCAATCTTTTGTCTAAACAGGATAGCAGTCAATTTGGTGGAGAATTGACACTCACGATTGACCTCTAGTCATCAACTGTGCATTGCTGAGGTCAAACCGTACAATCGGAGCACCACATCTCCTCTAGTCATCAACCGTGCACTGTCCGGTTAACCTCGGCATGAAGACTAATCCCTACTTGAAAATCGAAGAACACAAGCAAGAATAAGGAAGAACACAACTTAATTTTCTGAATAATGATTAAGCACTCAAATTTGGGGTGTCACAAACCATTTGACGATGAAATTGTTAAATGACATATTAATCTAAGCAAAAGACAAACCATAACTTGGGTGATGGCTACTAAATATAGAGTAATAGGGTCGGCCAAGGATCCTTGGACACGTCCATATAATGGACTCAACCATGATACATGGGCCAATGGCCCAAAAGATGGTGATGCAGCACTTTGTCCTCTTGTTTCGATAATTCCCATTGACTAGAAGGTATTTTGATGCGAGTTCAGTGCAATTGGAAAGGTTATCCTCTCATCCTTCCATGCATCTCTTCAAATACTACCTTGTGCTCTTCATAGAACTTCGAAAAAGGAGCCCGTATGCGATATGGGGGACGGATTTAGTGCAAGCTGCTCCTGAATTTCAAGGGGCCTCCACCTTGACTTGGGCATCCTTGCTGACTTTCTCCACCTTCATGCTTCTCTTCAAATACTTCCTTGTTCTCTCCATAGTTCCTAATCATAGTAATATCATTAAGTAGCAATATATTCTCAAAATCACTAAAAGTACATAGGAACAAGCTCACATGTTCATTCAATTGTCGAGCTCAAGCTATAGTATGTAATTCGCACTTGCATAGCAACTTGAGAGCCTTGAGTACATCGAAAGGAGTGATGTCCTCATCATCAAGTTTGTTTGTTGAGTTAGACCTTTCGAGTGAATGATCCTATGGTATATTCCTAGCAGAACTGAAGGGGTGTTGATCATTTCTGAAAATTATCTTCTTTTGGTTCAAATAATTCACAAGGTTATCACACTGAGTCATCTGTAATCCTATATTTATGAAGTTAATGACGCATCCTGCTGAGAAGTTGTGCTTGATTCAATCAGATTTTTATGTATGAAGAGCTAGGAGAGATATATTGTACTACTTAAATTTAATCACGTCATTCGCATATGATCTCTAAGTTTTGACTTTGAAGATCCACATATTCATTTTATTACCCAGTGACATCATGTGCAGTGACCTCAATGCTTTGCCCCTTTTTTATTCTTGAATACTTCACCCATATCAATCAATTTTATTATAGAATCTGAGCTTCTTCACTTAGTTGTTGAAAAAGTATGATGCATGTTATTATCCAATAACCATCAATTCTATTTTAGTATATATAAGCAATTGTGTTCCTCAATGATAATAACCTAGCATTGGATCACATGATCATGCTACATCACTTTATATAGTGCTTTCGGAGTTCCTTTTACTAGGTCACTAGAGAAATAAGGTAAATAGGGAAATGAACCGAGAACTACCACAATTAAAGAACAATGCAGATGCTAGACTCAAATTAGAAAGGGAGCCACCAGGAAGGCATGCACAAGTTAAACTGCGACCTTAGACTTTTGCCAACAAATCTGTTCTGGAACCAAGAAAGAGTGACCACGTTGTGTCGGATTGTCTCTTGATTGACTCTACATGCAGGACGGGCCACTCAGTTTGCATCTACATCCGTGTTGTGGGTTCTTGTACAAACCATGTCGCAATTACCAAAGATGTTGACCCGATCAGTCAATCACAATAATTACGGTCACAATAACCGTTGCTAATTTTCTTATCAATTATTAAAACTATCACAGAATTTTCTTGATAGAGAATTAAAACTTTCAACAAGATTTACATATTAACAATAGACGTTACCACTGCTAATCAATATATCACATCAGCATTTTGAGCTACTAGGTCTCCATGTGCCAGAATAATTAATTGACTGGAAAACAGAAAACAGAATATTTGACTGTCAGAGATGACCCTGAACGTTCCTGTTGGTTTCGAAATTGCCCTCAGGACCAAACAGACTTTCGGGGACTATCAGAACACTCCTGCCGCCCTGGAGGAAACCAACAAGAATTGCTTTCCTGTCGGATTGTGGACTGGCGGGATTCCTTATTCGGCCCGCGCTTGCAAAAAAGAAAACATCACTCCATGCAACTGCCACCCTCGGAACTGTGCAAAAAGTTAGCCACCCTAGCTCGGTGTCGGCCCGCACAAGCCTACGCAAAATGCAGACTGCCGCCAAACCCACCCGAGCAGTAGTATTAGGTCACTATCGATCTGTCAACTGTATTCTCCTTGTTTATTGATACATAATAAGCCCTCCTTTAGATGACGTGCCATTCTGCTACTACTGGTTACTTACAGTGCATGGTAGTAGTCTTCTTTAACTTCAGTACAGGTTACACAAATGAGTCATCGCTCCAGAGTATTATATCGGTGTATTGATCTTATATTACTTCCGCAACGTTACATAAGAGCAAATTCCTTTTCACGTAGGAGGCAAGGGCAAATGACAAGCAAAACGATCACAATGATAGGTGCCATTTTTGCTAGACCGCATGGTCCAATAGGAGTGGGAGGTAAAGGGAATAGAAGCTAAACATCATCCTGTAGTTTCTGCGAAGCAAGTGCTCATGCTTCCAGAGAGAAAGCAGCTGCCCCTACCAAACATGTGATTGTTTGGAGCAAGATGTGATGCGTTCTAAACCATGGTACCTTGGGTTCACTCTCGTTAGTGGCCGTGTTTAGTAAGGAGATGAACCCATTGGCCGCTCTTTCGCTAAGTGCAGGTGCTACGAAATTCATTGAAAAAGAGAGGGTGTGGTCACTTTTGAACAAGAAATTACAAGGACTACGCTGAAGAACTAACCAAGAGGGCATTCTTGAACATTGTCAAGAAGATACAAAGAGGGTGCATTTCTTTGAGGAAAATATGATGGTGTATTTACATCGTGTTATGTTGCGATTAGCATCATATATCATGCTCTTATTTCAAAATTGCTACTCCCTCCATCCCAAAATAGAGCTACATTTAGCTTTTTCAAAAGTCAAACCTTTTTAACTTTGACCGACAGTATCTCTAAAAACAATCCATTTCAAATAGAAAAGGTTACATATTATAATAGTTGGTTTCATGATAAATCTACTAATATTAATTTTACATCATTAGTCTCTATGATTATTTCTCTATTCACAATCAAAGTTGAAAATGTTTGAATTTGAAAAAATCTAAATGCAGCTATATTCTTGGACAGAGTGAGTATAAACCATGGTGTGTAGGTGAGAGTACTATTTATTGTTTACCTATAGCTGCAAGCCTGCAACTGCGGCTGGAACCATAAATGACAAGTAACCGTGCACCAAATTAAACACAACAGATATGAGCAGTATATAAAGTACCATTAATGCAAAGATTTGGTAGAAAGCATTAAATTTTGGTTGCTCTTTGTCGCAATCACAACTTAATGATCTGCCCCAGGTTTCATACTCAGTACGTTCATCATGAATAAATTCACTTTCAATAAAAGAGGTTTACTTAAAAGTAAACCGATACTTACACTGGGTCATGTGCATCAAGCCAAAACAAATGAACAAACCTAATTTTTTCGTATGAAATGATACACCTAGTGATACACCTTAAGAATATAAATCAAATGGGATGGCAGAGTCCAGATTCGAAGCCCTAGGCCAACCTGGTTCATCAGCACCTCCTACATAAAGCACTAACATTTTTGGTGAATCACTCATGTTGGGTACCATATGCACAATCTCGGGGATACGTATGTGGATGCTTTAGAAAATATTAAGTGTCAATGTTGCACTAAACCATATTCTTGAGTAGGAATGGGAGGCACAGGGAATCAGAGCTCAAGCCAGCCCCTGTTACGTGATGTGCGACATTGAAACTTATTACTTGAAGGTGGGACATGGTATTCTCAAATGATGATAGCCTGCCTGGCTAGTGAAATGCTGTCTGAGCTCTAGCCGCCCATGCAACTGTGGCATGCTTAGCTTTTTATGTACTTCCCTGCTTGTTAACTATCTGCTCTCTCGAAACTGCGAATTGTCTGTTTTGCAGATTATTAGAGGACAGATCCTGCAGACAAGAAGAGGATAATTTAGTTCATTTTATACCCTGTTATAATGCAGTATGTATTTTATCTCCACATGTACGAAAAGAAATGGTAATAAGATACCTTCACTTCATTTTACTACTGATGAGTGTGAGGCTAAAACTGAAGATAAAAGTAGGTTCCTTAATGTTTCTTCTAGAAAGAAATCAGAGTTTTGTATGGAAGATACAATTTCCTTCATCTGAAACAATCAGAAGTTCAGGCTCTGTTCAAACGCCTTACACTCTGCAAGTGTCAAGTTTTACCAGTATAACGTGTTAAGTACCTGCATATCCATTGTCCAAACTGACTGCATCACAATTGAATGTGAATTGTACAAGGTTATAACAATACTAAGCCACATAGAAGTACAGTTTATAGTTTTGTTACAATATTCAATAAAAAATTTCATATTAGGCGTGTAACCAAGTGTACTAGAGATACCACTAGTTAAATGTAAAAAATGATATGTGATATAATAGCATCCAACCATCATCTTATATGTGAGATCAGGAGAAGTCTTTTTTTTATGAAGACTTCACCAATAGTGTCAATTATATTATAGAATATAACACTTCTCTGTGGTCAGGACAATATATTTATGCCGACTCTCATATCATCCCGTTCGACCTTGCTCTCTGCCTTGCATGAGAAATACAGCAACGGAAATGAACAGGCAGGTGTCACAATTCAACAGCAACTTAGATGCTAAGTTCAGATAGGAAAGGAAGGCACCAGGAAGTCATTTACAGCCTTAACTGGCTTAACACGCCAGCAGATCTACTGTCGAACCAAGCAGTACGTAGTGCCCATGCTGCGCTAAGTTTGGTTGACCTTGTTAGCTGACCTAACCGGTATCTACATATGCCCAGTCAGTATGAATTACAACATTTTGGGTCTTAGAAGCATCAAGGAACTGGTATACAAGACACTCCAAATGTTAGTCAAGGGTAAGGGTACACATCACAGCAAGCTAGACGCGTACACCAACTGATCTTCATTACCATTGGAACTCATCTCCTGTTTGGAGATAGACTGTTTCCTTCTGTCAACAGGACTTGTGGTTGTATTTAGCAGTCATTGCTACTAGCATTACACCTCATCACTAATATATGTTTCCGGATAACACAATTGCCAAGACATGCACTTCGATGTGAAGAAATACATTCAGAACAAAAATAGTATGGTATGGGATACTCCCATGAAATTAATTTTCCGATCTTATTGCAACAGTCTTTAGAAAGGGCATTTATGCTTCCAACATGCATGCATGATAGTTCTGTCTTCGACTCTATTGTACCTGATTTATCTAGCAGTACTAACTATTTGCTGATGCACCTACTCACTGCACCTATTTTTTAAATTGACAGATTTGTAAACAAACCAATCACATCAGTTCTTTTCGAATGCAAATATCTTCCAAGTAGCAGAGGTATGGCTTTTTTCGTGGCTAAGCGTGGGCCTGCCAATGAGTGCATTGTAAGCAGATCAGGTCCAGGCCAGTGAACAATGCTTTGCATCTTAGCAGTCCGGTATTCTTCCAGATTTACTTTGAGGGCCTAAATATTGAATTGGTTGGAGTCTTCATGATTTAAGTCATGGCTTAGTATGCACCAACATTCCACCCACCTAAAATTACAAATTGCAAGCACCACATTGTTCATACTCATGTCTGTAGTATAATTCAAATAATTACAAAAAAAAGAAATCAAGAGGATGAGAACTATGAGTGATTTCATCTGTGTTGCAGTGAGGCCAATAGGAAAGGGAAGCAGCTTATTCTGGGCCAAGCTACTGACGTGAAAAATGTTGATCGAGCTGGTTGCATTGTCCAGTTGAGAACGTAGGATCATTAGGGGCGGTAGACATCATAAAGCAGGTGGTGTGGACTTCTAGGAGAGGTATTGAAGTATTGGAGTCTTAGCTTCCTTCTTTTGATTATTTCCCATTAACACAACACCGTGGGAGTTAGCCCTGCACATGTTCACAACTTTCCTGATACTAAATCTAACAAATATGGAGGCACAGAGTATTTGTAGGCTGTTGCTTGGATGGCAAGAGCATTTCTAGTCACTGGATCAGTTCATGCGTACCCAACTGGTGTACTAGTGAAAAATTCGAGCTCTCCTTTTGTTCATGAAGACTGCAGCAGAGCTACATGTCCATATATCAAGCAAGAATTAAAACTTTCCACAACAAGGCCCAGCGGCAGCACTACTATAGGACCCTATATCACCGCCGGCCCCAAACCCCCATCACCGTTGGCTTGGGGCCCCGTCAGATAAAGGTCGGTGGTGATGGGGTTCGCCATTACCGCTGGACCATGAAACAACGATACACTGTCATCATCACTGGTTTGTGTCCAAGACCGGTGGTGATCATGGCCTTATAACCATGGTTCATATCACGAGCCGGCAGTGATGATGGGGTCATCATAGCCGGTTTGTGATTTTACTACTGGTTTCGCTTTTGAGTTCGCGGTGAAAATTGATTTTCAACACCAGTTTAAACCAGCTGTAATGACCATTTTGAGAGCATTTAAATATTTACAAAATCTAATAAAATCGCATATTTGACAGCAATATATCTATGTCATCAGAACCAAACGAATACATCAAATACATGAATCCATACACAACTCCATACATCAAACATATTATTACAAGTCCATACATCAAGAATATTATTACAAGTGCATACATTAAGTTCAAACCACGAGGCCATAGATCCAATCAGTTACATCAATTATATATGTTTCAATGTTGTCCAGAATGATGCAAGATACTTCTTACCCCTAAGCAATGTAGTACTCCGAATCTTGTTCGATAACGTGATAGATAATGAACCTGGCTAGTTTTTCTTTAAGTGCTATTAGCTCGCTCAGGAGTAGCTCAGAAGTGGACAGATTGGAGTTTGCAACACAAATCAAAGATGTATTAACATAGTTAGATATATCAAACTCATTATACCCTAATTAATTAGCTAGGTTCAAATACTCAAGGCTACTCGTGTTATGGATGTTTTCATACAACTTGATTGCTTACACTTGAAAAGTCATCCCCGCTGTAGAGATGCATGTAATGCATTACATAAAACCCGCAATGATCATTACCCTCAGGCTGTCTTAGGATCCACTCAAATTCGTCAATGGAGAAGTCGGTCCAATAAGGTCTATGAACCTTGTATTTTTTATGGTAAACAAACCAATCACAGAACTTCTTTTTCAAATGCAAATATCTTTCAAGTTGTCCAGGTAAGGCTTTTTAGGTGGTTAAGCGAGCCTGCCAACGAGTGCATCTTAGGGTTCAGATACCCGTAAGGATTTACTTTGAGGGCCTAAATGTTTAATTGGTTGGAGAGCCTTCATGATGTAAGTCACGGTCTAGTATGCACCAAAATACGACCCACCTAAAAGGATAAATTGCGTGCAAGCATCACATTATTCATATATTGTAGTAGAGCATAAGGACGTAAGGACATAATACGGTGGAAATTCACAAGCAATGGAGAATACACAACCACTCGGCTTACCAGGCGCAATTCATTGGATTCATTGGATCGGCACAAACAAACTTTAGAATAATTGTATGGAAAACATGAGCCCTTCGGAAATGCAAGTTCTTTTGCATGGCTGCTGCTACAAAATAGGGTATGGATATCTGATAGACTACAAGCTCGCAAGCTCGTGGATGGACTAACTCTGGAAACTGCACCTTATGTAGAAGAACATCAGAGACCGTGGCCCACCTGTTCACCGAATGCAGATTCACCGAGAGAGGATCTAGGGAGATAAGGCCAATTGGACAGCCACAAGCATGCTTCCGCATAGTTGGCCATAGACGGTCTCAGTCCATCAATGGTGGTCGGAACTAGCTAAGATGGTGTGCACGGATCAGCGCGGGCTAAAATCACTCATTATCCTAGTATGCTGGGAAGTATGGAAGGAGCACAATACTAGGATCTTTGATCGCAAAGAATCGACAACACATCAGGTCTCACAGCTCATTAAAGACGAAGTGTCCATGTGGATGATAGTTGGGGCAAAGCACCTCGCAAACCTAGTGCACCGCTCCTAGTGTTGGTTCCGTGTTTCCCCCCTTGATGGGGGATCGTAGCTTCTCGTTTTTATTTATTTTTTGCAGCTATGCTGTAACTTTATACATTGTTAGCCTGTTGAGACCTTCGTCCTCTTTTTAATATAACACGCAGCTCTCCTGAGGTTCGTTCCAAAAAAAATATTGTAGCAGAACTCAAATTAAAGAGGGTGAGAACTGCGAGTGTTTTCATCTGTGTTGCAGGAGGCCAATTGGAATGGGAAGTAGCAGGAATTCCTGGCAAAGCTACTTACGACTACACTGCCTGAACTAGTAATACGATCTCAGTATAAGGTCAACCACGTGAAAAAGGTTTATCGAGCTGGTTGCACTGTCCAGTTGTGATCCTAGGATCATTAGGGGTAGACACGTCAAGAGGATAGCCAGGTGGTGTGGACTTGTCGGAGAGGGATTAGAGTATTGGAGACTTAGATTCCTTCTTTGTTGATTATTTTCCCTTAACACAACACTGCGAGTTAGCCCTGCACATGTTCACAACTTTCCTGATAAAAAATCTAACAAACATGGAGGTACAGAGTATTTCTATGTTGTTTGCTTGGAAGCCAAGAGCATTTCTAGTCACGGTCCAACTGGTGTAGTAGCGAAAGAGTCAAGCGTGCATGTAGTCAGCACTAAACTTTTCATGGTCAACTGTCATCTCTATATCTTTCATTTGGGATAATTGTTTAGGAACAAAAGGGTCCTGCCAGTCCACAGCTATCCAACTCAACTCGATCTCTCGCTTTGGGAACGAACTTAAGCTGCTGAGTCTCATCATTAAGGAATGCAAAAGCAGCTTAGGGAAGGGAGGAGGGATAGCCAAAATTATGACCCAAATCTAATCACACTACTACAACAAAAGCGCTCATCCCTTCATGTTCATAAACCCCATCTGTAACCACAAACTGCATACAACTGTCAGCTTTTGAATTGGCAGTATCGGATGACTGCCATTATCTACTATTCATTTATATATATACTACACAACACAACAAGGGTATCCCAAATGACTCATCTGTACGGTTCTGTTTAAGCTATGTCCAAAGTTGAGCAAATCTTGTTGTACAGAAATGATTGTTAGCGTCCATTTAATAGTAAATGTGTTTTTCTTAACTTGGAGATATGTTGTAAATGAAAACTTTCATCATGTCACTGTATATGATCTCTGGCTTTTTATTTTGAAGATCCACATATTCTTTTTAATTAGTATCCATCTACACAGACCATAATGTAACACCCTGTATCTGTAGATGCCCTTGCACATTCCACAGTTTCTTTTTTTCCTGATGACTGCCCCCAATATAGCATTTTAATTCTAGAATATGTGTATTTAATTTCACTTGGTTGTCGAAACTATTAAGGCAAACGCTACGATCGTCCAATAATTGTAGATTTTCAGTATGAACCACTGCGTGCCATAGTGATAACAAACTAGCATTGCATTACATGGCCCTGCTATATCACTTAATATAGAGTTGGTGCCAGACCACTGAGCAGATACGGTAAACCTATAAATGAACAGGGAGCTGGCACTACTCAATCTGAAGGCAATGCATGCCAAACTGAAATCTCGGAAAGGGACGCACCAGGAAGGCATGCGCAGGTCAAATTGGTGGCCTGTCAAACATGCTTGCGCATCTCTTGTGGAACCAAGCAATAGGAGCCACATCGGCTGCGGCTTCCTCGGCTCCGGCGAGCTCGATTGGCAGCGGCGCTATGCCAGGAAGGGTGAGGCGGGGGTACGGGTCGAGACGGCATCAGGGGAGCACGAGGCCGGGGCCTGCCTTTTATAGGCTTGGGATGCGAGGCTGGGTGCGGAAGCCAAGGTTAGCCGACGGCGACGCAGGCGTAACGCGCAGCACGGATCGGGCCTCTCAGGCTCGGCCCGATGGGTTTGGTGGGCTCGGCCCGATGAGTTTGGTGGGCTCCACCTGTAGAGAGAGAGGTTGGGTTATCTCATACCTTGAAATTTCTAAATTTCAGGATATAATTAAAAGAAATTTAGCATAGAAAAAATAATTGTTTGTTATTCGGAATTTAATAAGGTTGTTGTTCTCTGTCTTCATGCTGATGCATCTTGGTATTTCATGAGTGAAAAAGTTTTACAAATACATTTAGACGTTGTCCCCGTCCTTTCTGAGAATTTTTTTTCAGTTTTTCTAAAATTTATTCTCTTTTTCTAGAGCTAAATTTAATTTTTTAGATAGTTCTAAAATCCTTTTCACGAGCTCAAAATATTTTATTTGGATTCCTCGTGTCCCAAACTATCTCTAGGAATTTTCCTAGAATTTTTGGAATTTTCAGAACATTTTTCGTGGTTAAAATGATTTATCTAGCTTTATCTGGATTTTCATTTACACGAGGAATTATTTCTGAATTTTTTCTTCTTATCTCGGCACGGCCCGTTTCCCCTTTCTTTTCCTCAGCAGGCTGCCGGCCCAAACTGCTCCCTTGCCCCCTCCCTTTTCCTTTTTCCTTCAGCCGGCCCGGTTCCCCTTCCGCCGGCCTGCTAGCAAGGCAGGCCCGCCAGCGCCTCCCTCCCCTTTCCCCTGGCCCAGCCGGTCATTCTTTTTTTTCCCCCACACCGGCCAGCCAGGCTTTTCTCCTCACCGGCCCACCTCCCTTTCTTTTCCTCCAGCCCAGCTTGGCCCGCCATCTTTTCCCTCTCTTCCTTTGACCGACAGGTGGGCCCCACCTGCAGGTCTTTCTTCTTCCTCAGGCCAGGCGTTCATCCGACCGCTCCTGCTGCTCGATCTCTACCGGCCGCCGCCGCCCTGCCTGCCGCACACCGGCATCCCCTGTGCTCCCGCACCCGCTCGCCTTCCTCCCTCGCCCGCGCGCCGCCAGTAACCGGCCCCTTCACTCCGGTAACGGATGCCCGTTACCTCCTTCATGGCCTTCAATGGCCGGCCGCCCGATTCACCTCCCCTCCGCGCCCTATAAATCCCACAACACCTTAGCCCGGAGCTCCTCTTCCATTCCACCGCTCGCTCGCCACTCTCTCGCACCAGAGCACCGCCGCCGAAAAGCTTCGCCGCCGCCGGTTCCTGTTCGCCGGCCGTGCGCCTCTGCTTCCTCCCCTTCGCCGCCGGTGAGGCTCCCTCCTCGCACATCTCCCTCACCTGCGCCGCTTTTTCCTCCCCTCCTCGCCGCGCCAAGCGCCGGCGAGCCACCAGCCGTGCGCCGCCGGCCAGAGCTGCGCAAGCTCCTGCGCAGGAAGAACTGAAGAAGAGGATAAGGTGACTTTACAATAAAACCCCTGCAAAACTTGTATATCCTGTTTCGTCCTTTGTGTCTTGGAAACTCTTCAAATAACCCCTTGAACGTTTCAGTTCCTTCCAATCTAATCCAATCCTTAACCTTTTCGCAGATCTAACCCCGTGTTTTAACCTTTTCGCGGGTTCTGTTCTCTGAGTCTTGGTAATCTTTCTTGCTAACCCCTGTAGTCTACGGTTAATCGCGTTTTAGTCCCTAGAACCTTTTTGGCTTGTAGATTTCGCGTTTTACCTCCGTTTTAATTTGTTCAAGTTGCGTTAGGTTCATCACAATATAAAGCACACGTTAGTGTTGTTGTTGTCCAACATTTAATGTCTTTAAAAATAAATTTAATATTAATTTGATTAATGCCTGATAAACATGTGTTTCTCTAAATAAAAGTTACCAAGAGTTATCCACCACTTTTCATAATAAATATCAATATGATTAATAACTACTTCATAATATTTATAAATAAAATTCAATTAGGATATACACTAGTTTTTCATAATCAATATTAATTTGACTAATTCTTATTCAATTAGTTTTATAAATAAAAGTTAACTAGGTTCTATCTCGGTTTTCATAAACTAAGGTTTAATTGGTTACTCCCTCCATCCCAAATTATAAGTCATTCCAAGAATCTTGGAGAGTCAAAGCATCTCAAGTTTGACCAAATTTATAGAGAAAATTATAAAGATTTATGACATCAAATAGATATACTATGAAAATATAATTGATGAAGAATATAATGATACTTAGATGACATCATAAATGTTATTATATTATCATATAAATTTGGTCAAATTTGAGATACTTTGACTCTTCAAGATTCTTGGAATGACTTATAATTTGGGATGGATGAGTAATTCCTAATTATAACTAGTTTTTTTAAATAAAAGATATCTAGGTTATAGATCGGTTTTCATAAAAAAAGTTAAGATGTTAATGATATCATAAATGCATTTTCAATAATAACATGTTTAGTTGAACATGAAATTCAAAGTTATTCGATTAGATGTCTTATACATGCTCTGAGTTTCTAAAAATTAATTGTTAAATTGGCATAATCCGTACTTTAATATTTACAAATAAAATATGATTAAGTTTATCGCATTTTTAATGATTAAATATAACTTGCTTAATCCCAAATAGGGTATTTCTCTGAAATAACCTATGTCCATGTTTTATTTAATTAAAAAGGATCAAGGATATAAGTCTTTTTATTTGATAAATCAAATATCTCGATAGTTCCGTTTTAAGCGTTTCTTGCGTTTGCGTGACGTTAGATCGACCCTCGCCCTTTAATACACTCTTTTAAGCCTTTTCTTTTATTTTAGTGTATTGTTCTTAGTTGTACTTGTTGTTTGTGCCTTTGCCTGCTTCGAGTAGAAGGATCGGTGCTTGGAAGCTTTGAAGGTTAAGAGTTTCAAGAAAGCAAGATTTGAAAAGCAGTGAGAGTAACTTTTTCGTTGGAGAAACGCAAGTGTCCCTAACCATCCTTCTACCTATGCTTTGTTCACAATATTACGATAACCTTAAATGGAACATGGAGAACCACCTAAGAAAATAGTACAACCACAACATCAAATGGCTCTGATCTTAGCTAACTAATTAGGCATGTGGTTAACTAGTGGCCTTACCGAAAGGGCAAGGAGGGGGAAGGTGTTGGGGGTATGACTCGGAGCGGTAGCCTTCTAAGGTGCTGACTCATTATAACGGGTTGTGACCCACACCGCTACTGAAACTCTAGCGGTCTACTAGTTGTCTATATATGTCTTTGTAAAGGCTTCGTAGTGGACCCCCAGCCAGTCACCAAAGGAAGTGTTTAAGGGCTTTGCAAATCCGGGCGACACGGGGAACACGAGTTGTGGGTAAAGTGTACAACCTCTGCAGACTGTAAACTGATATATCAGCCGTGCTCACGGTTATGAGTGGCTTGGACCCTCACATGATTAATTAAACTTAAAGATGGATTAAATCGTTATTCTGGTTAGTTCCTATGGCCTTGCTGAGTACCAACCATAAGTGTACTCACTCTTGCTTATTGCTACTTAGAAGAAGGTGTATGAAGTTTTCCGAAGATGATGCTAAATTCTAGGCATATGTAGCCCCCAGTCGTTTGCCTGTGAAGTTTGGAGCCTCCGTTTCCAAGGTTTAAGCTGTATTTCTCTGATAGTCTTGTAAGTCTTTTTTATCTCTTTTGTGATACTGTTGCTATTATTCACTAATGATGTCACTATATGTATGAAACTAGATCCTGGCATACATATAGATAGCACTTGGTTTTGTTTAAAACCGGGTGTGACAGGTTAGGATCAAAGCGGGTTCGGGTTAGAGTAGGATCCGATCCAAAAGGGATTTAGGATTTTTTATTTTCCGGAATATATTTTCAGTGCAAAAATAAATTCAGAAAATTCTAGATAATGTTTTTAGAGCGCAAAAAATATCCTGAAAATTCCAGAAAAAATTCCTAGAAATAGTTTGGGACACAAGGAATCAAAATAAAATACATGCAGCTCATGAAAAAGATTCTAGATACTTCTAATAAAAATATTTATCTCTGCGAAAATGAGAATAAATTTCAGAAAAAGCTGGAAAATTTTCAAAAGAACATTGTCGTCGTCTAAACATATTTTAAAACATTTGCACTTAATAAACACCAAAATGCACCGGCATGACTGCAACACACGCAGAACAACATTATTTAATTTAGAAAACAACCAATTATTTTTCCAAACTACATTTCCTGTCAAGAAAATAAATGTTGGAAAAAATTTAAAATTATGAGAAAATTATTGTTTAATTATTCTTTTTAATCATATCCTCAAATCTAAAAATTTTAGGGTGTGACAGAAAAGAAGGGTATATGTATTACAATAAGGATCCAAATCAATTAAAAACGTTTTGTACGCAGAACAATTCCTCCATACCCTCACAAAGGATATATTATATTGTCAAGTACAGGTTACTACATAAAATATAATTTATATATTATATTGCTAATTATCCTTGTTATAATATAATTTTGTGCAAGTTTTTTGAAACACGTGTGTGCCACACGTGCATTTTTTACTAGTATATAGAATATACCATTAATCTACTAGCTGTCAACCCCTGCATTTGGCCTACCTTGTTATTTTATAGTAAGCAGTAAGGGATACAGGGATGGCATAGGACTCTGAACTGAAACAAAAAAAAATGCTAAATATACATAATGTTTGGAAGATAAGGAACTATCTAATTATTCTTGTAGCTCATATTTATTATGCAACATATATTATAATAGGCCAAGTAATACTCACGGATGGTTTTTGCAGGAATTTTTGTTATTAATTGTCGAAGGCTGTAATTTTTGTACCTATGCGTTCATATACATAGAGATGAATAGTAGAGACTACAGATAGGAGCACTGATACTACATCACTCCTCATTAACGAACATGATCATGTAGCTTTTCCTTAACGGTTGGCCCACCATCAGGCTGTTGAAGATGAAGCTACAACCACAGTAGTCGAGCGGCTGATGTTCATTAGTAGAGAATTAACCTTTAGTCCCGGTTGGTAGGGTGCATATCTCCTGAAAATCTATCCGGGATAAACCAACCGGGACCAAAGGGGGGTCTTTAGTCCCGGGTCTTTCAACCGGGAGTAAAGGTCACCCTTTAGTCCCGGTTGGTGTCACCAACCGGGACTAAAGGCCCTGGCACACCAGGCGCGGGACAGGCCCTTTACTCCCGGTTGGTAAAAGCAACCGGGAGTAAAGTGTGCCCCTTTAGTCCCGGTTGGGTTTCCCAACTGGGAGTAAAGGGTTACCCTTTAGTCCCGGTTGCATTTCCCAACCGGGACTAAATGTTTTGTGCATGGCACCCTGCGTGGCGCCTGAAATTTTCATGCATCACGTACGTAGTACCACGGCCCTTTTGTTAACCTTTAGTAGTTGAGAATTTTTTTAGAATGAAATCAACTAGTATTTAAACGAATGAAATTTATAATTATACAATTACTATATATACATACACAATTCATATACACAATTCAACTAGTACAAATCGATCATAATTATCGGTATTATATATACAAATAAATCAAACTATCTATCTACAATCTTCCCGTCGAGGTGTTGCTGCTCGGAGCGTCTAATTGTCGTTCATCGTAATAAAAATTCTCCTTTTGGATTTACCACCTCGTCCATTAGGAATCCAATGAGACCTTCACATATTACCGCTACTCTTTCTTCCTTCAAGAGTCCTTGTTGAATATTTAACATCTATAATTTGGAAATTTGTGAATGTTACACGAACAAATAAATATAAGGAGCTAGAAAATAATTAACTAGTAATAGTTTTATTTTACATACTTTAAAATTGTGCGGCGTCATCTTTAGTCCCTTGGTTCCCATAAAACTGTGCATGTGCTCACAGATGTAGTAGCCATAAAGATTATTCTCGGGTTCCTATCTTAAGCACTTTAGTGCGGAAACAAATAAGTTATGAAATATTCGTGTTATACAATGTAATAAATGTGCAGACATCATATGTACCGGGAAGTCTGTGTTCCATGTAAGTTTTTCTTTGAATGGACCTTTGTGTGTCCTTATGAATTGTTTCCATACACTGCGGATTAGAATAATGAATGATATAGTGTAACAGGGATAAAATTTAGGAAACAAACTTTTGCATAGAGATAAAGGTCCAGAATTATTACAAGCCTGGCATGTCTTGCATGTCTTGGTAGTCCACTGGATCTTTCCTCAACGAATCGAAGACAATGACGTGGCTTCTTTCAGGCTCAATTATAATAAGGATCCAGTGGAAGCTGCGTACGTAAAATGTTCATGAATATTAGAGCTAACTAACATTAATCAGGTAAGGAAAAAGACAACGAAAGTAGACAGTATACACACACTTACTTGAAGTTGTATGGAAGTAGTATGAAATCCTTGAATGTTTGTTTGTCTAGGAAATTGTATACTTCCATCAAGGTTTTTTCCGGCGATAATTGTATCTATTTTTGATTAACTACAGATGGATCCATGAAGCCTATATGTAGGTACGCCTCTCGTCGGCACGTCTGAATTAGCATCCTACATAAAATGGAAGACGAAGTTAGTATGGTGACGCACACCAGAATTTACATGTAGAGATAAACAGACACTTACAGAACCCAAGCGCTGATCAGAGAGACGTCCAGGGCATCATGATGGTACACTTCGTATATATCCTTGAAGTCTAGCCACAACACTTTCTCACCTTCGTCGTAAAAATCTATCGGTTTTACCTTCAGGCCGAACATCTCCCTCGAGTCGGCGGATGCCATCATGTACCATTGATGGAATTCGTACATCTTTGTTGATAGCTTTCGTACCAACAAAGACCTTACAAGAGGTTTGCCTAGCTCATAAGGCCATCTCGGCTCAGGGGGTGGTGCAGTTGGCATCTCAACTTGCCCTAAATATTCATCAAGTCCCAGACCTATTTCTTGCATGAATTTCAATACTTCTGCTTGTTGATCCAAGGGCATTGCTGCTACCCTTTGAGCGTCTTTTTTTGATAAATGCCTGAGGTCGGGGACAGCACCACTCAAAGATGACTTTCCTTTCCTTTTGTCCTTTTCATCAGCCTTTACTAAAGCTCGTTCATAGTTTGATAAGAGTGGTATCCTTTTCTTGGCTCCTTCTTCCATCCTGATAAAAAAGTTTAAATCTGTTCGATTTACTAGCGGTGGCTCCATCTCCCTTGCTTTTTTTCTTTGGCTTGTTTCTTGAACCACTCATTGGCCTCTCGTTGGATTTCTGCCCATTATTCCGCATGAGTCATTGCCTCCCAGTGTTCCTTACGAGTCACTTTAGGCTCCTTTGTTTTCTTCTTTCTCTGTCTTTGCTTGGGAGGCGGTGCTCGTGACTTCTTTAGTGGTGCTGCAGGTTCCTTCACGGGGCTGCTCTTGGTGCCGGCGACGGTGATCGGGGAGGGGTGTTGTTATTGTCGTCGTCGCTCCCACCACCAGGATGTGGTGGAGATGGAGACCTTGATATAGCAAGAAGCGACGGTCTTGGAGCAGGTTGTGCAGGAGATGATGGTCTCGAGCTATGAGGAGAAGGTCGCTGCTGGGGATCTACGCTGAGCGGTCTTGAGCTCTGAGGAGATGGCTTCGTGCCGGGAATGATGATGTAGCATTTTCGCCATAGAATGATCCCATGAAGTGCATCTGCCAGTGTCCTTTCCCCGTCACCTCTCAGGAGGTCGAGCTCTAGGCCTTCATATTGGCTATCAACAATTTGCTCTACGTGGACGCTGGCGTAGCCAGTTGGAATCTCCATGCCATGACTGCTCTGCCCCGCCAGGGTTGCTAACGCACTCCCGTACGCTACCTGTACATATAGCAGAAGTAAACAAGTTATTAAACTCCGATCACGAGGCGTGGATCAATTGACAAGATTGCATAAATATTATGTATAAGTATACCTTAATAGTGAGGTTGCCGACCGGTGCATGCAGCTCACATGTGGTGCGTTGCGTGATGGCATCCACGAGGAACCGTTACTCCTCCACGGGTAACCTGGGCGTCTGCGCATCGGGGACCCCTGTAGAAGCACAATTGCTCAAGAGGCGTTGAGAAGGGCTGGCGTAGTTTGGATTCGGCCATGCTCCAGATTGGGCCAACTTCGCAACTGCGTGGGCCACTCGACGATTGATTTCCTCCAACATTCTTTCTTCTTGTGCCTGCACTTTGGATTCTAGCATCTGCCGCCAGCTCTCCTCGATCTGTTCCTTTCTTTGCTTGCGGCTTCTGTACGATGCGCTGTCACCTCGGAAAGCAAACTTCCACGGAATGACCCCGAACCCTCGGCAACGTCCTGGGTGCTCGGGATTACCGAGGGCCAATGTGAGCTCATCATTCTCTCAGTCCACCTTCAACCTCCCAGCCTTAGAATCTTCAATGTTCTTCATAAGACGTTCGGCCTTCTCACGTATTATGTCATTGAAAATCAACGTGCCATCCTCTTGGCTCAGGGAGCCTCCATGAGTGTAATACCAATTTTTTGATCGTTCAGGTCATTCAATAGTTGCAGGTACGATTCCCCGTTCGATCAGATCTTGTTCCATCTTCCTCCATTTGGGAATTGCTGTGCCATAACCACCTCGCCCTAGATGATGATGGTATCCCTTCTGACCAGCATTTGTAGTGTTGATCAGGATCTTTTTCACACCGTCTTCACTCCTCTTATATTCAACAAATGCCTCCCAGTGGTCCCTCAACTTTGGCCACGTGTTGAAGTCTGGAGTTCAGCCCTTCTTAATGTAGTTGGCATCCAACATCTTCTTGAATGTCTTGAATTGTGTAGCCATCTTCTTCAGCATCCACGCTTTCACATCCTTTTCAATATATCCTTCGGGGAATATGAAATGTCTCTTGATATCGTCCCACAGCATATTCTTTTTTGTCTCCGGGAGGGTGTACGGATTAGTGCTTCTGCCCTTCCATTCTCTGATGCTGATAGGCATGTTGTCCCGAACGATTGCCCCGATCTGACTCACGTACTTCTTTGCTACTTTCTCGGGAGCAACCGGCCTGCCCTCTTCTGTCACTTCCGTGATGACAAGCCTCCCTTCCAACACCTTTGTACGACCTCGGGTCTTCTGCCCTTGCGTCGATCCAGAGGGCTAACAGTTCAAGATTCGTTAATTAGTACGTAGTAGTAACGGTGGCGTGAAACAATACAATTTATATATACCTCGCCGGAACCTTCCACCACGGCAAGGTGTTGCTGGGGCTCATGCTTTTCATTCCCATCAGCGGACATGTTGAGGAACATGTCCGCCTTGGTGCCCTCTTCATCGGTGTACGATAGTAGAAGGTTGTTGCCACTACCATCACCAGCGATTATCTGCTCCATGAGATACCTTGCGGTCTCGTCATCTGCCATTTCAACTATTCATTGAAACATACATGGAATCATACATGACAGTCATAGAAATCACCTTAGTTATATGTACATAAGAGTATATACATGAAATCATAATATAACATGAATCCCACAAAGTCCGGAATGTTTATACAAATTTCAATAAATTAGTAGTACTTTGTACGAATTTCTACCAAATTTCTACTAATTTATACATATTTATTGGAATTTCTAGCAAATTACTAATAATTCCTACTAATTTTACAATAACATGAATCCCACAAAGTCCGGAATGTTTATACAAATTTCAACAAATTAGTAGTACTTTGTACGAATTTCTACCAAATTTCTACTAATTTATACATATTTATTGGAATTTCTAGCAAATTACTACTAATTACTACTAATTCCTACTAATTTGATTTTCTAACTAATATACAAATATCTATTGATTTTATAACTAATTCGTTCCCGGCGCCAGTGCCGACGGACCTCGCGCGGTCGACGGTGCCTAGGTTGGGACGGCAGCGGCCGGGGCGGCGGGACGGCGGAGGCGGGGACGGAGCGAGGTGGCCGCGGCAACGATTAAGGTGGAGCCGTTCGTACAAAAAAGTGTTAAGGCTCAAGTGAACTAGCCATGCACAACCTGTCTTGCTCTAAATGAGAGGCCGACGTCTCTGGAATTAGCCACCGTCTCCTATGCGAAGGAATGAACCACGACGAAACACGATTAATTTCTAACCTAGGCGGACCCGGGACTAACTAATTACTACTAATTTCCACTAATTTGATTTTCTAACTCATATACAAATATCTATTGCTTTTCTAACTAATTACTACTCATTTCTATTTATTTTCTAACTAAAAAATAAAAAAGGCCCTTGCTGACGCAAGCCGGTGGGCGGCGGCGGAGGCGAGGATGGAGCAAAGCAAACGCCGGAAGGAGGCGGCCGGCGACGAGGGGCGACAAGGCGGCACGCGCGACAGAGGCGGCGACGAGGACGGAGGCGGCGACGAGGCCCGCGATGGAGGCGGCCGGCGGCGACGAGGTCGAGGAGGCGCGATGGAGGAGGATCGAGGTGGGCCGGGGCGATGGAGGAGGAGGCGGTCCGGGCGAGGGCGAGGCGGTCGGGCGGCGGGATGACGATGGCCGAGGCAATGGGGGACGATGACGACGACGGCCAGCGAGGGAGGCGGACGGGTGGCGACGGAGCAGGAGCGCGAGATCTTGGCGAAAATTTTAGCTAAGTGTAACTGGCGTGGGGGGTAGAAGAGGCTACAATGCCTTTTATCCCCTCCCTTTTATCCCGGTTCATAATGGCACCCGGGACTAAAGGCCCTTTTGTCCCGAGTCCCATCACCAACCGGGATAAAAGGCCCCCCCTTTTATCCCGGTTGGTGATGGGACCCGGGACAAAAGGGTACGTCCACCTGGCGGGACTGGAAACCTACCCTTTTATCCGGGGTGCCAACACCAACCTGGATAAAAGGGCCCCCCTTTTATCCCGGTTGCTAACTGTAACCGGGATAAAAGGGTACGTCCCCGGTGGGAATCGAAAGCTACCCTTTTATCCCGGTTGTAGTTGTCAACCAGGATAAAAGGGGGAGCTTTTGTCCTGGTCTCAATTGGCACCCGGGATAAAACATTCTTTTCCCACACTTTCATCTCCCGCCTATTTTTTGGAAAATGATTTTATTTATGTTTTCACTGCATTTCAGGATGCAAAAACAAAAAACTTCACATATTTTGTACATGCAAAAATATATGTAATTAGCAAGTATATTGATTATAAGTGTGATTTAGTCATTAATTCTATACCAGTTCGTTTAGCCTCTAAAATAATTATTTTACTGCATCGCTCTGATCAAGAAATTATTCAATTAAATAATTTCAACATGCAAAAAAATCCATGTATGTATGTGGTTAACATTGTTCATGTTTATCTAATAAATCTTCAGCTAACAAATTTAAGAACACATGAAATCATACATAGGATAAATTAAAAATTGTATCAAGTACTACACAAAGGTCATGTACATTTAGCGCATTACAATACAACGTTGTAAAATTTCTTCTTCATGAAAGTTCCTTGATCATGATCGCGGCGTAAGTACGGAGCCTCTTCTTTGGATAGCAGGATGCTTGGATCAACTTCAACTGTGAATGGAGGCATGCCATCAAACTGATCATAATCATCTGATTGGTCTGTTTTATCCTCGACTCCCACAATTTTTCTTTTACCTGGAAGAACTATGTGGCACTTTGGCTCCCATGTCTCTTCTGGATTTCTCTTGGGTTTGCTACACATGTCCTTCACATAGAACACCTGATGCACATCATTGGAAAGTACGAATGGGTCATCACTGTATCCAGTCTTGCTCAGATCTACTATTGTCATTCCGTACTGATCTTTGGTTACGGCAATTAGCTTCACCCAATTGCAAAGAAATAGAGGGATGTACAGTGGTCCGTATTCGAGTTCCCATATCTCCTATATGAAACCATAATACGACTCCTTGCTATTATTTCTATCTATGGCATCTATGCGGACACCACTATTCTGTTCGTGCTTTTCTGGTCCTGGGCTCTCGTGTAAAATGTATAACCATTTATCTCATAGCCTTGGAATTTCACGATTGTGCTAGCAGGTCCCCTAGCTAACCAAGCAAGCTGTTGGTCAATCTTAGAGTTACCCATAAGTTGTTGGCACAACCAGGAGGAAAAAGTTTCCATGTGATGACGGGTAAGCCAAACATCGGATTTGGTTGGGTTTTTGGAAACTACTATTTGCCTGTGCTGCTCGATATACAGAGACACAAAGGATGACTGTTGTATAATAGTGTAGTGTGCCTTGTCGAACAAATCAGTATCATTGCTGAAACTTGATATCCTTCCAAGGGTGCGCATTCCCCGGAGTCTCCCCTCGTGGCGTGAAGTTGGAACCCCAATCGAGTCAATTGAATCAATAAAATTAACACAAAACTCGATCACCTCCTCTGTTCCATATCCCTTGGCGATGCTTCCTTCTGGACGGGCACGATTAAGAACATAGTTTTTTAGGACTGCCATGAACCTCTCGAAAGGCCACATATTGTGCAGGTATACAGGTCCGAGAATATCAATCTCTTTTACTAGGTGAACTAGTAAGTGCGTCATAATATTGAAGAAGGATGGTGGAAATAACAACTCAAAACTGACAAGACATTGAACCGCATCGTTCTGTAGCTTTGATAGCTTGGATGGATCAATTGCCTTCTGCGAAATTGCATTGAGAAACACGCATAGCTTTACGAGCGGCAACCGGACATTTTCTGGTAGAACACCCCTCGGTGTAACCGGAAGCAATTGGGTCATCAACATGTGGCAGTCATGGGCCTTGACATTTGTAAACTTCTTTTGTTTCATATTTATTATTCCCTTTATATTCGAGGAATACCCAGACGGGACCTTCATACTATTCAAGCATTCAAACATGCTATCCTTCTCTTCCTAGCTGAGAGTGTAACTGGCAGGACGTAAGTAGTGCTGTCCATTATCTCTCTTTTCCGGATGTAGGTCATCTCATTGCCCCATGGTTTTTAGGTCCTGTCGTGCTTCCAATGTATCTTTTGAGGTCCCATAAACACCCATGAAGCCTAGCACATTCACGCAAAGATTCTTCGTCAGGTGCATCACGTCTATTGCGTTGCGAACCTCTAGGATTTCCCAATAAGGTAGCTCCCAAAATATTGATTTTTTCTTCCGCATAGGTACATGTCTGTTATCGTCGTTCGGAACAGTTTGGCTTCAAGGACCCTTTCCAAAGACTACATTTACATCCTTCATCATCTCGAAGATACGCTTTCCATTACGATGTGCAGGTTTTTTACGATGGTCTGGCGCCCCTTTGAAATGCATCCCGCTCTTTCTCAGCTGGTGGTGACCAAGGAGAAATCGACGATGACCCATATAGACGACCTTCTTACAGTGCTTCAAATACATGCTGTCTGTGTCGTCTAAACAGTGGGTGCATGCCCGATATCCCTTATTTGTCTGTCCTGAAAGGTTACTCAGTGCAGGCCAATCATTGATGGTTACGAACAACAATGCTCGTAGATTAAAGATCTCTTGTCTATCTTCATCCCACACACGTACACCTTCTTCCTTCCAGAGCTGTAAAAGGTCGTCAACCAACGGTCTTAGGTACACGTCAATATCGTTGCTGGGTTGTTTTGGGCCTTGGATAAGTATCGGCATCATAATGAACTTCCGCTTCATGCACAGCCAAGGAGGAAGGTTGAACATACATAGGGTCACAGGCCAAGTACTATGGCCACTACTCAACTCACCGAATGGATTGAATCCATCAGTACTTAAACCAAACCTTATGTTCCTTGCTTCGCTTTCAAAGTCCAGGAATGCTCTATCAGTTGATCTCCACTGGGCCCCATATGTGGGGTGTCTCAGCATCTCATCTTCCTTACGTTCTTCTTTGTGATTTTCCCCTTGCCGAAAGAGGAACCACGATCACCCCCACCATCGCCACTTCCTCCAGTAGCAAAAGCCATCTATGTACAAAAATTCTTACCTTAGCACTGCATAAGTGGTTGAACTTGAAGACTGTGATCATCTCGCGAGCATGTCCTCAACTGGGCGGCACCGCACTTCGTCATGAAAGAGGTTCGATTCTACGGAAAAGGGGACACGGTCACAATGTCCGTATCCACTATTTCTCGTAGAATCGAACCTCCTTCTTGACATACGTTGCTGCTCGGCGGAGAACATCCTCGCAGAGATGAATACGGTATGCAAGTTCAACAAGTATGGATTTGAAAAACCTTATTAAATTTGATAAGATAAACCGTCTAGACAAGGTAGCATCATTCTTAAACCACTGCAAGAATACATACTATATATGACACATCAATCTTCCTCACATTCTAGCTCAAAATACCTCTCCATTTTCTACTTCATCACATTCTAGCAATTAATCTTTCCATCTCCAAAGCATAAATCAAAGCATAACACGAGGATGAAGTAGCAAACCTTCACAACACTTGTGTTGGCTGAGTGAAATTCCCACGAAAATGAGGGGAAAAAAATTGGGCAGCACCTCCCTTGCTTCGGCACCACCGGAGAGTAGGTGAAGCTCAGCTCTCTGTCTATGTGGTGGACTGGCTCGGGCTGGAGGAGGAAGAAAGGCCTCTGTCTTGTAATATAATGGGGATGAGTTTTTATCCCGGTTAAAAACTCCAACCGAGATAAAAAGGAACACCTTTTGTCCCGCTTGAAAGTTTAGTTCCGGTTGGATCCTCCAACCGGGACAAAAGGCCGGTTGGAAGCTGCAACCGGGACTAAACTTTTTATCCCGGGTGGAGGCTTCAACCAGGACAAAGGTCCACCCTTTTATCCCGGTTGGAGCCTCCAACCGGGACAAAAGGGTGCCGCCACCGATGCCTCGGAACTAGCCGTTGCAACCGGGACTAAAGGGGGGCCTTTAGTCCCGGTTGCAATTACCAACCGGGACTAACTCTCCCCTCCATTTTTGCCTACCGTGGCGCACCCCCTGTTGTCCCGGACCAACTTTAAATCGGGACAAAAGGGGACGCATCGAAAGTCACTTCTCTACTAGTGGTTGATACACGCGCGGCCTTCACCCGAGCGGTGATTTGCCGTTTTGACGATCGTGACACCAAAGAATCCCCCAAGAACATGGCGTAGCCGGAGGTGGAACAGCATATGTCTAGGCACCCAGCCCAGTCGCCATCGAAGTATGCATGAGGTCGCATGATGGAGCAGCGTAGTTGTGGATGCCGTGATCAATTGTGCTGCACAGATGAGATAAGACGGCGTGACCACAAGCAAAACAACGCAGCTGTTCAACAGGCTAGATCATCTTGTTAAATTTTTAAGTGTTCTGTGGTTGGTGGGGATTAGGGAAGACTAAAAATGGTTTAGGCAATAGCAATTCACGATTCTGATGGAGTGAAGATCATTTGAACGAATCTGGTCCAATATGTAGTGGCGATATATATCATAGTGTTGGTTCGAAGGAGCACTAAAACAAATGTAAAGTGGTAAAAGCAAAAAAACCAGCAAGATCTCTTCAATTATTTTTGTCACATGTGAGGCTAAAACCCAACACAAAATTAGGTTTCTTAATGCTTCCTCTAAACAGAAATTAAACCAGAGTTTTTTTTACGGAAGATACCATTTCCTTCCTCAGAAACAATCAGAATTTCAGGATCTATCAACTCCTAAGCCACTTAGACTCTGCAAGTACAGAATGCACATCCGCTTTTTCCAAATTGACAACGTAACAGTGGAAAACATCAACTTACTCTGTATTATGGATAAGAATTTGGAAGAGACTTGGAAGTGCTTGAAAAAATGATGGGTGCGATGTACACTGCTATTGCATTACAATTATGTATGTCAAAAGTACAAACTTATAGTAGTAGTATGGTTTTACGCATTAAACCATATATACACCGAATAACCTGAGCCACATAGAAGTATAGTATGATATAGTACGTACAGTACTCTAGCAGCTTCGGTCAGTATAAATTCACATGTTTGGTGAATAAGCTACAACGACCAAGTGTACTGATTTAGTGTAGAAAATAGTATATGAAATAATAGCATCCAACCACCATCTTATCTAAGCCTTGTATAGAATATAACACTTCTCTGCGGTCTTGAACCTGAGCAGTGAACATGATCCGTCCATCTGCAACGGCCTCCATGTAACATTTATGAAAGGCATACATTTTCGTTGGTAGGTGATCCACCAAATGTGACCACACAAGAGGTTCCCTAGCTTAAACTCCCATTTACCAGCCTATGGGTGATTTTGGAATATGCCCCCCCCTAGGAGTTGAGCTTTTGTGAGATTGGTTGAGGCAATAAATAAAGCCAAAACCTCATCTTCTTTTGAAAACACTTTGAGTGGATCGATCGATTGTTGAGATTGTTCTCCGAATTGGGAAATGGTGGACCATGGTCTTTTTTTTCTTCTGATGTGACTTTGTGATTGACAGGTCATAGTCTGAGATGGGTCTTTCACTACTTTTTTAACCACTAGATATTTAAAGTATTTCTTCGTTCCTCGGGCTTCTTCTTTCGGTCGAAGTGAGCAGCACCCTCAGCCATTGATATCCGGTGTCATTCCTCATCTATGCATTCATATGCCAACTTCAGAGGTGCATGCTTTTCTATTTTAGGACGTGAGTTTTTCTATAGCTTAGGTGGTGGTGGAATCGAAGCCTTTGGGTTTTTCATTTTAGCAAGTGGAGGCTGAGGTAATGGTGGACTCATGCTTTGGTCCCTTGTAGCTGGTGCATTCCTGGATGGTGGCATTGGTGATCTGTGCCTTGACATCTAAGGGAATGATGTGAGAACTGTGTCTGCTTGCGGAAACCTTTCGTAGCGGTTGGCCCAACAAATCCAGATGTGGATGGCGTGTCCCAGTTCCATTTCACCATCGCCTCCAAGAATCTCGAGGTCCAGGTCTCCTATCCTATTTCCACTCGGTCAACCTAGACTCTAGCATATCCTTCAGGAATCTGCACGCCATGATTTGTCCTGCCTGGTATCGGTACTTCATCAATACCGTGAGCCACTACTTTTACCGTTTTCCTCATCGAAGTAAGAAGCTCACATGGGGTCCTCACAGTGATGTTGTCCACAGGGTAGTGTTGGTTGTTGCCTGCAACCATGTTAGATGGTTTTTCTACTGGTTGGAACTCCGTGGAAGCGACGCTGCTACAACGCTGGGAAGCGGGGCTTATTATGTCCACATTAGCACATGATGCAGCTCCTGCTTGGCTAAGTGATATCGCCTCTTGAAGCTGATCCATTCTTTCATTAGTCGAAGTTACTTGCTCTTTTAGGATACGCAACTTCTCTTCTACTGCGGCCTTGCTTCTTCGTCGACTTCTGTAAGACTCCATATCTTCACTTAATCCTTTCTTCCATGGAACTACACCCATGCCTCGGACACGTCTAGTGTGTTCCGAATTCCCAAGTGCATAAGTTAGCTCATCTTTCTTTGTGTCAGGCTTGAAAGTTCCTTGCCGTTTAGCCTTTAGTGTAGCTTCCAACCTGGTGAATTCTGCTATTAATGAACCGTTAGTAATAAATGATCCATCTTCCCTATTTAGTGTGCCGCAGAGCGTAGAAAAGGTTCTTTGCTTGTAATGGCCAATCGAGAGTTGCTGGCATGATTCCTCTTGCCATTAGTTCTTCTTCCATCCTTTGCCATTTCGACATCACCGTCTTATAAGCTCCTTGGCCAAGATGATGAAAATATTTATTTTTGCTCGCATTATCTTTGGCACCTTGAGCTTTCCTTTTGGTATCTTCCGATAACTTGTATTGCTTGAATGCTTCCAGTAAGGTCATAGCTTCTGTAACTTGTTCTCCACATCTAGTTCGATGCCCTTCTTGATAAAGTCTTTGTGCAAGTTTTTCTTGAACGTTTGGAAAGCAATTGCCATCTTTCTAAAGGCAAATTCCTTCGGTTCTTTTGTTTTCCCTTTTGAATATGTGAAGTGCAGTACCAATTGTTGCCAACACATTTCCTTCTCTTGCTCAGGGATGATATCTTTAGGTGCATCAGTAAGTGCGGTTGCCCTCCATTTTTTCATGCTTATGGGGATGTTTTCCTGAACAATAAACCCACATTGATTGACAAAGGTTGTAATCACACCAGGGGGAGCAATTGGTGCGGCTTCATCGTCCACTTCTGTGTGATGGTACTACCCTCCAACTTTTTCTTCCCGCCTTATTTCCATTTAGGCCTCGTTGAGGATCCAGATGGCTAAAAAATAGATGCATTAATGGTAGGTAGAAAATTCAAATCATGTTTATGTATATAGGGATTCATATGCCTTGGCAATTTCTTCCTCCTCTTTGGCTGGAGCATCATCACCGCCATCACCAGTCATATTTAGGTACTGGCTGACATCATCCTTTTCGGCTGCAACATCATCTACTTCTACGTTGTAGTTGCTGCCTTCACTAATAATATGATGCAGGAACTCCTCTTCCTCCCTGTCTCCCATTTTAACTAGTACAAGAAAAAATAAGGTATTTATAAAGTAATTCAGAATAAATGAAACAAGACAAACAATTAAGAAAGTTTCTAGCCATTACTAAAAGAAATAATTAAGAAAGTAATTGTAATAGAATGTAACTAAATGAAAAAAAGAAGTAATTCTAGGCAGCATGTAAGTAAGTTTCTAGATATTTTGCAGTAATCTCACTGATTTCTAGCAATTTCCTATGTTTTCTAATATTTTTCTATATTTTTATCTTCCATACTAACAAGTAATTCTAGCCATTACTAAAAGAAACAATTAAGAAAGTAATTGTAAATAGAATTTAACTAAATGAAATAAAAGAAATAATTCTAGGCAGCATGTATGTAAGTTTCTAGCCATTTTGCATTAATCTCACTGACTTCTAACAATTTCCTATGTTTTATAATATTTTTCTATATTTTTATCTTCCATACTAACAAGTAATTCTAGCCAATACTAAAAGAAACAATTAAGAAAGTAATTGTAAATAGAATGTAATTAAATGAAACAAAAGAAATAATTCTAGGCAGCATGTAAGTAAGTTTCTAGCCATTTTGCAGAAATCTCACAGATTTCCAGCAATTTCCTATGTTTTCTAATAGTTTTCTAATTTCTAGTTGCTGAAGTCATCATGGGGCTTGCTGACATCAGCGATCGGGGTAGGGGGGGTGTTAGGTGCTTACATATGCACACGGAAGGGCCGAGGGTGCGGCGGTGGGGGCGGAGACCGGAGTACGCAGGTCCTGGCAGCGGCTGGCATGAGCTCTTGGTGATGGAGGCTGCGACGAGGGCAGAGGCGGCCGAAGGGCTGCCAGCGCACGGCGCGCACGGGGGCGAGGCGCGGTGGTGGAAGCACAGTGAGCAAAGAGGGGCCGACCGGGGTGGGGCGGCAGCCGGTGGCGGGAGCGCTAAATCCTGCAGGGAGGATGCACGCCGCGGTGCCGAGGGAGCGTCGGGTGCGGCTGGACGTCGAGGAGGAGCCGGGGCCGCGGCCGACGAGGAAGGGGGCCGATTGGCCGGTGCGGCGGGTGGCGCGAACGTCGAGGAGGAGCGCGTACTATGGTAGGGTGGTGTGCGCCGTGATGCCAGGGAGCGCTGGGTGTGGCCGGACGTCGAGGAAGTCGAGGAGGAGCCGGGGCCGCGGCCAGTGAGGAAGGGGGCTAGTTTATCAAGGCAGCGGGTGGTGCGAACATCGAGGAGGAGCACGGATTGCGACGGGGGGAGTACGCCATGATGCCGGGTAGCGCCGAGCACGGCCGGACCTTGAGGAGGAGCCGGGGCAGCGGTCAATGGTGGACGACGACGTCGGGGGCGGTGGAGTGGCGGCAGGATCAAGAGAGGGAACAACTACGTGGCTAAGTGTTGGAGAAGAAGAGGGGTGGGGTTTTTGTAAGTTTGGCATATTAGTACATGGTGGAGACCTTGCCCGGTACAAATTGGCCTTTAGTACCAGTGCTAGCTACTGCTCGGTACTAAATGTTTTCATTTAGTACATTTAGTACCGTGCAAGGCCCCGCCTGGTACTAATCTCCCTTCAACATTTCATTTCTTGCATGCACTCTATTTTCTTTTCATATTTCTAAAATTGCTGCTGTCTTTTTTTATGCTTAATAAATGGAGTAAACTTGGGAAAAAATTTGAAAAAAGTTTCATACCTTACTATTGACTATCTGTACACCATTCAACAATTTATTTATATAGTAAAATTTGAATTTTATAATTACTAATAGGATATGAAATGTTTCCATACTGCTATTAATCTAGAAAAAAGAAAAAAACTACTATTTTGAACAGGCAAATTATTAAGAAATATTAGCTATAATAAATTTGACAATTATGCTATTAGTATACAATGTACTTGTATAATTGCTTCTAATTTAATGTTTCCAGACTTTTGATGATCCAAAATAGTGCAAATATTTAATATTTTGACCATTGAAAAATAATTTATGAATTTGTGTTTGTTTTATTTGATCCAAGTTGTACGAATAGTATCGTTAATCGAGAGAAATACCATATAATTTTTCAAATTGTATAAAATACATTACATAGTTCATCACATGACCACATAATACCACATAATATTAATGTTCTAAAGCTACTCATCATTATTCAATGGAACATTGATAATATTCTTGTTGAGGAACGTCCCTTGGTAATGATCATGGCGTAAGTACAAAGCATCTTGTTTTGATAATAAGATGCTGGGGTGAACCTCAACCGAGAATGGAGGAAGGTCATCAAACTAATCAAAATCTTCTGACTTGTCTGAAACATCCTCAACTCCAATGATTTTTCTTTTCCATGGCAGAACTATGTGATGTTTTGGCTCATCTTCTGACTTTTTACCGACCTTCATCTTGGGTTTGCTTGACATGTCCTTCACATAGAAAATCTAACTCACATCCTTGCCTAGGACGAATGGTTCGTTTCTATATCCAATCTTGTTGAGGTCCACTATTGTCATCTCATAACAGTCTTTTGTTACACCTCCTCCAGCAACCCATTGGTAGTGGAATAGAGGGACCTTTAAAGGTCCATAATCAAGTTCCCATATCTCCTCTATGACACCATAGTAGTTGTCCTTATTCCCATTATGGTCTATTGCAACTATACGGACACTACTATTTTGGTTGCTACTCTTTTGATCATGGGCTCTTGTATAAAATGTATACCCATTTGTCTCATACCCTTGGTATTGCAGTATCGAGATAAATGATTCCCTAGCCAACTACTGAAGTTGTTCATCAATCATCTCGTTACCCATGAGGTGTCGTTGGATCCATGTTGCGAAAGTATCTATGTGATGCCGTGTAATCCAGGCCTCAGACTTCCCCAAGTTTTCGAACTGTACAATATCCTTGTGCTCTTTCATATATGGAGCCACCAAGGATGAATCCTACAGCATTGTGAAGTTTGCTTGGCGGATTTTAGTCTCATGTATGTTCATATTAGCTTTCTTCCCGAGTGTGCCCTTTCCCTTCACGTGGCCCTCATGGCGTGAGATGGGGACCCCTATCAGACTAAATTCATCAATAAAGTCAGCACAAAACTCAATGACCTCCTTTGTTCCATATTCCTTGGACGGGCACGATTGGGAACGTACTTCTTTAAGAACCGACATGAACCTCTCGAAAGGCCACATATTGTGCAGGTATACTGGACCCAGAATGGTTATCTCTTTAACAAGATGAACCAATAGGTGAGTCATAATATTAAAGAAGAAAGGTGGAAAGACCACCTCAAAGCTGACAAGACATTGGACCACATCATTGTGTAGCTTTATTAGATTGTTTGGATCGATTGCCTTCTATGAAATTTCATTGAGGAACACACATAGCTTTACGATTGCCAATCTCACATTCTCTGGTAGAATACCCATCAGTGCAACCGGAAGCAGCTATGCCATCAGGACATGGGAGTCATGTGACTTTAGATTTGTGAATTTCTTCTCTTTCACATTTATTATTCCCTGTATATTACAGGAGTATGTGGACGGGAGCTTCATACTATTCAAGCAAACAAACATACTTTCTTTCTCCTCTTTGCTAAGACTAAAGATGTAAGGACATAAGTAGTGTTGTCCATTCTCTCTCTTTCTCGGATGTAGGTCCTCTCGTTGTTCTGGATGTTTCAAGTCCTGCCTTGCTTCCAATGTATCCTTTGGCGCACCATAAACACTGAGGAAGCCTAGCAGGTTCACGCAAAGATTCTTCGTTAGGTGCATCACGTCAATTGCGTTACGGACCTCTAGAACTTCCCAATAAGGTAGCTCCCACAATATAAACTTCTTCTTCCACATGGCTGCACATCCGTTATCATCATATGGAATAGGTTGGCTACCGGAACCCTTACCAAAGACTACCTTCACATCCTTTATCATAGAAAATACACGCTTTCCGTTATGGTGCAAAGGCTTAGCATGACTATCGGGCTCCCCTTTAAAATGCTTTCCTTTCTTTCTTAAAGGGTGATTCGTAGCAAGAAATCGACAATGGCCCATATACACCACCTTCTGACAGTGTTTTAGATACATGTTTTTGGTTTCATCTAGACAGTAGGTGCACGCCCGATACCCCTTGTTCGTCTGTCCTGCTAGGTTACTAAGTGCAGGCCAATAATTGATGGTTACAAAAAGCGATGCTCTGAGAATGAAAGTCTCCTGTTTGTCCTCATCCCACACAAGTCTGTCCTCTTCCTTCCAATGCAGTAAAAGTTCCTCAACCAACGGTCTGAGGTACATGTCAATGTCATTGCTAGATTGGTTTAGACCTTGGATAAAAACTGGCATCATGATGACCTTTCACTTCATGCACAACCAAGAAGGAAGATTGAAGATACATAGGGGCACAGGCCATGTACTATGAGCACTACCGAACTCACCCAAAGGATTTATTCCATCAGTGCTTAAACCAAACCTTATGTTCCTTGCATCCTTCTCAAAGTATGGAAATTCTTTGTCAACGTTTCTCCACTGTGGGGTGCCTCAACTTCTCATCTTGGTTACGTTCTTGTTTGTGCCATCGCATCAACTTAGCATGTTTCTTGTTTCTGAACAAGCAATTAAACACGGTATTACATGGAAATACCACATCACCTTTGCCCCTCAACATCACAAGGGTTATCTCGCTTGATCTTATACCGTAATGTGTCACAAATAGGACAACCATCTAATATCTCATATTCCTCACCACGATAAAGGATACAATCATTAGGACATCCGTGTATCTTCTATGCATCCAATCCTAGAGGGCAAACAACTTTTTTGCTTCATATGTGGTTGAGGGCAGTTCATTAGCCTCGGAAAGCATGTCGTTTACGATTCTCAATAACTCCGTAAATCCCTTATTGGTCACACCATTTGCTATCTTCCACTGCATCAATTCCAGTGTGCTACCCAACTTTTTGTGACCCTATTTGTAATCGGGGTACAACAACTTTTTGTGATCCTCCAACATATTCTCAAACTTCTTAGTCTCTTTCGCAATTTTGGAGTCTTTCTTTGCATGTAGCAATACCAGACCTAGTTCGTCAATTGGTTCATCTTCTACAAAATCTTCTTCAGCCTCGGCCATTTCAAAATCTGCAAAGGCACCGCCTTCATCCCAGTCAGCTGGAATGTTATTATCATCATCTTCTTCTTCACCGTCTTCCATTACATCTCCTTCTTCACTGTCCTTGGTCCAAAGAATATAGTTTTCCATGGAACCCCAATGAAATATATGGATAGTGCATGAAATCCTTTGGTGACTTGTTGGCCTCTGCTGCTTCGAGAAAAGTCTTTAGGCCATTATTGAACGCCATGGAGCACCAGTTGCCGTACAACCATTGCCAGTCCATCTAAAAAACTTTTTAATTTACTTCTCCATTTGTAAAGCGACAAATGTAAGAAAAACTTTCTGAAAAATATTGCTAACCTTTTATGAACCACTATCGATGAGCAAATTAAATCCCTACAAATTTTGTGGAGAAGTTCAGCAGCAACTCCCTTTGTCCCGAATCGTTGTCAGCTTGAGCTCAACTATGTTATTTATGTAAAGTAACAAAATTAGTTGAATATTTTTGTTTCAACATTGTCCTAAAAGTAATTAACACAATACATATTTGTCAATATCCAATACGGTTTTCTCAATATCGAACAGACTTTCTTAAGTAAAAAATCTACATTCTCCATGCATGTATAAATGAAAAAACTCTCCATTCATCTTCACTCTAAAAAAGCACAAATTTCTCTAGCTACAAAGCATAAAATATAGAATACTAATCATGAGAGGAGGAAGGATGAAGTTGCTAACCTTTAGAACAGTTGGAATAGTGACATCCCCACAAATCATGAAAAAAATGGGCAGCACCTCTCCTAGGTTGCTCATGGAGTGAAGAAGCCCGAGCTCTCGGTCAAATGGTTGAGCTTGGGCTCGTGGAGGAATAAGGAGCTTATTTAGCTCGGGTTCGTGGAGGAATAAGGAGCTTATTTTATAGGGTGTACTGTAGTACCGGTTGGTGGCTCTAGCCAGTACTAAATTGTGATATTTAGTACCGGTTGAAGCTACTAGCTGGTACACACGTGCGTGAACACCATTTAGTACCGGTTGAAGCTACCAGCCGGTACTAAATGGTTTTAAGGTGAATCTAGCCGTTGGTCACCCGGTCCCCATGCCGCCATTTAGTACGGGCTGAGACTCCGAACCAGTACTACAGGGGCTCCGATGGTACTGTGCGTGACGACCGGTACTAATGAGCGGCGTTAGTACGGGATGAAAAACCGTCATTGGACGAATGCTCAGTTTTCCAGTAGTGATTCCAAATTATAGTATTAGTGTAAATAATAGAATCCATTATCCATTTAATGATTACACAAAGTTCCTTTTTCCATCTTGCTTCTACAGCTCTGCAAATTATATTCCCCGAAAGTTGGGGATATGGAGGGGTAGTTCAACTGCAATTAGAATAGTCATAACAGTCATTGCCTAAAATCTTCCTCCTATGTCTTGATTGTAATGGTTAATAATTAGATGGTCGTTTATTCCTTGTCCACAAAACAAAATATAAGATTAGTTTTTCACTTGCTTTAACGTTCATTTTTTTACATGCTTTGAGTAACCTCCTTGGATATTGGCCTTGGAAGCCATAGTGTTTGGACATATAAGGCATACACTGCAAACGTTGCTGCCCGTATTTCCTTGTTTGTTTTTGCATCAAAAGAGCAACATGCGGTCTTTCAAGTGTAGCCCAACGAACAGTGTCTTGTTGAATCAATAAATAATCACGTGGGTAAAAAAGGGGTTCCACCTATCATTGACTTCATCAAGTAAGCTAAATTAGAGCTCATATATTGCATGTGGGATGTCCTTTGTCTTCGTATAATTCGAGTAGCCCTATCATGAATCATGATGAATATCAAGTAGTGTGATTAATCCAAATAAGAAATGGAAGTACCACGAATTTTGGTATAAATTGTTGTAGCATCGTCTCTCCAGTAAAATATTGCCTTTGAGTGTCCTTGATCATATGACTCTCATAATTACATACGAAATCATAGGACAGTGCACACGCCATCTCAAGGTCATGGAATGCCATAATTATTTCCATTCCTAGTAAAAGGATGATGGAGATGCCGAGACAGATGCAGAGCTCTGACTTTCTTTTAACTATGTGGTCTCAGGTGCTTAGAAAGCATGGACAACTGGATACTTAGAGATTAGGCTGAATCAAAAATGTTCTATTGTACGTTGATCATTAGATGCCTTTGTCACTGCAGCTTTGATATACCAATATAGCAATACCATGCTGCCAAACCTTAGGCAGACTTATTTCGCACATACTCAAACCTTAGGCAGACTTAGGGGGTGTTTGTTTCTTTAGGCACTCCTAACTGTCACATCGAATGTTTAGATACTAATTAGGAGTATTAAATATAGATCAATTACAAAACCAATTGCACAGATGGAGACTAATTTGCGAGATGAATCTATTAAGCCTAATTAGTTCATGATCTGACAATGTGATGCTACAGTAAACATGTGCTAATGATGGATTAATTATGCTTAATAGATTCGTCTCGTGAATTAGCCTCCATCTGTGTAATTAGTTTTATAATTAGCTCATATTTAGTCCTCCTAATTAGCCTCCGAATATTCGATGTGACATAAATTTTAGGAGGTCCTAAAGATCCAAACACCTCTTATTTCAGTCATGCAACTATATATTGGAACTAGCATCATGGGCTTACAAGGAAAGAGGGGCCACAGACTGCAACAAAAGCCTCGTCCAGAGATGCATGTCTTGCTGGCCACATAAGGCATCCCTATTACAATTCAGTTGTTGTTCTATACATTCGAATGTTACTCCGGTTGATAATATTTTAGGGTCCGGGATCACAGCCGGGTTGTAATACAAACACCATCACAAACAGGCTGTGATACCATACTATCACCGTCGGCTCTTTTTTAAAACCAGTGGTGATAGGGCAGTGGTGATGGCGAAATCTGTAGTAGTGTTCTTTCATATTTCTATTTTAGTTTTTCAACCATTGAACCCACGAGTAATGAGCTAAACGATCATGTGCAGCGAGTTGCATGTGCGAAACCCATTCTCTTTCTTAGATGATGCTTTGGCAAACCTCCCCACATGAGCTGTTTGCCTAGGGGGCCTCATTAGTCCGCATATAGTGTCGACTAGTTTCACTTATTTACTGTGATATATATGGGAGACCTTTTCATTATTTTCATTAACAAGATATATATGGGAGAAGGAAGTTCGGAGCCAACTGCACATGAAAATTCTATTATTCCACCGACGAGAAGACTAAGGGAATGGTTGTTGCCATAAAATTAGTAGGCTTGGGAGGCATCATGAGTCCTTTTTTACTTGTCGTCACAATCTTTGGCCGACAACCAAGCATTGGAGCCCAAAAAATTGTTGTGCGGGCCTCATTAGCAAAGTCACTATCTAGTTGTCATCCTTCAGGAGATAGTGTTCCACCATTAGCGCCATCGAGCTCAAGTATGCTGATCACTTTCAAAACTTCGCCAATCTCTGTTTTTTCTTGTCCAACAACTAGGTACTGGGTACTACTGGTACCGTAGTAGTGTTGAATAGGCACAGTAGATACCATGAGTAGTTTGGATAAAAAATCATAATGTATTTTTCTAACATGTCTTATGATGTTTGCTATCATTTCGCAAAATTTAAACTTAAGACTCCACTTGTGCATGGAGAAATAAAAAAAGATAAATTATGTTAAGGGGTAAATTGAACCAAATGACCTAGTTTAGGGGGTAAACTGAACTAAAAAATACTTTAGGGGGTTATCCAGACTTTGGTTATACTTGAGGGGAGTTATTTGGAATTTTTCCATTTTCTTATGACATCTTTGACCTCGTTGCAGGATTGCTAGCCTTTCTTGACAAGGAACATTGAAAATAATTGTGAATTTTTGATTAAAAATCATCTCATAATCCACAGCCACAGTACTGACGATCCTGCATCAGGAAAATGTCTACTATATATACACCTATCTGTGTCTGGATGCATCGGACCTGGTTATTGATCATTATTGCATATAGTGCGACAGTGGGGCTTTTATGGAACATGATCGACTTGACTATTAAGGGGATCTGGAAATAATTATAAACTAGCTGTGTTGTTCTATTTTCTCTCTAATGACATGGGGATCGAGTACTCCACGTTATAGTATATATTGTTGCAAATGGAATCCATTTAACATTTTTTTCCCATAATTTTTGTCCAACTCCATTAAATAGCATTGCTCAAAAGTTTGGGATACCGAGGGTAGTTTAACTGCAATTAGGACAGCCATAACACTTATACTGGATAAAATATTCGATGTCCTTACTGCTGTAACATTTAAGAACTAGTAATATGAGTTCACTTTTTTCCTTGCTTTAGGATTCTCTTTTACTTGATTTTAGGTTACCTCCTTGGATATTACCTTTGGTAGTAGGCATTCGATATTTGAGGCATACACCGTGCACATGGTCAAGCTTATTGCCTTTGCTAGCTTTTGCAACAGAAGGGTAGCTTGCCATCCTCCAAGTGTCTCTACGAACAATTTCTTGTGGAATCAATAAATATCCATGGGGGTAAAAGGGGTTCTCCATCTTCTAGTTCATCAACTTAAAACTTTAGAGAGAATATGGAGGAGGGCAAGAATGGCAAGGATGGTAGTATATGTGGTTCATCTAGATAAGATATGGAGGCACCAGGAATTTGGATTTAAATCGTCGTGACACTGTTTCTCCAATGATAAAGTGATGTTGAGAGTCCTTGATCATATGACTCAAAATTACAAACAACAGCTCAAGTTACTGCACATCCCACCTTAATAATGTCAAACGGTTCAATTAGGGTGTTGCGGGCTTTACGGCAACCTGGATAGCCCGCAAGGGTACCGGAGTCCCTGCCTGCCATTTTCTGCGAGGGTGCTTAGCGGAAGCCCGGCTGCGGTCGTCGAAATGCAGGCTCTGCCGCTGTGCAGCTGCAAGCTGCTGTTGCTTGCCGCTGCCAGTTATAATCAATCTCGATGCCTGTTGATCTCGCTGTTTTCCTTCCCTTTTTCAGTTTTTAGGTTCAAATCAATATTTGCTTTCTTCGAACCGGGATCCTGCAAAAATCAAGCAAGCATGATTGTGAATACTAAATAGCCAGCCAGATTATTTCTGGAGCTGCTGGAGAAGCAGAGTATATTGAGCTCTGCTCTGCAAGTTATAATTGCCTTGTTCGGCTGTGCCGGCAAGTAAACCGCGGCCACGTTCTCCTCCGCGTTGGCCCAAGCATCGACCGCGATGGAGCACAGGGCGGCGCTCGGCTGAGGGGAACACAGGATGACAAACTTGCAATGAAGCGGTCATTGGTGCCGCAAGTGAGGGCGTGAGCGGCGGGCTCGCGGCGCCGCTGGGTAGCGCGGCCAAACCAGCATGGACGCCCCTCCAGATATGCGGACTCGTGGTGCGGGTTATGCGGGTTCGTGGTGCAGGCTGACCCAGCAGGTTCGTGCGGTCTGCGCCGCTTGCATCCCTAGTTGCCCCCTCTTCCCGTAAGGATTTCGTGAGCAATTGGAGACTGATCGATTGGCGGCATGAGATTTTGTGCATCCTGTTCTTGTGTAGTTTGGTTTTGCTAGTGCGCCAAACTACCTTGGTAGTACGAAAAAGTCCCAGGTGAATGGATTTTTTTGCAAAAGGCAGGTTGTTTCGGTCGGATGGATGCAAATTTGACGCATCTAAACCTGATGTCATTATATTTTCCAATGCAAGTCTGAACTAGGGCACTTAGAACCAGTAAAATTTGAATAAGTAGCACACGTATTGACCTTGGTCAAATTGATAATTGGGGAGGAACAGACAAGAACAACTGACCTCAAGCATCTTGGCCTATGTCGCAGTTCATATGATTTGCAATTTTTGAGTCAGTGACTAATTGCTCTACCATATCTGTACACGTTAGTTTTTACAAGGCAAATTGGCCCCCGCCACTGCTAGTAGCAGCAGTGCAGCACTCGACTCTGCTGCTTTATGTGGTTTGGTCTCACGTGTATGCTTTCATGGGAGAACTAGAAGAATTCAAAAGTAAGTTCAGTCGATGGCCAAACTGCCGCTTTGATATCAATGTAGTACTAATATGCAACGCTATGCTGCCCTGTTCTTAATTAATTTCGCACAGAAGCGGGTACTTACATTTTTGTTATTTCAGCAAGGCTTCAAAGAGTCCATCAAAAACTGCAAAGCAATGATCTTGTATTAACTGCAAGGATTCATGTCTTGTGCCTTCTGTCCAAAACAGCAACATTGCATGTGTGACATCGTCAGTAGTCATATATTCTGTATAATATATATTTACTTTGCAGCGAGATATCTTGTGACAAATCAGTCAATATTTCTATACGTGCAGCTTCTCGTTCCTCCAGCTGATTAAGAGCCATAGTCTTTCTGACCTAGTTCATCTTTTTCAAGAACCGAGATCAATATATGAGGAGAATGAGAGAATCAAATACCACGACATCTCTCGTAGATGAGAAGTATGAGAGTAGGAAAAGGAGGCACTGGGAAGTTTCCTCCAAGCAGCCTTTGAACATTTTTAGTTTACTGTCCGTGAACTGTGTGGAGGGTACATGATAGAGGAGCTGCACTTCGGAGTCAGGCTGCTTTTCTTTTGCCTTGCAGTGTAGAAATAGTGCTTACGGGCTTGTGATTACGAGCTACGAGTACTGGTTCATCAGATTGTCCAGCGAAATGGGGGTTAAGGTTATCGAGAAAGCAAGAATTATGCGGCGTGGCACTCCCTTCCCCTTCGGCTTTGAGAGCAACGAGTTTTCATGCGGTGGGCATCGTTGACTTGAGAGCATATCATGGCAGACTACCCTGCGTATAGGCTGCAGAGTCCAATCGAATCGTATGGACACTGCAAGAAGTTGCCAGCATTTTGCTTAGAAATAAAACAAAAGGCTGATTCCCGTGCTTAATCCTGAGATTGTGGCTCCATTACGCTCAAGTCAGAAAAATCGGACCATCTGTGCCCGTAATAATAATCCTGGCCCCAACCTGCTGGACTGGTATTAGACTACACGTCTGCAACAGTGATAACAGATTAAAGGGTAGTACGAATTGTTTGTAATATCCAGTATGAGAAGTTACCCCGTTCTTTCAGGACACAGCACACAAGTTGTACTTTGTACATTTCATGGTGTCTGTCCGTGCGCACAAACCTCAGCAGCACTTTTTTCATATTGAAAAAATATGGGTATACAGAGTCAACATAACTACACGTCATCAATACAAAATACACTGAACACATAGACACCAAAAACGAGAGGACAATGACAAGTAAGGTGAAACAGAATGCACTAAAATTACAACCTGTGTATGTATAATAGGACTAGTATACTTGCATTAATTAATGGAGACGGGCCAAGTGTCCATTTGCTTCGTTGTTCTTCTTCCAAGGTAGCGTAACATAAAAAGTTCTGAAGCCACCTTCTTCCCGTACGTGTGCTCCCCAACGATGACTTAAGTCATCTCAAATGCCAGAATAAGCTAATAACATTCTGCAAGATTGGATGAAATAAATTTTGTATGAAACTAAAACTTTGTAATTCTTGATAAGATCGACAACATTGTAATTGGCAGCTTCTTCATTAACATTCATTATATATTTTAATAACAATCCAATGCCTCGGCCAACACGGATCAAAAGGAAAAACAATCTTTTTGTTGTCAGAAATGAAGTATACATGGACCGGTTGGGGGTAGCATGCATGCGTGACCATGAGTTCGTGACTTGGGGGTGGTAACGGCTGGGTACTTTTCGAGGTTGATTTTCACAGTCGGTTTCCAAGCTGTCTGAAAATGCTTATTTCTTTGTACGCATGGTTTAGGATCAAAAACCGACTACACAATAAATAGCTACGAACTGACTGTAAAGATATGGTTTCTGTACTAGTGTGATCTTGTGGTGATCTCTTAAGAGGCAATAATTTTCAGTGAATGGAAACTGGGTCCTCTTTTGCTGGCACTGTTACTGGCACATCCATGCATGATGCCAAACACCGGTGGCATGATTGTGATAATCAGATATGTATGCTTGCAACCCAAATGAAAGATAGCTAACTGAACTACATCATATGAAAAATAAATCTATCTTTTCTTCCGATGTATTGATCGTAATCGTTAACTGTACGTTACGAATTATAAGTTCATTGGAAATTCAGATCTGCTGTTAGAAGCACCTTAAGAGTAATGAACTACTTTCCCGTTTTACTTGCTTTAAGGTTACTTCCTCATATATGGGCAGTGTGGTAAGGTTTTGGACGTTTGGACACATACTGGGCACGCCCATTGCATTTTGTATTCTGCATTATTGTAAGGGTAACATGCAGTCCTTCAAGTGTAGCTCTAAGCACAGTAGCTGGTTCAATCGATAAATATTCAAGGTGGGGTTCCACCTATATATGACTTCTGACTTATTACTTGATGCGCGCGCGGGTTCCATTGCCTTTCAAATATGTAGTTGGAGTAGTCATATCGTGGATCATGATACAGGTAGTCATATTCTAATTCCTTATCTTAAAACAACGGAAGAATGTGGAGAAAGGAAAGAATGGAAAGGGTCATAATATGGTTCATCGAAATAGGAAATAGAGGCACAATGAATTTGGATTTAAATTACTATGGTGCCGTTTCTCCTATAAAGAACATGGTTGCACGTCCACCTCAAACTCATGGCAGGTTTCCATATATAACATTAGGGTAGTGCACACCCCACCTCAAACTCGCAAAACACCATAATTATTTGCAATTTTTAAAGGAGGATGACAATGGCCATATGCTGGAGAAGGAGATGGTGAGACAGTTGCAACACTGCCTCACGTGCTTACGTTCATATTTGCTCACTACTGAGAGATTAGGAGGAACCAAAAGAGTTCAACTATAAGTTGTTCATTTGATGACTTTTTGGCTCCTAATATTTGATATCAATGTAATAATATACAACACTATGCTCCCCTATTCTTAATTTCACACAGAAAGCTGCTACTTACGTTTTTGGTATTCTCAGCGAAGCTTCAATAAATCCATCAAACTACCAAGCAAACATCTAGTCTATTAACTATATAAGGATTTCATGTGCCGGCGTTGGTCACAGCATGTGAGCTAACTTCGCACCGACAGTGCCTCTCTGCTTGGCAGGACCCTCTTGCAGTGTGGTGAATTGGTGATACTGGTTGTGGGCTTTGTGGCTACAAACCAATGTCAGACACGCTGTGAATACATTCCGATTGGGATCCACTCCAAGCCAATGTGCATGGTTCCTACTGTGCTAGACCACTCAAACAATTTAGTCATAGCTGCGAATTTATTCTGAAGTGCATGTAATTTCTTTGGATAAGTATATCCACCCCAAATTACCCTACCTACATCGGCTGAACGAAGTTGATTCAGCTGAACTTTCTTGCTATGTCAACAAACAGAAAACTGAAAATTAGCGAAGATGAAATGAAAAAACTAAGGCACCAAGGTGTAAGCCTGCACGATAACTGTCACCTGCACTATGAATGCCTGCTACTAGTAGCACAAAATGCTCGTGTATTGCACTATGAATCCTCTCTCATCTCTCTCAACCACTCATGCTGAATTATAAAAAAACCACTGCTGCTGTCACTTCTGAGAATGTGAAGGTCTCTTTATTTATTACTCCCTCCATCCCAAATTGTAAGTCGTTCCAAGAATCTTGGAGATTCAAAGCATCTTAAGTTTGACCAAAATTATAGAGAAAATTATAAAGATTTATGACATCAAATAGATATACTATGAAAATATAATTGATGAAGAATCTAATGATACTTAGATGGTATCATAAATGTTATTATATCATCATATAAATTTGGTCAAACTTGAGATACTTTGACTCTCCAAGATTCTTGGAATGACTTACAATTTGGGATGGATGAGTATTTAGCTGTGGTGCCAAGTGAATCTTCGGTACCCGGTGGCTTAGCTTCCCACTGAATGCAAGAGGAGGAGGAGGACCCACCTCGCTAGTGCTGGTAGCTAGTGGATATGGAGTGCACGACTTAGATGAGGGAAGATAGCTACACGTCTGCACACTGCAATTGAGAGTGCCAACAGGAGGAAGCGGCAGGGCTCAATTTTTCGCTGAAATTTGAGCCAAAAAACCAATAAAATTTCTCCGTTCAGCGGCGACCGATAAATAACTGTACTAGGCAAAAATTTTCGTGCGAATTTCATGGCCCACCGAAAAATCGCGCCAAAGCAGCCAAAATTGGTGGCACATCTGCGCCTTCGAGTGGCCACATTGAACGGGAAGACAACCTCATGATTGAACCGTACAGGCGTCATTCGGACGCATGCCTATTTCCTCCTTGGTTTATATTAAGACTCATCTGAGGGAACCATAGTACCAAACGTTAGTGCAGGCTTCTCACCAGCAACTTGGTTAGCTCATGCATGGGCTGCCTGATTACATGCAAATATAGAAACATACATTTATGAAAACATGTGGTCGTTAGGAATTTGGTTTCCTCAAGAACAACTGCAAAGGCCTATAGGCACCAGGGTCTCATCTCTTCAGCTCGTGTGTGTCCATCTAAACTATCAGGTAGCTAATAAGAGCAATTCCAACCGATCTCTCAAATCTGAGCCCCTTCTCCTCCATATCAGGGCCTCTCATCCATATTCGAGCCTCCTACTTCTCTGCATACTCAAACCGAACTCTCATTTGCATCCCTACATATCTATTCGCATCTGTTGGAATTACTAGGCCAAACTCTAGAGCAAGATTTATACTTCAGTCACCAAATGGTACTCCACGAATAGGCAAGACCTACATGTTCATATTTCTTCCCAGCTTTAGCAGCAATGAACACCATCAAGATAACTTTAAATTATGGCCCATCCTTCCATGCCCAGTCACGTTGTCCTTCACGTTCATACTGGTTTGTCCCCCTTTATTAGTATCAAGTGTCAACTACTTAATCTGATTCACTTCTTTCAAAAAAAAAACTTAATTTGCTTCAAGATGGTAAATCATAAAATAAGGACTATTGAATTAAAAATTTGAAGGAAAAAATAAACATAATTCATTTGGACAATGTATATAATGAACCATTGTTCCCTAAAATTTTTTTCCGGTGCATCTACCTGTCAAACAGAATGGTATTGCCTCCTAGGCTTCAATAAATCAATAAAAATACAGAATAATATGCAGGAAAATTGCTCATGTCACTAGTCATATATGCCCATACACTACTAGAAATATGACCTCTTATCCCTAGCATTTGTACCGGTCACATTTGGACCCGGTACTACTAATATTAGCTTTAGTACCGGATCCAAGTTCGGGAGCCCCAGAGTCCCTCTAGTACCGGGTGCGGGCTCCACCCGGTACTAGAGATCACCCTCTAGTATTGGTTGGAGCCACCACCCCGTACTAAATCTTTTAGTACCAGGTGGAGGCTCCAACCGGTACTAGAGGGTAGATGGAGCCCCCATCCGGTACCAGAGGGCTTCCTGACACTGTGCCTGCAAACACTTAGAATTTTGCGTCGCCCGCCCCGGCCATCCTTTATCTCCTCACCGCTTCGCCTCCCTCATCCGCTCCCTCGCTCTCTCCCTCCCTCAGCTTTCTCCCTTCCTCACTCCCTCCCTCAGCTCTCTCACTCCGCCCGCCCCCTTTGCATCCCCTCCCCTCCCCTCTCCGCTTGCCCCTCACCGGCGATGAGGAGCAGCGGCGGGGCAAGGTGAGGTGGCGACGAAGGGATGGCGGAGGCAACGAATCTGTGGGAGGACGGTAGAGGAGGAGGTGGAGGAGGGGCGGAGGAGGTGGAGGAGGGGGCGGATCTGGTGGAGGCGGAGGCGGGGTGGGGGTGGAGGAGGTCGACGGTGGGGTGGATCCGAAGGAGGTAGAGGTGGGATGGAGGTGGAGGAGGCGCAGGCGGGGTGGATCCGGAGGAGGCGGAGGAGG
>NC_028457.1:9218923-9222044 GCF_000263155.2 Setaria italica | reverse complement strand
ACCATCTCCCTCCTATCCCAAATCTGAATTCTCAATATTTTAAAAGCAACTCCCACTCAATTTCTTGCCTATGTTCACCTTGACGTCGTACTTCAAATGCATACACATACATAATTCACTACTTTTTTCAAGATAAATAATATATTTCTGGCTTCAGCTATCTTTGGAGACCATAATCATTACAAGATTAGGCACATGATTCAAGAGAGACATGTAGCAAGACATGAGAAGCTTTGTAGTACCAAAGATAAACAACAAACTAAAAGGAAAAGTTGAAATTCCAAAATCTTCAAATTATTGTTTGAGAGTACTTTCATGGCTTGTTTCATAACGTCGACGTAACCCAAATCCAACATTAGGGAAGAATAATAACTCTATATGTTGGTGGTCTGACTACCAAACCAAGACCGATGCAATAAGCATCCTCACTTTCATCTAAATAGGATGTGAGAATATGCAAGATACCAGTAGCTGCCAATTAATAAACATTCTGAATTAGGGAACCGTATGCACATGAATAGCACCGCTACGAATAAGTCCTTCAGAGAGACGCCTCCACAAGGGCACGGCACATAATTTGCTATTAAAAAACAAATATATAAACTTGACCTGAAAATGACGTGCCTGTATATATTGTTCTTGCATTAGAATGGAGGCATTGCACATCAGAAGCATGCTAGGATTGCTTAAGATTGCTGGGGTTTTGCTCTCTGTCGGGGGCACAATGATCATCAGCCTATACAAGGGAAAGATTTTGCATCTATGGAACCCTATTCTTCACCGCCATAATGAAGAGGATGTGGATGTTGCAAGTCATCATCTACGTGGAACAATCTTGTTGGCAGCCAGCAGCTTCATGTTTGCTTGCTGGTATCTAATTCAGGTAATGATGCCTCTTTTTTTTAACTATATATGGAGTAAATTTGGCTCACATTTTTGCTTTTTTATATGCGGTTGCAGTCTAAGGTTCTCAAGGTGTATCCATACAAATATTGGTCGTCCATGGCCACGTGCTTGGTTGGAGGGTTTCAAACTGCACTTGCTGGAGTTATACTGAGAAGGGACAAGAACGCCTGGAAGATAGGATGGGATATAAACCTTGTGACCATCGTGTACTCGGTAACTGATCAAAACTTCTAACACAACTTCGATGATTTGCAGTGCACAATGCTATCACTGCTGGAGCTAGTGGAGCTGTATGTGTATGATGTAGGCACCAATTAATTAGAGTTGAAAAGTAGCTTTTCAATTTGGAGTAATTGACAATAATGACAGATGAAGCTTATTTAAGCGATGAAAAAATATAAAATTCATTCAACCTGTTGCAAGGGAAATAACATTACACTATACCACTCGGTGCAGGGGGCACTTGCAACTGCAGGAAAATATAGCTTGAACTCGTGGGCTGTGGCTAAGAAAGGCCCGTCCTACCCTCCAATGTTCAGCCCATTATCTGTAGTCTTTACTGTTGTCCTGGGCTCCATCTTCATAGGTGACGACATCACCATTGGAAGGTCTGTTACTGTTTTTCTCTCCACCTCCATGTTCTATTTTTGTTATTGTTTATTAAGTACAGAAAAGGGTACTTCTACTTTTGCCATCTCACAAAGATACGTTAATCTTGAAATGAGATGCACAATGTATTGTTCAATTTGATGGAATTATGTCAGGACTGATTTTATTGTGTTGTTCTTCTTAATTTCCTCTGAACCTGCAGCCTCATTGGGACAATACTGGTGATTGTGGGGACATATGTCTTCCTCTGGGCGAAAGCGAACGAGCTACCTGAAAAGTGAATATGTCAAAATGGTTCAAAGTTATCAAAAACCACAGAACATACACTCTGTATTGTGCGAATTGTTATGATAGTGCTCTATTTCTACTTCAAAAGAACCCTATCAAAGTTTCAACAATCATCTGTTCCATGTGGCAACAGCATGCTGCACGAGTAGTAGATTGCCCTCTCTGACTTAGCAATGTAGTAACTTTGTAAACACATGGTGGTTTGGTACCAACGCACCCATCAATGTTCACGTTGTGACGTTAACATTAACAGTTTGTTGATTGCCTTCTCGCTTTTTGGGCATATGCCGATTGGTTGGTGCTGATGTGCGGTATCATTTTTGGTAGAATGAGATGACGTGTATCCCTCGCAAATGGAATTGTCATGGCAATTGCAAACCTATTTTTTCCCTTCTTGTAACATAAAATAAGTTGTGGATCCGGTGTGGTTTGGACACTGGCAAGGGAGATGGCTAGAGGCGAGGGGACGTGCGCTGAAGAAGTTGTAGTGCAAACCTATTTTTTCCCTTCTTGTAACATCAAAATTGTAGTGCAACAATCCATCTTGAGCCGTTTGGTGACCGGGCACGGCCGGCGCACGGCCGCTAGTTTTTTTTCGAGTAAAGAGAGAGCTTTATTGGTTATTACTCAGAGTATCGTTACAATCTTGAGCAACCAATTGCTTGACACACACCGGCACACGATTATGCCATACACCACAATGGTCCAAGTGTTAAGCTATTTGAGTGAGCTCATGCAAAACTATGTTCTGCTCTCTCCCTGGATGTTATAGCTAGCTAACTTTGGTAGACGATCCCCAAACTCCAAGGCCTCTCTAGCTAGCACTGAAACCCGATGAAGTTCTATGCAGACTTGGTTTGGTCAAAATATTTAACACATCTTGACAATCAGAGGGGAGATCCAGAAAAAAGTTGGGGGGGGGGGGGGGGGGGTGAACATTGACTAGCCTTTTTTCCCGTATGGAACAGGTACACATCTAGACAATCAGAGGGGGGATCCAGAAAAAAGTTGCTCCTGCCTGCCTGCCGGCAGCAGGCGTGCAGCCGTGCCGGCCTTCTGCTGCCTGCAGGCGTTGCCGCGTAGCTGCCGTGCGCCCCACGCCGCTCCTGCAGTCCTGTCCATGGAGCGTTGTCGCCTGTCGACGTCGCCCGTTGCCGCTAGCGAGCCGTGCTTGGTGCGTCTGTGAACTCGAAAGGCCGAAGGGGAGTTGCGGGAGAAGGCTGGCTTTGGCCGGAAGTGCCTGCAACGGACCTTTATTTCACTTCTTCAAAGTCCAATTACCAACTTCATTTTAGTCCAGTTCTTTTGTCGGTCCTAA
>NC_028457.1:9171738-9218823 GCF_000263155.2 Setaria italica | reverse complement strand
TTGCAACTTGCAAGTCAGAACGGTCCCTGAAATTGAATTCTGCTAGTGAAATGCAGCCTCAGCAGTACGGTTTATGTGAAAGCACTCCCCACTTGACCGCTGCTCCCAGTGGAACATTTATGTACATGCAACTGTCAGTCTCACTTCAACTAAATGTTCCTGAAAAGCAATGGGTGGCAAAAGTTAAGGGGGGAGGTTTCCATGATCCATGCCGGTAGGGGGAGGGGACTCGAGGCCCCTGGATCCGCCACTGGATATGTTGGTTTTCACACCCACTCTACTGCAAGGCTCAGACCTCATTGCATGCTACGCATCTCGACCTCCTCTGTACTGGTGGCAAGTGGATTACTCGCCATGAGGATAGCAGCACTACACCCTTATATGGTCTCTGATACCAATTTCAATGCCGACATCACCTGAGAAGCGCCATCCACATTTACCTTGACCGAACTCTCCTCCGGAGGTTTCCAATGTAAATATAAGTAGGCTCCATTGAGCAAGGCACCCACATCGGCTTTTTCCATTTTATTACATCACCTCCTTGTTGTTGAACACAGAGACTCCCAATAGTTCTCCAGGACTTTCATGGATGCAGCGATTGGTGTTCTCCTGGACGAGTGTGTCATCTCATTGCGTATATGCCAAGCTCTCCACAATAGTAATAGCACATGGCCGCCAATGTGTGCATGTCATCTATCGACCGAGTAACCATTCTGATCATCTCGCATGCACACATAGAGCTCCTTAGAGCCGCTGGAATGGAACGGCATGTGCCGATCGACACAGGGGTCCATGCCAATCGGCCTGGCCCATCCTTTCATCCTCTCGCGCCCTCCTTCGTTTCCAAGACTTCTCTACTGTTATGAAGTCTTCTTTTCACTTGTATGTTAGTCTAGCACGTGGATATCCTTGCAATACGAATTGTTATTGATAACCCTCGAAATCTTCTGCTTGCTTAATATTGATCCAAGATCATCCTACCTTATCTTCAGAAACTTAGCCTTGATGTAGTTGTAGAGGAAGGTTCGTGGAAGCTGAGCATGAATGGGTGCCAGGAGGCCCTGGGCCGATCAGCATGGCTCCTTTTGGCTGATCAGCCAAGCCCCTTTTTGGTCCTCTGGTCGTCATCTTTTGTGTGCCTGCTCCTGGGCCTCATCCATTTATGCACAAATTTAGTTCAAATTCCTAGGAAAACAGGCCATCCTCCAAAACATAAGTTATATGCAAATATGGCCCGGTTATTGAACATGATCAATAATAATGATATTGGTTTCATGCCAAAATTGAAGATAATCAGGGGTAGAAAAGTGTCATTAATGAGTGCCAACACCCCTCAACTGAATAACTAGATATTTAGCCCCACAAAGTACTTAGTACCATCTAAATTATACCTTAAGATAGTTTTAAGGCTTGATATGGAGCACACATGGAAGACGATGTTGCACTGACCGCGTCCTATATCTCACACAAAAGCATGTCCTAATAGCCACCCTTGAATAATTAGAGCTCTGCGTGAGCTAGGATGGTGTTGAGGTGACTGTTGGTGCATGGATCATCATAGCTTTTCCCTTAGAGTATTCCATTTAAAGTTTATCAATCCGTGGATCAGCAGCGAACTGACTAGGGTTTTCTATCTAGTATAACGGATCAATCATAGCATGAAGAATTGATTGCATATAAAAGGAGACATGCTATAAAGATTAGTGGAATGAATAAGGGTAAATCACATCCAAAGAGCCTATCATCTTCTAGTTGTAGTTCCAGACAACGAGCAAGCACATCATGCATCTCATCCAAACAATCTTTAAACTACTACCTCTGGTGAACCTTTCGAAAACTGCCACCCTACAAGAAAGCAGACCCTACATCTATGGGCCTACTGGAAGGTTTGGACAGTCGTAGATACAGGGCTGGACACCGAGATGTGTCAGACATGGAGATTATGGTGCGGGACGGTGTGGTCTATGTGGAGGACAAGAAGTAGACGAGGATTAGGAAACTACTCATATAAATTAGAGTAGGACTCTCCAATTGAATCAGACTAGTATTCTCGTAAAACAACCGACCTGTAACCCTACCCCCGGTAATATAAGGTGAGGCAAAGACCCCTTCTGAACAAGTTCAATCAATACAACATAACCAACATACAGGACGTAAGGTATTACACTACATAAGCGGCCCGAACCTGTCCAAATCGTGTGTTCGAGTTCACCATCGAGTTCCTGATCTCGGCGAACGCCACCCATAAAACACTACCTCGTGTACCCCCTTAGTAGGTTGCCGGGTCTAAACACCGATAGCTGTCGTGCCAGGTAGGGGATCTCATCGAGAATCCACCGGTGAACCTGATGGCTCAAGTCATCATCAAGCCTACCATCGCGTTCGAAGCAAGTACGACATTCATCTTTGGCTCTAGGGTCTGTGTCACCAACAGCGCTGGAAACTTCCACCACCACATTGTGTCAGCCCTGGAGGAGAAGCACTATGACATCAACCTTCATCGCCAAGTTTTGGAGGATTTCGTTGAAATATTCGACGAAAATTTCAACCTCTTCTGAGGCTCATGGGACGAGTCCAACTACAACTCGAATTCTCTCACTAGTTGGATTGGTTCCCATGAGTTGGCACTTAAGCCATCGTGCGAATTGGTCTACAATGCAAGTCGATTCCCGTTCGGACTCCGAAACTCGGACGATATCTACCAAGACACCTTGTCCAGATCACAGTTCAACTTGGAGTTGATCGAGGACTCTGACTACTACTCGGATCCGGATGAGGAGACTCCACTATCAGGTCCACAACAAGGCCTGGTGATCACATCTACTCCGCAAGGTAGATTCATCTACTGGCCCAACATGATGCCACCTCCTCTCGCCAAGGACGATGAGTCACACCTTGTCGCCTATCTTAATACTCTCCCGTACCAGGAGGGTACCCCTCTATCGCCTATCTATGAAGAAGACGGCTCCACATAGGTCATTACGCCAAGTTCGGGTAGTTTCTCTCCAAAGCGGGAACTCCTCACCATCGTTGCTGCACAAGAAGGTGATGGTGAAGAACCACCAAAAAGGAATCCTTGACACAAAAGTCACCCAGATGATGTGTCACATGATGAACTCACCGCAAATGTAAAAGGAGAAGAAACGGAAGCTCAGAGAACCCGACGGCAAGCACAAAATGCTGCAAGAGCAGATCGTCGTCGCCACCTTGCATCTGATCTACCCATCATGAACTTGGACCACACGTTTGAAGCAGTTCAATCACATCAGCATCACACTCCTCTCACCACCATCACATCCATTGACTTGATTACTCGAGCAATGCCACAAACCAAGTACACCAGGCAACTGGCTCTATTAGCGGAGCATGCGTACGAGCAACTCGATCAACAAATCCCAATCCACTCGGTTCAACGCACCTCTTCCCAGCATGGCAGTAGTGGCAAGCATCCAAGTTGCAATGAGAGCACCAGGACTAGTTGCAATGAGGTTGCCAGAAATGAGGTTCCCAGAATCAAGAACCCCAGGCCAAGCCATCACAGGGTAGAGAGTAGTCAGACGGGACCCTCGGAAGGCCGTGGCCATCGTGGGCCCTATCCAGAGCCTAAACCTCCAGCACGTGACCTCCGTCAGAAGCTCAACAACTGTGAGCTCGAAAAAGAAGTCGAGTACTCGGGAGAAGACTCTAACGGGTACGAAAGACGATTTTACCCGACTAGTTCAAACCTCCAGGCATCACCAAATATGACGGCAAGCAGGACCTAGTCCAATGGCTGCGGTGCTACTCGTTATCAGTTTAGGCGGTGGGAGGAAATGACGACACTAAGGTCATCTACTTCCCCATCTGCATAGAGGCGGGGCTACTCACATGGCTCGAATCTCTAGAAGGAAACTCCATCGACACATGGAGTCAACTCAAGGTGGCATTCACAAATAATTTTGCAGGGGCAATGCAACATCCTAGCAACAGGATCGACTTGTCTCAAGTCAAATAGCAACAAGGCGAGACCCTGCATATCTATCTATCTTGTTTCATCGACAAGAAGGTCACTATCATGGACATCATGGAGTGGGACACTATAGATTGCTTCCTGAACGGTCTCTATGACCGCTGGATGTTCCAAGATTTTTGCAGGTGACACCCGAAAGATATCGAATCTCTCAAGATCATGATACAATCCTGGATGGATGAAGAAGACAAAGAGATTGAGCAGTTCGAGTCTAGTCGTAACAAAGATCAGAACAACAACCAAATTAATGGACAACGCAATGACAAGAACCGTAATGATTGACCCAACAACGACAACCAAGGCAACTACTCGGGTAGTCAAAATCGCAAGAGGAAGCTAGACAATACTGTCGCGGCGATGTCCCAGTCCTCCAAGAAAGGTGGCAGGAATAAAGAATGGACTCCATTCAAGGAGCTCCTGAAAAAGCAGTACCCATGGCACCCACACTCTAAGCACTCTGCGATGGATTGCTATAGCCTTCGTAGAGTCATGAAAGATCTACCGGAGCCTTTTGGAGCAAAGGACAAAGGCAAGGCCAAAGAAGACAATGATGATAGTGACAACAACAACTTCTAGAACCCATCCAACACCGTCAATGTCATCTTCAATGGCACACGGGGTACTGCTACCAAGCGGTCCCAGAAACTAGCCCTCCAAGAGATCATGTCCATTGAACTAGCAACACCTATGTTCCTCAAGTGGTCCGAGGTGCCAATCACCTTCTCGAGGAAGGATCAGTGGACTAGTTTCTCAAATCTAGGATGCTATCCTCTCGTCCGAGACCCAGTAGTTGAAGACTCCCGACTCACAAAAGTACTCATCGATGGCGGAAGTGGTCTCAATGTATGTGGCAGAACCACCCAAACTAATCTGATTTAAGTGTGCTAAACCTCACCTCAAATGCGATCAGACACTTAAATCGAATCATGATGGAAGTCTATCGGGATTCACCCGATACAACCACGTATTTCCGATTGAAACAAGCATACAACACTCGTACGAAGATGAGCACAGAGATTACAACAATCCAAATGTAAACATTATAGAGGTCCCAGATTATTTATTACAAACCAAGTTCAAATCATAAAGTAGTTTAGAGTTCAATTGTAGTGGAAAGAAATGATGAATCTAGCATTGATACATGATACCATGGTGAAGCCGTCCATGATATCACTCACCACGGTCCTCGCCCACCGAGGACGGGTCCCACTCGACCGTCCATCCTGGAGGCAGCTAGTATGGCCAAGTTACACTAGCAACCACATCATCAATGTCATTACCTGAAAAATATAGCCACAAGCAAGGCTGAGTATACTAATACTCCGCAAGACTTACCCTTCAGGTGGTATCTAATCCACCGACTCCTGGACATGCAATGCTTTTTGGCTGAGGGGTTTGTTTTTGCCAAAAGCTTCTAAACTAGATCCTTACTTTCAAGTTTTAGCATCAAGTTCTAGTTGATTAACCATTCTAGATAAGCATCTATTCTAAGCAAGCATGGTAGAACAAGCAATTTAGTCAAGCATCAATATTAAACATCATCACTGTTTATCTTCTTACTCAATGCAGAATAGTGATCAAGTAGTCTCAAACAGTGAGAAGCAGATGATTCGAATCGAATTTCTTAACCTTGCAAGGTGGACCTAAACACATGACATATGCGTACCACGCCGGGTTCACATATATCAACGGTTCCCATCGATCCTCAGCGTGTGTCCAGGGCCCACTTCCCTTGTATACAAGGCCCCACCGGTCCCCAGAATGACATCGTGCCGTGGCCGCACTTGTACCCACATGATGCACCAAGGGAACCCGGTTCTAAAGAGAGCGGGGAAAAAGTCCACGCCCCAGTTTAATCAGGTACTAGGCTTACATATTCCCTATACTCTCACCATGTGTTTAGTATGTTCAAACACTTGACAATGAACGCCAACACGGTTTGACCTTAGCCATTTTCCTCTATACAGACAGTGCATCCATAATTCCAGGAACATAGTACCAAGGCCCTGCCCGTCAACCTTATGATTCCAACATAAGTAAACAGGCAACTCCTATAGCTCGCGAGTGATAGGAAATCACTCGACTATTACTATGTCCTTATTTAGCACATCAACTAAACGACTTAACATGCTAGTATTCAAAATATGGGTACTAGGGAGCATGCAACTAAGGTTTCAAGGCAACTCCTATAAACTTAATGCACAAACATATGCAGTAAGAATATTGTATAACTTTAGAAATCAGGGTTATGCTCTGGGGCTTGCCTTCTTGTCCTAAGTTAACCTTGGCCTCTTCCAAATCTTGATTCGGGTCTTTGATCGCCTTGATCAGGTTCAGCTCAGCAGGTGGGTGTCCTTCTTTAGCTTCCAGGACGAGCTCGTATGTGCCGTCAGTGAGGTTAGCTTCTACATGAGATGCATATGCATAAGATTTCTTTTGACCACATTCCCCAAGACAATATAAACATTTCTCTTTCTTTTGGCCATATTCACCTAGACAAGTTTATAAATATTTCTTTCCTTTTAGCCACATTCACCTAGACAAGTTTATAACATTTATTTTCTTCTCAAAACAAGGTTGGTTGGGAAGAAAACATAGCTTTTATTTTGATGGTGATTGTGTACACATATAACTTTCTTAGGCATTTGTTAATCAAAGGACAGAAGGGTGTGGTGCTTTGCTACCGTTGAGCAAACCTCCTGGGGATGAACATGCTACTGTTGAAGGGCATAACAATCATTCGGGAGCCTACAAATCGTAGTAATAATTGTTATTAATGAATAAACTGGCTTTTAACATAAATAAATGTTCAGGAAGCATCTGCTAGCATATCAACATGAATGATTGACAGGAGCTTTCCCTCTACACAAAAAGTCTATTTTAAAATTTGAGATGAATTTGACAACCACAAAATTTACTAAAAATCAAATATGGTTATATTGCAGATTATGAAGAATGATTTTTTAACTAGAGTTTTATCATGAGTTTAGTTCTAAAAATTTTACAGAAGGGTTTTCAACACTATCAGAGACTACTGTGATTTTATCAAGGTTTTATAAGAATAAGAACTATTTATTCTACAATAAGGAGATTAAACATCATGCATTTTGTTAAGCAACCAAAACCACCTATTTCCCAAGGACAAGTAATTTTACTAGTCAGAGATGAGTATCATGAGGCTGACAAAATTGGTTTCAACATTTTATTAACTTGCCACGAATTATCATGCAATTAACAATAGTAAGAAAGCAAATAATCATTTAGATTTGAAACAGTATGAAAACCATAGGTTCCACTAACTTAGATGCAGATATGGAACATACATGTTACATGGAAGCTAACAAAATTGGTTTCACCAGCTTTAGACCACCATATGTTTTATAAAGCATTTAATGACTTTTAGACAAAATAAATCATATCACCAGATACATAACAGTAACATGCACCTAAATATTTTTGAAATAAACAAGACACCATCAGGAACTCAACAAAATGAGATTTATATTTTTATCATTTTCCTACAATTTTCTAGGCATTTTCCAAGTTTGCAGCCATTTAAATGCATTTTATTCAAATTTAACTTTTCTCTTTTACAGAACCCGCCTAGACTTTTCAAAACCTCACTGCAAGGTCCCTACGTATTTGCACTCAAGACCCTGGGACAAAACTTGAGTTCTCAATGTGGCCCTTGGGGCTGGCCAGCGGTGCGAGCGGCGAGATTCCAGGGAGGGGCCGCCACGGGGGCACGAGCTAAGGGCGGGAGCGTTACTAGGGACTCACCGGCGAGGGTTTCGGTGTAGGGCTTGGGGTGGGAGGATGGCCGGCAAGTGCGCTCAACAGAGTAGTGGCGAGCGTGCCGCTTCTGCTCTGTCTCCGGCGAGGGTGGCGGCGGTGGTGGCCGGGAGTGGGGCTAGAGAGGGGCAGTGGTGGTAGGGCCTCACTCTTGGGTGCTTGGACGGTGACGGTGGTGGCCTGAGGTGAGGTCTCCACGGGTGGCGTCAATGGTGGGTGGTGGGGTTTCGGGCAGGCAGCCGGTGAGCATGGGTAGGGGCTTTTATAGCCGGCAAAGGGGAGGAAAGGGGAGTGGGATGCTGAGTCAAGGTTCTTAAGAGACCAAGTTGAGATGTGCCTTGGTCTATATGTGATGAGTGATTGACAAGATGATTTGAGGCTTTACCGATTGAGTCAATGTTTCATATGTGCATGATTATGCTAACGGTTAACCCGATATGTTGTGTTGCGGTGTTTGTACAAGACATATCTTGTGTGTTGTTTCTCTTGGCTTGTGATGTGCAGGTGTAGGATGCGACATGGTAGTCGACGGCATGAGGTGAAGGTCGAGCGAAAGGTTCATGCCGATGTACTAGGGCTATGAAGGGTAGACACGAGTGGGCTTGGATCGAGGGACCCGAGGAGTCCGGACGGAGTCATGGGTGATTCACATGGTGCACGGAAGAGCAAGAGTACACGGACGAGATGGAGATGGCGTCGGTCAAGTCAAGTGGGATGGAGGCGAGTCAAGTAGGCGGCCCGAAAGTCGGGAGCAAAAGACTTGGAGGCGTCGAAGGCTTGGCGGAGGCCGGACACGCGTCAACATCGGTGAGGCATGTCGTGTGCGGCGTGCAAGAGGGTTTGACCGGTTTGACCTCAAAACCGGGGGTGAGTCATACCAGATGGGTGTGCAGAGGGTTTGGGTGGTTTGGACCTCAAAACCACCACGCAGGCAGGTTTGCCGGTTTGGGCCTCATAACCAGGGACGAGTCCGATGCGGCCAGACAGCGTCAAGTCGGAGGACGCATGGCACCATCATGAAGCTTGCGTCGAGGTGAAGCTAAGTCGTAAAGGCGCCGGGTCCATTCGATGAACGAAGAAAAAGCTGGACGGTTTTGCCTCTAGGGGGTTTGGAGTTGTATGCTTCATGTAAGGGCAACTTGGGAAATAGCCAAGTGTCTATATAATTGAGGAGAAGGCTGTTGGGGCAGCCATATCTCTCTGGGCTAGACAGGTGGGGGTTTTCTCATTTGTTTGTGAGAGCCTTTGAGGAAGAGAGGGAGAGAGAGAGGAGGGATCTTTGTTTGATCTCTTCGCCATCCTAGCTTTGATTGTGCTAAGGAGTGGATTGTAACCGGACATGGTGAAGTAATCCAATGATCTATTTTGCGCCATCTTGTCCCATCCCAGTTGGATTTGCAATTCGCGTTTGTGTTCTTCGCGTTCTTCGTTTCTTCCCTCTCACCACTTTCACGTTTTTGTTCGATTCGTGATTTCTGGGGTGTTTGGAGTCAAACTGATTGTTTGGAAATGAACTAGGATGTGATTTGAACCTTTCCACCAAAGGTATTTGATTGAAACCTCACGAGTTCATAGATCGGGGCGATTCAAGTTCTAGGGTTGAAAAAGTGGCGTTCTTCACAAGAAATTTAATTCCCTTTGATTGGCTGATCTTGTTTATGATATCTCTTGGGAAAATGTTTGTTATGTTGTTGGAAAACTATGGTTAAAATTTCGTGATTTTTGGAGGTCGTTTGATCGAGTTTTGGATTTTTCTTCTCTCCTCACGAAGGCTGATTTCTATGCTGTCGGAAGTTCCGACGGGTCGGAAGTTCCGACACTGTGTTAGAAATTCTAAAGGGAAAATCGCTGAAATGACAGAGAACTCTTGTCGGGAGATCCCCAGTACTTCCGATAGGTATCGAAACTTCTGATAGTGGGTCGGAACTTCCGACAGGAACAGTTTGAGTCCTGTTTTGACTCAGATCTTTTGAGTTTGCTTTCCGAATCTTTATAGTTTGCTTCCAGTTGTTTCTTGAGAGTCCCGCCGTGTTATCGGTCATCACCACAGACACCCAGCCACTCAGTTGACTCATGGATCTCTCGTCTTCCGCTCGCTTCGGTTTTGGGATTTGAATTTGAGACAGAAGCTTGAGATTTTAAAAGAAATATTTGAGGCTCTCATTCACTCCCCCCCTCTGATCCTTTTCGGTCCTTCAATTTGTATCAGAGCTTGGTTAAGGATCACACAACCTTAATCGGCTTTGTGATCCATGGGGCGACAAGCGAAAGGGCATTTTGGCTTGCGAATTTGGTTTTTGAGATTTGAGCTTGCTTTGGGCTAATCCTAACCGGTGTTTTGAGATATGGCACCAAGCTCTTCTTGTGTTTCATTGTCCTCAGGTAGGAGGAGTTCAAAGATTGAGTTGGAACCCGAAGTGGAGGCGGTGATGGATCTCCTCGAGAACTACCAGGACGGTGACCTCACGAAGGGCGAGTTTTACCGCGGGCTAAGAGACATGAGCCAAGGTACGCTTGCAAAATGCATCATGGTTCTATGCAATCATGTTCATGATTGTGAAGATGAGAATGAGAGAAACATAGAGCTTTGTGATGCTATGCGTAGGAAGAATGAGAAGATGAAATGTTCTATTGCTAGGTTCAAATGTGGAATTGCTCATTGGAAGTCATGTGCTTCAAATTCTTGCAATTCTTGTGATACCTTGCTTAGAAAGAATGATGAATTGAACTCTTCTCTTAATTGCTTGAAATCTGAAAATGTCTTGTTGAAACTCAATGCCTCTATGCCTTGCAATTCTTATGTAGCTTTAAATCATGATCTTGATAAGGCTAGAGATGAAATTTCATTATTGAGGTGCAATGCTTCTTTGCCATGTGTTTCTTGTGAGTCTTTGTTTGCTGAAATTAATGAACTAAAATTGACTCACACCACATGTGTAGATGAACTTGAGCATGCTAGGGCTGAAATTTGTGAAATAAAGTCTATGCCTTGCAGCATGTGCTCTTTGGTGCTTGATGATCATGTTTGCCTTACTTCTTATGATAATCATGATTTTGTGCTTGATGTGAATGATGATGTTTCTTCATGCGGTCTTATTTGCACATCATGCATTGAATTGGAAAATGAAGTTTTGGCTTTGAAGAAAATGCATGATGATATGAGCGCTAAGTTGGTTGAGCACAATGAGATGAGTGCCAACCTTGAGAAAGAAAATGAACTCTTGCGTACCACATATGCTAAGTGCATTGAAAAGGAGATGGATAATTTGAGAAATGCTTCATGTGGTACTTGTGAGCGCCTCAAATATGAAAATGAGGTTTTGGCCAAAAGATGCAAGAGTCTTAGTGCTAGGTCTTTTGATTCTTGCAATTCTTGTCACTCCGATGTTGGTGTTTCCAAAATTGTTTCTTCTCAAGTGGAGTTGGTTTCTTGTGTTGAGCATGAGTCTTTGGATGATAACACTTGTGATAGTGCTTTGGATAGCTCTTCTATAGCTACTCATAAGCTTGTTGCTTCTTCCGGTATTGCCCAATATAATTCAAGTGGCAAGGGTGCTTCTTACATTTTTGGAACTCATACTCCCAAACCGAAGTTCCATTGCAGCTTTTGTAAGAAAGATGGGCATACCATTGAGTTTTGCTTTCGCCGTGTCAAGCATGAGCGGCGTGTTCGTGCCAAAAATTTTAGGAAGCCACGTAGTCTTTCCCATGGCACGTGTGAACCTAATGTGGGCACCAAGTCAAATGGTGTTATTGATGCTTCTTGCTCTAAGTCCCAAGGGACTTCTCACTTGAATGAGAATGGTGATTCGTCCTCTCAGATCGTGCCTCCAAAAAGGCCTTTGTACCATTGCTCTCATTGTGAGAAAGATGGGCATCAAGAGAGTTTTTGTTATCGCCGTGCAAGACAAATGCAGCGAGCTCGTGCTTCTAGACCTTTGGTTGTTCATAGCCCTGCTCATGGCATGAACACTTGTGAGCCTAGTAAGAAACCACATTTCATTGATGGGTTTTATGACTCCTTTTCTAGTGAGTTAGCTCATGCACGTGGACATGCTTCTAGTTCTTCCTATGTTGGTCCACGACATGGTTCTTATGGTGCTTGTGTTGGTTCTTCTCTTAAGACCTTGGGGGATCATTGCCTTTTTGCTAGTGGTAGCACTCGTTCTTCTTCTCGAGTTGCTCCTTTGAGGCATGTTTCCAAGGGTGTTTCAAAAACCTTATCATTTGAACTGGTATTTGCATCATGCTAACCCACAAGATAAGTTGAGTGCATCTTTTACCCGTGCGACTAAGTTTTGGATTTCCAAGTATATGCTTGCTACCCCTTTGGGATCCAAGACTTGGTCTTCTTTGTCCCCTCATGTGTAGGTACGGGGATGCGGGTGGAGAACATGAGCTCGAAGTGACTTGATATTTTGCTTGAGGTGATCAAGACTTGATGGTTCTTCACACCATTTGGATGGCCCTCAAGAGGCCTTTGTACACTTGTATAGTGAGTTTTTTCCCCTCCACATTCTTGTGCTCACTTGTATACTATTGCATGTTTTGCACTTGTATCATGCTGTTAATATACCATGGTAGGCTAGCTACCTTTTCATGTTAGCTTGTGTGATCTTCATGTATATCTTGTCATATTAGCTTTGTGATATATTTTGGTGGATGATCCACATGAACATCGTGCCATGCCTTAGCTTAGTCTTTGTATTGGGTATGACATGTTGCTCATTTGGTATCATTTTAGCTTAGTATCTTTGTATAATCCTTTGCACCTTGTTGACATGTTTGCTTTGCCCAAACTTTTATTCATAAATATGGAATCATGTTGCAATGCTTTAATTCCTCACAATTGATATCATCATTGCATTGTGTGAAATGATTTGAGCTTCATCTTATTTTTCGGCTTGCGTTGTCTTTGGGTTGCATTTGTTCAATCTTTCAATTTTCTCTTAGTTTTAATGGTGTTAGAGCTTTTCTTTTGCCCCTTTCTTTTCCTAGTTTTTGTTTGCTAGGTGTCTTTGATTGAAGGGGAGTTCGGCTTCATTCGAGGGGGAGTTTGGACTAAGACTTGCTTTGGTTTTGGATATCCGCTTTTGATCTTTTAATTGGTATCACATTTGATCTCTCAATTGGATTCCATCTTCTTTAATTGGTATCAAGTGATGAAAATTTTTGATTCTTCAATTGGTATCCCCTCTATGGTACTGAATTGGGATCATTGGTGATTCTTCTTTTGCCACGGAGTTTTTCCTAGATTGGTTTGACTCTCATGAACTTTCTTGTTTTTGAGCTGAGCCCCATCTCTTTTAGCATTACATTGCATCTGTATCATAATGCATTTTGTCTCATATTGCACTAGATGAGCTTCTCTTATATGCCCTGAATACTATCTTATGTTGCTTGTGAGCTAATGCCTTGGTTGGTTATGATTGATGCAATGTGCAGTTATGCTCTTGATGATATTGTACACTTGTTGAGATAACTATTTTTTGAAATCCCATGCTAATATTCTACTCTATTAACTTGTGTATCACCCATGAGTAGATGCTTAGTTTTGGTTTACCCCTGTTTGAATGCTAGTTCCATTTTTTGCTTGTGGTTGGAATTCATGTTCTTTTCAATCGGGTCAAAGATCTAGGTATCATTGCAGATGTTTAGCCCATGACGCACCCCTTGGGGAAGCATGACTTCTTTGTGCCGCAAAGGCACTTCATGTACTTTATCTTGTGTGAATAATGAAAAGAAAAATGATAAAGATAATAAATTAACAAATTTCACCGAGTATTCATGCTTCATGCTCATATTCTGGTTTGCTTAGTTGTTACAAGATGTCTACCAAAGGAAGTAGGCACTTGGTTTCAACAAGCTTCACATGACAAATGATGTGTTGTGGGTGTCTGCAATGATCTTTTGTTAAGAGTATTTGTTCCTTGTATGAGCTTTTGATGGCCTAGTCCTCCTTGCTTGGGTACTTCTTGACTAGGTATTTGCTCATGTGGTGTTCTTTTGGAACAATGCTAAAACTGGATATTTGCTTTACCTCCTTGCTGTAACATAAATTCATCTTGCTGGCGATGCTATTGCTCCTTATAATCCACCAAGCTTATCTTTCTTGTAGCCTTTGAGAGTACTTTGTGGTATGTTTGAGAAGCTTGGTAGGTTCTGCATCTCCTTACATGCATTTTGTGTTCTTATGCTTGACTTGATGTTTGCATTGCCAACAAGGGGTAGAAATTTGGATAAATTCATACAAACTCATTCATTTGTCAAGTGGGAGAGCCTTTACATGCTTTGATTTCAGGGAGAGTGCATGTTTTCAGGGGGAGTGCATGTGTTCAGGGGGAGCTTGTGAGTTTTGTGCTCTCTTTTGCTCTTTTGCCGGTTGTGTTGAGCTTTTACCTCTTCTTGAGGAACCAGCATTTGGTTTGAACTTTTGATTGTCACATGATTGGTGTTGAACGTGTTTTTGATCTTCACAAGATTGGTGTTGAGGCCTTTCTGCCTCTTCTTAAGGGATCATGTGCTCTTTTGTCTCTGTTGTGTCGAGCCGTTACCCATGTCTTTTCCAAGTTGCTTTGGCATTTGTGATGTTTCTCATGCCTTGTGACTTTAATCTTTGTATTTACTTAGTTTTTGATCACTTGGATGAGATTTTTGGCTTTTACCTCTCAAACCATTTTTTTGTGCTTGAATGTTGTCAACACACTCATCAAGGGGGAGATTGAGAAAATCAAGTTGATATGAACCTTGATTTTATAGTGATGAGCGTTTGACAAATGTTGAAATGGCTTTATTGGGATTTTGGGATTCATGAAGCTCTTGTGTCTTTTGCTTGACTCTTTGGTTGTCTTGTGGGATTCATCAAGGGGGAGATTGAGAAATGGTTGTCTGGAGCTTGCATGATCCCTTCTCATATCAAGTTGCCTTATGTTTGCCTTTGCTTGGCTTTTGGGCACTTGAATGAGTTCTCCTTTGCTTTCAAATCATCTTTTGTCAATGTACTTATCAAGGGGAGATTCAGAGACCAAGTTGAGATGTGCCTTGGTCTATATGTGATGAGTGATTGACAAGATGATTTGAGGCTTTACCGATTGAGTCATTGTTTCATATGTGCATGATTATGCTAACGGTTAACCGGATGTGTTGTGTTGTGGTGTTTGTACAAGACATATCTTGTGTGTTGTGTCTCTTGGCTTGTGATTTGCAGGTGTAGGATGTGACATGGCAGTCGACGGCATGAGGTGAAGGTCAAGCGAAAGGCTCATGCCGATGTACTAGGGCTGTGAAGGGTGGACACGAGTAGGCTTGGATCGAGGGACCCGAGGAGTCCGTGAGGAGTTATGGGTGATCCACATGGTGCACGGAAGAGCAATAGTACACGGACGAGATGGAGACGGCGTTGGTCGAGTCAAGTGGGATGGAGGCGAGTCAAGTAGGCGGCCCGGGAGCCGGGAGCGAAAGACTTGGAGGCGTCGAAGACTTGGCGGAGACCGGACATACGTCAACATCGGTGAGTCACGTTGTGTGCGGCGTGCAAGAGGGTTTGACCGGTTTGACCTCAAAACCGGGGATGAGTCACACCAGATGCGTGTGCAGAGGGTTTGGGTGGTTTGGACCTCAAAACCACCACGCAGGCAGGTTTGCCGGTTTAGGCCTCAAAACCAGGGGCGAGTCCGGTGCGCTGGATGGCATCAAGTCGGAGGACGCGTGGCACCACCATGAAGCTTGCGTCGAGGCGAAGCTATGTCGTAAAGGCGCCGGGTCCATCCGATGAACAAAGAAAAAGTTGGACAGTTTTGCCCCTAGGGGGTTTGGAGTTGTATGCTTCATGTAAGGGCAACTTGGGAAATAGCCAAGTGCCTATATAATTGAGGAGAGGGCTGTTGGGGCAGCCATATCTCTTTGGGCTAGATAGGTGGGGGTTTTCTCATTTGTTTGTGAGAGCCTTTGAGGGAGAGAGAGAGAGGAGGGATCTTTGTTTGATCTTTTCGCCATCCTAGCTTTGATTGTGCTAAGGAGTGGCTTGTAACCGGACATGGTGAAGTAATCCAATGATCTATTTTGCGCCATCTTGTCCCATCCCGGTTGGATTTGCGATTCGCGTTTGTGTTCTTCGCGTTCTTCATTTCTTCCCTCTCACCACTTTCACATTTTTGTTTTATTCGTGATTTCTGGGGTGTTTGGAGTCAAACTGATTGTTTGGAAATGAACTAGGATGTGAGTTGAACCTTTCCACCAAAGGGATTTGATTGAAACCTCACGAATTCATAGATCGGGGCGATTCAGGTTCTAGGGTTGAAAAAGCGGCGTTCTTCACAAGAAATTTAATTCCCTTTGATTGGCTGATCTTGTTGATGAGATCTCTTGGGAACATGTTTGTTATATTGTTGGGAAACTATGGTTAAAATTTCGTGATTTTTGGAGGTCGTTTGATTGAGTTTTGGATTTTTCTTCTCTCCTCAGGAAGGCTGATTTCTGTGCTGTCGGAAGTTCCGAAGGGAAAATCGCTGAAATGACAGAGAACTCCTATCGGGAGATCCCCGGTACTTCTGATAGGTATCTCAAGAGTCCCACTGTGTTATTGGTCATCACCATAGACACCTAGCCACTCAGTTGACTCGTGGATCTCTCGTCTTCCGCTTGCTTCGGTTTTGGGATTTTAATTTGAGATAGAAGCCAATGATTTCAAAAGAAATATTTGAGGCTCCCATTCACCGCCCCTCTGGTCGCCTTTTCGGTCCTTCAGTTCTTTGCGCATTGGGCGGCACTGCGGTGGCCGAGTGGTGGAGGTAGTGGGCGACCGCGCGTGAATGGCTGGCAGTGGCACGTGATGCTTCGGCAGTGGCGTGGCGAGGCAGCGGTTGGCTGGCAAGGATCTTGCCGTGCAGAAGGAAGGATAGCACGCGCGCTGAGTGGCCAGCGGCGGTGCTTGTGCTGTCGTTCTCCGGCTGGCGGTTGGGCGGCATGGCGGTGGCAGGTGTCGGGCACCGCGTGGTGCCGGTGAGTTCGCCGCAGCGCGTTGACCGTGCCCAGACGCATATGGCGTCCGCGTGTGGTGTGCGAGGGGCTGATATTTTGTTTGCATTTTCTCTCAAAAATTGAACTACATGGTGCAATCTCCAAATGTAAAAGTTTGAGACCAAACTGTAGACTCCAACTTCTATAAAAGCTGACAGGTGAAAAGCTTGATGGATTTGGAGATAAAATCATGGGAACTTTGGTGGAACGCCGGTCAACCGGTTTTTGAATTAAATTTGAATTTTGGGTGAGCTTCAACCCAGTTTTTGAATACCTTCCAACCAAAATTAGAAAAAGTGCTAATTATGAAAGTTGTTCAATTTGGAGAGATCTACAACTTTTATATTAGCCAAAAATTGAGTTCTTATTCAAAATCTGTTTTTATTTCCTGCCCAAGTGAGCGCCATTAAAGGGGTTCAACAATTAGCAATTTGATTTGTGTGAGTTTAACACTTAGCCAATTTGGAGTTAGTTTTGATTTGTTTCTTAATCACTTTGATGATTCTTTGATTTAGTCTCTTAATCACTAGGTATGTCACAATGTACTCTTCGCCAAGACTTTGAGAAAGATGGGCCTCGACATCACGAATATGCTTACCCTGATGAACTCTCCATTCTACAGGATTATCCTAGGCAACGCGGCTGTACCCCTTGGTCAGGTGGTTTTGCCAGTTACCTTCGGGACCAAAGAACACTACCGGATAGAGTACATCCAGTTTGAGGTATCTGATTTTGAAACTTCGTATCATGCTATCCTTAGAAGATTCATGGCCATTCCACATTACGTGTACCTAGTACTCAAAATGCCCGGACCCAAGGGACACTACTAGATTTTTGGCCTATGGCAACGGTTGAAAAAATGTGGCAATAGGGCTAATACAGTTGCAAAAGGTACAAATTACCACAAGGGGGGTTTGGTTGCAAGCTGTTGCAATTATCTTTGTGGTAATAGGTGCATTGCAATGGTTTTCTTTGTCATGTTGCAATACCTGGTAATTGCCATACAATAAAGTGTTGCAATAAATAGTTTTCGCCATCATATATTTTGTGGAAAAAATAAATTAGGAATCAAAACAATAATAATTGTTTTGTGATGGAATCAAACCTAGGACCTCCTAGACAACTAAATATACAATCAATTACCACTACACTAGAACAACTTTGTGGTATATTTTGGTAATAATCATGATTAATATCCTCTCTTCAGAATGATAATGCACAAAAAACATGGCAATAGATAGAAAACGTTGCAATAGTGTACATGTATTGCAACAGTACTTCACTCATGGCAACCATTTAGTTTTTCAGGCTCCCTAGGATTGATCAAGTTATCGACTCAACGGCTGGATGCGCTCTACTCTGTTTCCTTGATTACTACTTGGGGTATCACCAGGTAGGTCTCAAGGAAGAAAACTAGATCAAGACCACATTCATCACCCCGTATGAAACTTTCTACTATACTATGATGTCCTTCGGGTTAAAGAACACAGGCGCCACATATCAACGAGCCATCCAGGAGTGCTTCAAGAAACAACTACACCGCAATGTAGAGGTGTACGTTGATGACGTGGTTGTAAAGCTTGTGAGAGTTCCGGTAGAAGCTGAATCCAACAAAGTGTGTGTTCGGTGTACCCTCCGAAAAACTACTCGGGTTCATCATCAGTCACCGAGGAATTGAAGCTAACCCCAAGAAGATCGCTGCCATCACCAATTTGCACGCGCTCCATCGTGCATCAAAGATGTCCAGAAGATAACTAGATGTATGGAGGTCCTCAATAGATTCATCTATAGGCTCGGAGAAAGGGGACTACCCTTCTTCAAACTACTCAAGTGGCAAGGTAAATTCCAGTGGACCGAGGAGGCGAAACAAGCCCTTCAATAGTTGAAGGACTTCTTATCAAAGCCACCGGTCCTCATGGCACCTACACCCAATGAAGACTTGCTCCTCTACATCGCCGTGACTACTAATTTGTCAGCACGATGATCGTGGTCGAAAGACCAGATGCAAGCCATGTACACAAAGTACAGAGGCCCATCTACTTCATTAGCGAAGTGTTGTCGGATTCCAAAACCAAGTACCCGCCGGTTCAAAAGTTGCAATACTACTTCGAGGAACACAATATCTCCATCATCACAGACTTCCTCTTGGGAGAAATCCTCCACAATTGAGATGCGACAGGAAGATACTCCAACTGGGTAGTAGAACTCGAAGCCTTATCCCAGGACTGCCATCAAGTTGCAAGCACTAGTCGATTTCATGGCAGAGTGGTGGGAAAAACAAGTACCAACACCGGCAGAACATCCAGAGCATTGGGTCATGTACTTTGATGGGTCACTCAAGCTCGAGGGCGCCGGCACAGGAGTACTCTTAATCTCTCCCAAAGGCGAACAACTCAAATATGTTCTACAAATCTTTTGGAAGGTATCCAACAATGAAGATAAATATGAAGCGCTTCTACACAGGCTCCGCCTGGTAGTTTCGTTGGGAATTAAGTGATTGTTGGTCTATGGCGACTCACTGGTAGTCATCAATCAAGTCAACGACGAGTGGGATCGCCACAAGGACAACATGGATGCATACTGCCTGGAAGTACGCAAGCTAGAGAACAAGTTCTCCGGTGTGGAGTTCCATCACGTGGCTCGTGATAACAACGTAGCCGCATGTCTAATCCAAACTCAAATCTACTCGTGCCCAAGTTCTGGCTAGGGTCTTCATCCATGAACTACACAAGCCATCCATAGTGGAGCCGACACCATCAAAAACCACCAATCGAGGTCATGATGCACTAGACTGGGAGGTTATGATGATCGATGCGGAATGGAGAACCCTCTTCATCAACTACATCAAGGAGCACAAGATACCTCCAAACAAAATAGAAGTAGAGCAAGTCTCGCGGCATGGCAAGAACTAGTTCTAGTTGGGGATAAGCTCTACAGACGGGGCGCATCTTCAGGAGTACTCATGAAGTGTGTCTCACGGCAAGATGGCAAGGACATACTTGAAGAAATCCACAAAGGCATCTGCGACAACCACACATCTTCAAGAACTATCGTGGGCAAGGCTTTCAGAGCAGGATTCTATTGGCCAACAGTTCTCATTGATGTTGAAGAACTAGTCCGCCGATGCCAAGGGTGTTAATTCTTCACCAAGCAACAACACATCCCTGCCTACAAGTTGATCACCATACCACCCTCTTGCCCTTTAGACACTGGGGGCTAGACATGATCGGCCCTCTACCTACGATGCCTGGAGGCTTCAACCGAGTACTCGTGGCAATTGACAAGTTCACCAAGTGGATCGAGGTGAAGCCGGTGACCTACCCTAAGGCAAAAAAAGTACTCGACTTCCTCGACAAAATTGTCCATCTCTATGGCTTCCCCAATCGCATCATCACAGACCTAGGCTCAAATTTCAACAATCATGAGTTCTAGGAGTACTATGAGAATAGCAGGATCGACATCCGCGGGCCAATGGGATGTTAGTGGAGGCTCTCGAGAAAAGACTACATGATATTGGAAACACCAAAGGAGGCAAGTGGCTCAAGGAACTACCCAACGTCCTCTAGGGCTTCGCACACAGCCATGCAAGCCTACAGGGTACTCACCCTACTTTTTGGTGTATGGATCAGAAGTCATCCTCCCCGCCGACGTCATGTGGAAATCTCTAGTAGTCGAGCAATAGGAGGAGGGCGCGATAGAAGAAACATGACATCTAGACTTAGATAGCCTCGAAGAAGCTCGCTGTGCAGCACTCGTCCAATCAACAAGCTATCGTGAAGGAATTTTTCGCTAGCATGATCACAACATCAAAGAACATTCATTCAACACAGGCGACATGGTCCTCAAGCGTATTCAAGACATCAAGGGTTTGCACAAGCTAAATTCACCATGAGAGGTCCTTTCATCGTCTCCAAGGCCACTAGACCTGGGTCGTAGAGGCTCCAAACTCTCACTGGTGAAGAAGTCGACAACTAGTGGAACGTCGAACACTTGTGTCAATTCTACCCATAATTTACATACTCATGTAAATTGGCCATTAGCCTTAGTTGTACAATTACAACTCAACAAAGCATAGTCATTTTTTGTCGTAAAAAGACTAGTATCTGCCTAATTACAACTTGCAAAAGCAAGTTCGTGGAGCTATTCAGCTCTTGGGTACTATCGCCCAACTCGTTGGATAGAAATAGTCCACACGCGGCTTGTATTCACATGTCTACACATATATTTTTCGAGTTATTCAACTCATTGGACGAAGTTGTTCACATGCGTCTTGTAAAAACAAGTCAGCACATACATCTTTTTTCGAGTTATTCAACTCATTGGATAGTAGCAACTTGCAAAAATGCAAGCCTGCACACAAAATGTCTGAGCTAGTCAGCTCTTTGGATAAGTCTGTCCATTGATGGTCTTCACAAAAGAAGCCGTTAGCAATCTGGGGAGTTATCTATACTACCCGAGTTCTTATCTAGAAAAAATTTGTCTAGTCGCAGCTTGTAATAACAAGTCTGTAGTTCCAGGTCTTTGGAGTACAACACCTGAACAACCCAGAGAGGTTGCAAAGGTAGGCTCCAGTTAACTAAGTCCTGAAGAGTGTACTCGCCTAAAGAGTCTGACTACCCAGATACCCAAGTACTTTCACTCCACAAACAGGGATCGCATCCTAAATGTACTCTACATCGGTTATCTGAAGAGGCTCACAAGAGTAGCCTTGTGCGCAGACACTCTCAACCACCACACAAGCAAGCAATGCAATTTGCGACAAGACTTCAAAAATTTACATTTCATTTCATTCATGACATGTCTATATTACAATGACTTCACGTTTCTTGCATGACAGCTACTCAAGGTCTATCTGACCATCTACCTCCATAGCAATGGGAGCAATCACTTGTAGGTACTGTTGGAACTGCTCAGAAAAGCAGTCTTCCGCAATTCCCTCTGCCACAGGAGCTAAGTCGGCTTGTGGATAGAAGGACTTTACCATGGCCAACAGCTGCTTTGAGATGGACTCTACCATCTTTTGGATATAGCTGGTGATCTTCATGGGTACTTCCTTGAGTATCCCCACCAAAGGACAGGGCTCCACGCCTTCTTCTGGGGGCTCCACCATACTGACGACAGGCCAAGTGGCTTCTGTTAGCTCCTTCAGAGCAAGTTTGGTTGCCGCCATCTTAGCCTTTTGCGCTCGAAGTTTCATCAGAAGATCCACCATTTGGACTTCTCTTCCTTCTCAGGCTTATGCTCCAAATTCTCATACATGGAGGACAACTTGTCGTGTTGATCTATGACTCGGTAGTACGAGTTCTACCAGTTCATGATGTGACCTTGGAGATCCTTATTTTCTTTGGTGAGCTCTGCGAGAAAAAAGACAAGGAGCAAGTCAATATTTTCAAATGCAAATAAGTACTCGAAGACCATCAGGAAATGACACGTTACCTTCCACTCATTGGTTAAACATCTTATTGCGCCTTCAGAGGCGGTTTTTCTCCTCCATGGTTTTCAGCATGAGGTTCTGGTAATCGGCAGCTTAGGTGTCGTACTTCATACGTAATCGGGAGGAGTATTCCTGCTCCTTGGCTAGCTCCTATTCCAATGCTTGAAGCCGCATGATGGAGTCCCCATACCCCTGGATCATCTTTGACTTCTTGCGGGAGCGCTTGATCAGTTTCTACAAAATAGAGCAAGTACTCATGTAAGTAGCGAGTACCAATTTCAGGTCGAAGCTTAAGGCAAAAGTCAAACTTACCTCTGTGAATTCACCTACACGGTGATGCATCTCCATGACTGCGGCCTCAATATCAGTGGTGGTTAGTCGATCAGCTATCAGCTGGATCTTTTCCAGGTCCACCCCGGGAGCAATCCAAGTTTTGTCATGCTCCTCGGTATTCGATGCACTGAGAGGGACCAGTGCCCGGCTAGTAGATGGACCAGCCTTCGAAGACTCGAGGGGGGCCACGCTGTGACTAGTCGATGGTCCCACCTCGGACGGTGGGCGATGGCTAGCACTAGCAGCGCATAGGCAGCATCGACTTTAGCTTCTGGTTCGGGGGCTACAAGTGTAGCCTCGATTCCAGTAGTCATCACCACTACTGTCTCGATATCCGCCTCCAGCTCAGGGGCTACCAGAGTCACCACCGCTGCGGAAGTAGTCGCCGCCACAGGCTCGGCCACCGGCAACTCGGGGGCTAGCACTACACCGACATTAAGTGATGCTATGAAATCATGCACAAGGGCTGCAACAAGGGATACTGCACCTGGTGCTACTTCTGGCACCAGCTGCTCTCTTGCGAAGGAATTGAAGGCGCCAGGACAAGGTTTTCGGCTGAGCGGCTACTACCATCACCCATGGATTTTGGGCTCGGGCCTCCAATATAAATGTCGGTGGATTTCTTGAAATAAGATAAGTGTTAAAAACACACTACACAACAACATCAAGTTACAATCAGTACTCGAGTACTTACTTGGTGGACCTCCTTATCTTTATGGAGGCCCAGCCCCCAGATGCAAGGACATGATGGTGGGCAACGACTTACTTGGCGTGGCTTGCTAGATCATAGATGGATCCTCGCAAGCCTTAGCCGTCGTCTCCATTTCTCGAGTAGTCTGTGCCACAATAGGGTCAGCCTTGGCAAAAGGAGGCTCCTCAAACTCCTTTATTGCTAGCAGTTCCTGCTACACGACTTTAGTAGTCGTCTCCCCCACGACAACCTGCAATTTTCCATTGGCAGAATAAAGTTAGGCATGGCAGCAAGAAAAACAACTTACAAGTACTCGATCTTCAGGATCTAGTCCTTCTTGGAAAGTGATTACCGGAGGTGGGACTTTATTGACGGATGACGGCTTCCTAACCACCCACTTGATGGCGATAGTGCGCGCCTTCTTCGGAGGTGGTGCCAATCCGGCTTCCAAGTCATCCTCAGCTTCATGCTTGGACGTCCTAGAAGAAGACCCCGCCTTGTCTTAAGGACAGGGCTTGACAACAATCTTTTTTGCAGCCTCTGAATAAGAGCTGCTAAAGGAGGACCAATCCTCCAATTCCTCTTCTTTCTCCTCCTCCTTCTCGATTGCCTTCTGTACAACCGCAAGGGTCTGTACACGCAGAGCGACATCAGAGCCATCCTGTCCAGGTGGAGGGTTGGAGGAAAATAAGTGAATTTCTTACTGCAAGAGAAGACAAGTTAGAAAAACAACAAGTAACGCAATTTTTACTCGGGGGTTGCTGGCCACGGGTACTTACACTATTTGGCGGGTTGGCGGTGCAATGTTCTCGCACGACCATCGGGATCACCTTGGCATTCTTGAAGAAGTGCCTCAGCCGTGCCATCACACCTCATCCACGGAAAAATCTTCCGATGTCATTTGGGACAGGTCGTTGGGACCCGAGTAACTGTACCCCCATGTGCAGTGCAGCTGCAGGGGTTGGACTCGCCTCCTCATGAAGCTGAAGGCCACGCCAACATCGATCAGTCCTTCCCTCTTGAGCGCGACAATATTCTCTATTAGCTTTGACAATTGGAAGCTGTCTATGGTGCTTGGCACGTCCAACCAGTGATTGTTCCAGACTGGTCGGTGGTCGGTCCCTTTGGGAAGACAGGGCCCGTGATTGCCAATGTAGAACCAGCATTTCTTCCCTCCCAAGTGGGAGTCTATGAGTTCATAATCCAAGTACTGGCCTTTGATTTGCTCCTGCAGCTGGATTCCTACCCCTGACTACCTCAGTATGGTCCATTCTGGGCTGGGGCTTAACTCTGAAAAACTTCCTAAATAACTAGAAGTGTGGCTCAATGCCAAGGAAAGCTTCGCAGAGATGCACGAAAATGGCAATGTGCAAGATTGAATTGGGATTGAGCTGGACTAATTCCAGATTGTAATATCTCAAGAGCCCATGGAAGAAGTCGGATGAGGGGAGAGCCAAACCTCATTCGACAAAATGAGCGAAGATGACTATCTCATTGGAGAAGCTCTCCATCGGGCATGGGTTTCCATAGGCCTCCCTCCAGTAGATGAAGTCCTGCTCTTGGAGAAGATCGACATCCACCAAAGCCTAGATGTCTGCGTCCTTCGTCACATATTTCTTTCAAGCATTTCTTTCAAGCGTAGGCTTCATTCAGCAACACTGTCTAATGGGTCTTGCCATACTTTAGCGCCAGCAACTGGATCTCCTTCTCTTTCTTCGCCGCCTTGCATTTCTTGCTCTTCACCACCTTGCTGGAGGTTGCTTTTCTCCCCATTGTCACAAGAGTCTTCTTGCGCATATGCTCAGGGGCTAAGCAGTGGGGGAAGTGTGGCGGAACACCTCGGATTAACTTAACTAAAGCACGGTTAGGTCGCCTGACACATGATACTCATGCCTTAATCAAGTTCACTCGATGTGCCATCGGATTTCATCCGATTTAACCACTTAACAGGACCGAGTTAGCATAGCTCACACAAAGGTGAGTGGTTCCAGAGAATACAACAGATTCACCATTTGACTAACAATTCATGACATGCTGGTTGAAAATCAGAGTTTTACAAGTTATGAAGGAAACCACAGATGGTAAAAACATCGCGGAAGCTAGCGTCGGGGTCGGATGTCCTTGGTGAGGCCAGACAGGACATCAATGATCCCATTCCCCACCGTCCGAGGAAGGATTCCACTCGACCGTCCACCCAGAAGGGAGTTGGGGCGGCCAAGTGCCAGCAGCAAGCTCTGAAGTTTCAACTTCACCTGAAAAGAGATGCCACGAACAAGGCTGAGCTTCTAAGCTCAACAAGACTTAACCGACCGGTGGGAAGAACTACTCCACCACTTCTAGACATGCAAGGCTCTTTGGCTGTGGGTTTGTTTGCCAAGAGCAACTATGATAGGTCCTTACTTTCAAGGTTTTAGCTCAAATTCTCAGTTCATTAACCAGTCTACATTGGCAACTTACACTAAGCAAACATAGATCCAACATAGTGTATATAAGCTAATCATCAAGACCATGTCATCATCAGACTCCTTCATTACTCAGTGTAGCATAGCGATCAAGTAGTCTCAAACTGTGAGAGGCAGACGAATCGATTCGAGTTCTTTAACCATGCATGGTGAACCTAACCTCATGACATCCGCGCACCACCGAGGGTCGCTTCCTGTGTCGGCCTTCCCCATCAATTCCCTAACCCGTGTCGGGCCCACTTCCCTTGGTGCAAGGCTCCACAAACCCGGCCTCTGCCGTTCTGTGACCACACTTGCCACCACGTGCGGCCGCAGGGGAAACTTTGTTCCAAGGACAATGGATCAAACCACTCACGTCTAGGTTCAATCACGTACTAGGCTTCCCCATCCCATAATGGGTATGAGATTAGTACTTTCAAACACTTGATCATGAACACCACCACTGTCGGTCCTTAACAGATTTAGTAAACAGACGGGGCGATCAGTCGACCACCAAAAGAGTTAACCAAAACCCTGCCCCGTCCATCGTCCTTATAGTTGTAAACAGAAGAGGACAACCAACTCCTATAACTCGCGAGTGACAGGAAATCACTCGACTTTTACCGAGTCCTATTAAGCATTGTCACTACTCGACCCAACAGACTAGTGTTCAAGCAACAGAACTAAGTCATGCATCTAGGGTTGCAAACAACTCCTATACGTAAATGCACATTCATAAGAAGGAAGGCATGTGCAAGTTTAGAAAATTGGGTTCATGCTCTAGGGCTTGCCTTCAAGCGGAGGGGAGGTGAACTGGTCTTCAGCTGGTGCTGCTTCGGCTTCTGGGATTTGCGGCTCTACTACAGCTCCATCTTCAGGCGCCGGGTGTAGCTCGTAGGTGCCGTCGGCGAGATGTAACTCTACACGAATGCAAATGCAGGAGTTAGCACTTAGACGGTTATTTCAACAACACTTGCAAGATTAAGCTCAGACACTTGTAGCAAGGATATAGAAAAGGTGGGGGAGTTCAACTTTAGTGGGTGGAGCACAGGATAAGAGGATCAGATGAGGATAAACTTATGATCTGACCGTTAAACTTTAAGGAATAACTGTGCCGGGGTCCTCAGACTTAACACAGAGAAGTCTCTGATATTTACACAGATACCCTCAGGTCAAGGAAAGGATACAGCCGAGCCCTCGGGTGAGGTGGATAAGGGTCGGCGAACAGACAGGGTCGGGCGAGATGGAAAAAGGGGTCGAGCAAACCGGAAAGGGGTCGGCCGAACCGGCAAGGGGTCGGCAGCTTACCTTCAGGTCTACTGGTGAAGCTTTGGGGTCGGGAAGGAACAGACTTGGGCGGAAAGACTAAAGCACTAAGGCTTGGGCGGTGGCGAGGTTTAACGGTGCTTCGGCGGCGGCGATGCTTCTTGTGGGCAACAAGAAAGCTCTAGCACAGCGCGGAGGAGCAGACGGCTGGTGGGTTGGGGAGAAGCGGGTTTGAGCGGAGAGGGGAACTTCTCGAGAGTTCAGCGGGAGTGCTCAAGTGCGCTCAGAGTAGGGGCGGCGATACAGCGATGGCAAAGGAAACTCCGGTGGAACTCTGGTATGCCTTTTTATATCTGCGCGGGAGAGAGAGATTTCGAGCAGCACGAAGACCGGAAAGAAAAAGGATGGAGTGCGCTGCCATGGCAGTGATTGAGCAGTGATAGGCGGCGGAACAGAGCCTTGGAGATAGGGTCTTCGGCTATTGGGAACTGGAGACAAGGTCGGCGCAGGCGCGGCTTTGCCGGGATTTAGATTTGGCGAAGGCGGGCGTAGTCTGGTCGCGTCGAGCGGCGCATTTGACTGGCGGGTGACAGGAAGGAAGGCGCTACGAGCGAGGTTGCAGTAGGCAAGGTGACAAGGCGAGCGGCGGCGCGGGCGAGCGCAAACAGCGGCTTGCCAGGGCACATTACTGGCAAGGCGGAAAAAGGAGGTGTCGCTATCGGAGTCGTGGTTGGTGAGGGAGGTATCGTCGCGGAGCGAGCTCGTGGGCGGCGCAACTGTGGAGGGGTGGGAAAAACCGGAAGGCATCGGGTCTTGCAGCGGGGGATCCGGGCGAGATGATGGGCACGGGTCGCGAGGCGGTCTGACGCAGCAGCGGCAAAACTCTGCCACGGCGGTGACAGGGCACCTTGGCGCGGCCGGCGATGGCGCGAGCGAGACGAGGCGAGGCAGAAAGGGTTGCAGGGGGCTTCCGCTGTGATTGGGGAGGAGGGCGCGCTGATCCATCCTGTCATGGCCGGTGATTGGGCGAGGCGGCAGGCGTCGGAGGAGTTGAGCCACGCGGCGAGGGAGCTCTGAAATGGCGCATGCTGCTCAGGCGCGTCGGTCTCGAGAGAACCGGGGGAAAAGATTGCGGGTCCACCAGTCAGTCTTGTTTTCTCCACAGCTCCACGTTGTAAAGGAACACTGCCTTTGGGACTTAGAAGGAACTGGCGGTTTTGGTTGGGTTCTCAGGGGTCGGGGCCGAGAACCGGATTTTGAGCGCTCAAGCTCAGGAAAACTGAGTCAGCGGGATTAGGGACTTCGGTTGAAGATTAACTCGGCTGATTATCCAAGATCGTTACAGGAAGGTGGCACTCGAGCGCGAGAATGGAAAGCGGTGGCGCTAGGGCTACAATGAGGAAAATGAATGGGCAGAATGGCTTGGGTGAAACGAAAGGAATGAATTCCTCTGTTATTTATAACCGCGGTACAGTTGGCGATATTAATGGGGAATATTCCATTTTTAAAAGCCCTCAATTATCGCTTGACGGTTTCCAAGTTTTTTTTGAAGAGATAATGTTACTGTTGGCGAATGGTCACGTTAACGAGTTGTTGACCTTATACCCAAACTAGTCGTGTAACGGCTTGGGGGCTGTATGCCACGTGTCCATCGGCTAAAAAGTTTTTTCTTTAGGTTTTAAAGTGAAAGAGATGCGAAATTACAAGATTGACCCTCAGCCTGATTTTTCGATTCAACCTAAGGCTCGGGGCTACTCCATATGGCGTACGATTTTCATCGCACTTCCATATAAGATTCAAGGTTGAAGATTCAAGACCAAGTTAAATGAGGCTTGAGCACATTCTAGGCGCATGGCAGTACTCAAGTGCATTTTGAAGATTGAGATCTGATGAAGTACTCGGAGAGTATCACAAACTAGTCGGAGAAGCCTACAAAACAACTTAGGACTGCTACGTTTGACTAAAAAGTACTCGGGGCCTTGTTGACCATACATCTATGGACCCACCAGAAGGTTTGGACAGTCCTAGAAATAGGGTTGTACACCAAGGCGTGTTAGACATGAAGAGGACAAGAACTAGTCAAGGATTAGGAAACTACTCGTATCAATTAGAGTAGAACTCCCTTGTCAAATCTGACTAGTATTCTTGTAAAACAACTGACCTGTAACCCTAGGCAATATAAGGTGACACAGGGACCCCCTCCAAACAAGTTCAATCAATACAACACAACCAACACACAGGATGTAAGGTATTACGCGACATAAGTGGCCTGAACCTATCTAAATCATGTGTTCGAGTTCACCATTGAGTTCCTGATCTCGGCGAGCCGCACGCATAAAATACTACCTCGGGTACCCCCTTGGTAGGTTGCCAGGTCTAAACATCAACACCTTTCATGATCCCCCTATCGGCGCAGGCAGTTTAAGGGCATGACCACAAGTGAACTTGTTTAGCTATCATAAAGGGTCAACATACTAGATCTAATCACCATGATTACATAAAGCATGGTATATAGTCTAACCTATCATTATTAGACTAAGGAACAAGCATATTCATGATGGATAGAAAGCGTAAAAGGAGACATCGATCGTATAACATGAAGAACATTGCTCACACAATAGATGTATTAGCTCATCACCTCCGAGTACATACCAGTGATGATCACAACTAGCTCCAGAACTCCACCATGGCACAACCACGCAGGGAGGCCATGACGGCTAGGGTTTGGCCTAAGCCATCTCCTAGACAACTCCGAAGACTTGCAGCGAACTCCTTTGGTGAATGCCCTAGGTTTCCCTAACTTCTTGTGGATGGATGTGCGTGCTGCTAGAGAATGGCTATATTAATAGCCTGGAGATGTCGTGGGGTGAAGTTGCACTCGGCTGACCCGGTTTTGAACTAACCATAGCAGGACCAACTTGTTGCACATGTGTCGTCCAAATGCCATCAATACCCTGCCAACCTGAAATGCCTTAACTTTCTATACGACAGTTGTAGATCTTTTTCATCTATGCAGTTTAGACACCAAACTTGCTACAATCGGAGTTCGGATGAGGGAGATATGCCTTGTGCAAGATCTACTACTTCTGCAGGCCCTATGACCTTCCAATCTTGAGGTTCCTATAGCTTGACCACGAGATTGACATGCCAAATTACCACATACTTCACCTCTAAGTCATCTGGAATTGTGGTTCATCAAATGTGGACGCATTTGGACAATGAATTGGGTTAGGCAGATTGGGTTATGGGTCCTGGGCTGATCGAGCTACCCTCTTTTGGGCTCCGTTGGTCCTTGTCTTTCTTGTGTAGACTCCTTGTGTTGTCCAAAGTCCAGGTCCAAATCAAGCCTGCACAAAAGTCTTCTGTTTATATATTTCCTGCCATTCTGTAATGTAGTCCAAAATACAACACATATACGAATATGAGCTTATTCAGGTGCCAAGCGGTGGGTTACTATAAGATTAAGTCAAAAACACTACTTGAATAGCATTAAAAGGTGGCAATAACGAGCACCCAACGGTGACTAGTGGGGCATGCTTGTGTTTTGGAGAGAGCAAGGGGGTCACTACCATGTCATCTTTTGTGTAGTCATTCACATTTGCGAAAGACCATAAAAAACTTTGCAGGGGATTATTTAGAGAACATTGAATACTTCAGAAGGCTAAATAGGAGGTTATATAGTTCTAGGGTTATGTGCACAAAACTCAATAGTTGGGGGCAGGTGAAGTATATTCTTAAACATGTCCTTGCCATGCTACTATCCACACATAATGCCACAGGCAAAAGCCACTTCTAAAACTATCCTAGGAGGTTACAAGACGGTTTTGGATAGTTTGGTGTACTATACCTTGTTTCATAGGTGAAAGGTTAAGTAGATACGACACCCAGATCAATTTGATGTGGCACGTCTTACTAATTGAGCAAGAGTGGAGCAAACTTATTAGACTTTATTCTCTAGCCATAGAACCTCCGGGTTGACTCTTTTACATAAAGCGAGTGGAAAGTATAAGTGTGATGGTATGCGTATGCAAGCTAGCCTATCGGAAGGGCTGGGCTGTGTAGGTTTGGAGGGTGGGGTATTAGAGCGGGGGTGAATAGCGTTTCTAAAAACTCAATTGTACAGTGTAGCATATATATAGTAGAAAGCATGCTCAGCCAGTTCAGTCAGTCTTGAACCAGTTCAGCCAACTTTGAAACTTGAGTTGAATTTACGCACGATTTTAACCAACCAAAAGTTTGATCCAAGAGTTTCCACAATCTAGTAGGAGAGTAGAATTGTAGATCTATAAAGCACTTGTGCTCAAAATGCGTTGAGCAAAGAGATCGGGCTAAGAGCTCAGAAGTCAACTTGCACAAGAACAAGAACATGAAGAACACAAGAACACAAAGATTCATGAGGTTTAGATCCTAACTTCACTCCTACAAAATGGAGCTATGTCTCCATTGAGGCACCCACAAAGAGCTGGGTTGTCACTAACCCTTTCTTCCCTGAATCGACCACTAAGATGGAGATTGGGTACTACTAAGTAATCCTCAGCAAGGATGGTTGATACAAACTTCTAGGGCACATCATAATATATTGGGGGCACTCAATAGGTGATGCCTAGCCATCTAGAAGCTTGAAACTCCAAGAGTAACTAATCCAAGGTGATGCTTGACCGGTAACTTCGAAACTCAAGAAACATGATGCTCAGAAGCTTCCTCTCAAGTGCTCTCACAAGCTCCATTCAAATATTATAGTCAAGAAATGCTTGGGTTTAAATTCTAGAGGAGGTTTTATCTCAAGTTAGGTCAAAATGACCAAGAGAGTTATGAGGGAGGATGCAGGCGTATTTATACTCGAGACCCCTTGTAATACCCCATCCTCCAAAGCTGCACCGCCCAGCCCTTCCGAGGGGTGGGCACACGTACACATAGCACCCTGCTTACATTTTCATCCTCACTTCATGTAAAAGGTTTACCCGAAGGTGCTATGGCACCGGACACAGGCTTATAAGTTGGTTCCACCCTTGTTCAACTAGTAAGGTGGTACTAAACATGCGCACATGCGCTCATGAGCCACTACTAGGCCATATCCAAACATGCGCACCTACGCTCATGGGCCACTACTTGGCCATATCCAAATTGGGCTAGGTGTCACATACACCCTCCCCAAAGAACCCGGGCCATATCCCAATTAGGCAATGTGTCAGATACACCGTCCCCAAAGAACCTAATGTCCTCGTCGGTCCAACTCACGTGCACTTGGGCAAATGTTGAGGAACGTTCCCTCTTAGCGCACAATTGTATGTCCTGTGCCCGCGCCATATGCCATGCCGCATGTCCCATCTAGAGCCCACATGCGCCATGCGCCATATGGCCGCACACTGACCCGTATGCGCAACCGTGAGGGACAGCTTTGGTACCACTTGCAATACTCCTTCCTCCAAAGCCGTACCGCCCAGCCCTTCCAAGGGGCGGGCATGCGGACACATAGCATTTTCATCCTCGCTTCGTGTAAAAGGTACTCGAAGGTGCTATGGCTGGCGGACAGAGGCTTGTAAGCTGGTAACACCCTTGCTCAACTAACAAGGTGGTACTAAACATGCGCACCTGCGCTCATGGGTCGCTAATGGGCCATCTCCAAATTGGGCTGGGTGTCACACCCCCAAAACTAGTTGTTACAGGTGAAAGCTGGCAGAGCCGGGTCAAGCCAACTAAGCTGACTTTACAAGGTCCATAAAAGACAATGCCCAACTTCAAAAATTGTAATGAGTCAAAGGCGATCAAATCTAGATGAAAACCGGCTAAGGCGAGTTGCACTCGGCTGACCCGGTTTTGAACTAACCATAGCAGGACCAACTTGTTGCACATGTGTCGTCCAAATGCCATCAATATTTTTCACCTTTGCTATGCACTTAACTTTCTATACGACAGTTGTAGATCTTTTTCATCTATGCAGTTTAGACACCAAATTTGCTACAACTTTAATTAGATTTTCGTTAATACACTAAAATTCATTTAGAGGGATGAATGCACTTTCAGTGTTACACTAGACCAACGACCTCAGTGGGTTAGGAGGTGTAAAGTAGACTTATTGCTAGGATTAATATAGTCATGCTAGCTGGTGAATGATCCACATTTCTGTAGATCACACGAAGAGATTTGTGAGTCTGATTATATATAGATGCAAGACATCAAACATATGTAGTATAGTTTAACTCATACCATATATGCTCAAAAATTGAGCAAAGTTTTAGAGTATATGAACAACATTAAATCACTTGAAGAAGCCCTGAAAAATTATTTCAATTAACTTGATAGAGCAAGTAATTATAACAAAGAGCAACAACAGAGAGGATCACACCAAATATCACGCCCTATAGATAGTAGCGGGATAGATGTAGAGAAGAAAAATCAATCAACAAACTCAGCTAGATGGAACGATGACGAACGCACAAGACCAAAACAGGCACCACGAAACAGCTGAATTGTACAAGGAACCAATCAAAGCCTGAGAGATAAGTCGAGCTCGTCGGTGCTATCTGCGCCATAGCCAGGCTCCAACGACCTCTCCTTGTTACTCAGAAGGGCAGGCACCAGAGCAGCTTTCTTCATTCCCTGCCTCGACCGATTATCTGCAGCAACGACGATTCGGACACCACCCTTGGGCCTGCGCGGCGCATCCATGGTGGCCGAATGCGCGCGCATGGCGGCAGTGATTTCTCGGCGGTGCTTGGCCAGGCTGCGCTCGTATTTGTGCGCATTCTGGTGTCCGCCGAGCGCCTGCGGGCTGAAGAACTTGCGGTCACAGTAGATGCAGACGAAGAAGCCGGTCTCCGTCGACGACGAGCGGTGGAAGAGGGTGAGCTCAAGGTTGTGCTCCAGCTCCATTACAAGTAGCTTTGCTTAGCTCAGTTTATTCGTGGATGTGTACGATAGAGAATTGAATGTGTGTGAGAAGAAGGGAGGTAGAGCTTAATTGAAACTAATGTACTAAGCGAGGGTTAAATATAGCACACCTTCCATTGGTCAATAATGAAGACTACAAGTAGTGGAGAGATGGTGCACACGTTTCTGTTTAGGGCATGCTCAGTTTGATGGGATTAAATAAGGTTCGACTGGACTGAGGCAAGTTAAACTCTTACCATGCAGCACAAACTCGTAGGAAAAATCAAAGGTCTTTCTCATAGTTAAGATACATTGTTTGATATACAATGCGTAGTTTGATAATGCACCATTTCAAAACCAATCTCCATATTAGTCCGGTGCACGCTGTGCTTCAATTCTTGTCATGTATGGGTACAGATTAAGAAGTTAAATTAAAACACTCTATCACTACTGGAGGATCATGCCATGCCATTTAGTACCGGCCAGCCCAACCGGTACTAAATGCATTGGTAACACCAATCGGTACTAAATTGCGAGCCACATCGCGCTGTTGCAGACAGCACTTTAGTACCGGTTGGTTCTACTAACCGGTACTAAAGTTTATTCTTTTTTTTTTGGTTTACGCTTTTGTTTTAATTCGTATTCGTATTCGACGGAGCTTTTACTAATGTTAATATACCAACCCATTCAAATCAAAGTATCACAAGTATCAACCCATTCAAATCATTAACACTCAATAGTTCGTACATCAATACTTAAGGTCTTTGAGAGAACAAGATCAAATCCATAAAAAAAGGGTACGGTATGAGTACATCCATGCATGCTATATATTTAATAATTCGCATCGCTTATGTAGATATGCCACATAGCTTAAGTCTCCAATCGTAAAGCCTAGAACTTCATCAATATAAGCTAGAGCATTAATTAGTGCACTCTCTAGCGCTTCACAAGGACGGCCATATACACTAGCATAAATCTCGAACAATGAAGATGATGTCAACTGAAATGGCCTGTAAAAAATGAGATGAGCCTGAAGCTTGAAATTTCTGGTGCGTATCGGGTTCCCATCGGTGTAACTATAATTCAACACATCCAAGACTTGAGCCAGAATTGCATGAAAGCTCCGCCAAGGTTTGACCAAAGACGTCCTCAAAGAAGAGAATAACGTCATGAAATTTAAAAGATATAATATAATTAAAGATAAAAGGATGATTAGATATGTGTTCCACACCGTGTTATGTTGATTCAGGTGACAAAGCCTCTTAGTAGTCCTAGTCACATTGCTTCCTCCCTCCTCAAGCACCTTGATTCGAAAATATAAGAAGCCTGGCACAAAATACCCATGATCCTTGAGCTATTGTAGGCAGGGCTCCACGGCGGTCCTTTCAAAAGTTATCCTACTTAGTGCTGATTGACCCCATGTAGTAATTGAAACCATTGGGATGGGCTGTCCTAGTACTTATATCCCATTGGTCTGTTGAAAAGAGATTTTTAATCTTTTAAAATTTTGTAGACCAACTATCTCGAATTGCAATAAAGGAGAAGTACCACCTAGAGCTTCGACAAGATCATTCAGCCATCTAATATTATTGATAAGCTACATTGTATGTAATAAATTTAGGAATTATTCATGTGTAGTAAAAAAACCAATTACAAGAAGGAAAGAATATTACTACGTTGGGATTTTTCCTCTGCTTTGATCACCTTTTGGCAAGTCAATGATGCGATTAGGGAAGTGAATTCTTGGAGGACAAGCCAACGGTAGCTCCTCGAAAATGTAGTGCCCACGGTCACCACCACCATGGTGGCCACCTCCACAGCCGCCACCACCACGGCGAGAAGAACTTCCACTCGCCATAGTTAGCCCAAACTTTCCAAATAAAATTGTGATAAGATAATTTGCCACAATTTTTCTTAACTAGTCAACTTTGCCACTAATAATACATTATCATATACACACATCATATACATTGAAATAAATCTAGACCATCATTTCATAGCCATCCACAATTCCATCACAATGCTACTCGTGAATATCTACATGTCCTCTAAGAGATGTAGCTTTTTGCCATAATTGTATCACAAAAAATAATTACTTAGCATCCAATACAAATTGGTATCCCATCCAAGTGAAATCATAGCCATTTTAATCTGTATAGCAAAATCATGTTAATGCATCAAAATCAAAAATATCAAAAAGAAAGAAAATCTAACCGGGGAGGGTGCGTTGGGGAGGTGGGGGAGGGAGAGGCGCGGCGGCAGCCTGCGGGGGATGTGGGGAAGGGGAGAGGCGTGGCAATGGGGACGGCGGCCAGGGATGGGGTGGCGGTGGTCGGGGATGGGACGACGGGGGCGACAACGATGGCGATGGGGGCGACAGGAGACAGAGTCGGGGACAGGGCGACGGTGATGGAGCCGGGGATGGGGCGACGTGAGACAGTGATGGAGCCGCGGACGGGGTGATGGGCGATGGCGATGGTGATGGAGATGGGGATGGGATGGGGCAGCGACGACAATGATGGAGATGAGGATGGGGACGGGGCTAGCATGGCGGCGGTGGGTGACGGTGACGGGGACGGGGCAGCGACGGTGGGCGAGGGTGACGGGGATGGGGTCGGCGTGCTGTAGAGGGAGGAACTGCTAATTTTTGAAAGCTGCAAGTGTTTGGAGAAAACGAAGTATTTGTAGGTAGCACACTTTAGAATCGATGCTAGCCTTTGCCTGGTACTTCAGAACTAGGGCTCCCAACTGGTACTAAAGTTGCTAAATGGCGGGATTCGAAATCAGGGGCATTTAGTACTGGTTCTAGCCTTTGCCTGGTACTAAATTCCTCCATTTAGTACCAGGTATACTTCCAACCAGTACTAAAGTTGCCAAATTAGTGGGAACTAAAATTGTCTGCCTCAACAGTTTTCTTTCCTGTGCACACTATCTGAATTCTAATAAAATGTTTCAATCATTATGACAATGTTGTCACACGTATATGTGTATATATGTATATGGATGAAATAGTAGAGATAAAAATTCATCACAAATATAACCTATGAGATACTTAGAACCAAGGATATTACATATAGAGATAAAAATTCATCACAAATATAACCTATGAGTATATTACATATGAAATTCATCGTGCATATTAAATCTTATGTAAATGAGATACTTAGAACCAAGGATCGTCCACATCATGACTTTTAATTATCGTAACATACAAACTACGATTTAGATCGATAATGTCGACTGCTAAGAACCTATCCACATAATCTAGCACTTATATTAAGCCTTACATAAATGAGATATTTAGAACATGTGGCCATCCACATCAAGACCATTAATTTGGGAGAAAAAGGATACACCAATCCTAAAATAATGGTACAACATGAGATCTACGAGTCCAACTACTCTAGCTGAATATCATAAAGGAATCTTGAAAAAATTGTCCAAACATCTTTTGGAGCAAGTGCCACATTTGGATAATAGAAGTATGGTGGCCCAATAGCCTGTCCAAGCACAAAAACCTGTTCACTGAGCGTGGCCCATTTTGGCAATCCAAAACCAACCATAAGCCGATGGGTCAAGGTCAGTGAACAAATCTATACCTGAACCGGCTATTGGCCACCATACTTCTATTATGAAAATCTATCTCCAAAAGGTGTTTGGAAAACTATTTCAAGATTCTTTTATGATGTTCATTCAGAGTTTGTGGACTCAAAGTTCTTCTATTCTCCAGTATTAGAGGAGCGGAGGTGTTACATCTATTGCCAGTCCATCTGCATCATATTACGTGAAAAATGGACATAGAGCTTCATATTAGATAAAGAACTTGATCAATACTAGATAGGGAAAGATAGAGTAAATGTGTTTATAATATTTAGTCCTCACTCTAAAAAACTGTCCATTCTCCTCGTTCTAAAAGATCAACAAGGACTTCATTTGTAACATAAAACTCATTCTAAAAAAACTTCATTCTCTTCACTCTAAAAAACTCTCCATTCTCCTCGTTCTAAAAGATCAACAAGCTAGTACTCCATTTGTAACATAAAACTCATTCTAAAAAACTTTTCACTCACCTCACTCTAAAAAACTGTCCATTCTCCTCGTTCTAAAAGATCAACAAGTACTCCATTTATAACATAAAACTCAATCTAAAAACTCTCTATGCTCCTCACTCTAATAAAGTAGCAAGTACTCCATTTGTAACACAAAACTAGCTCATTCAAACAAAAAAACCTAGAATACTATGATCAGAGGAGGGAGAATGAAGTTGCTAACCGCTCTAGTGAAGAAGGTGATCTAGTGAAGAAGGTGGTTGAGTGAAGTAAAATGAAGCCCGAGCAAATGGTGAGCTTGCTCGGGGAGGAAGCTAAGGAAGCAGCTCATTTATATATAGAGCAAATAGTTGACATTAATACCGACTGGTGGCTTCAGCTGGTACTAGCGGTATTAAATGGCATTCTCACCATTTAATACCGGCTGAAGCCACCCGCCGGTACTAAATGGCTTCCTAGGGAATCTAGCTACTGGCCACGCGGTCCATGTGCCGCCGTTTAGTACAGGTTCAGGCTTCAAACTGGTACTACAGGGGCTCCGGTGGCACTGTGCGTGACAACCGGTACCACGTGTCAGTACCGAACGAAAAGATGTCCGGTACTAACACGTTGGACGAATGCTCAGTTTTTCGTATAACACAACAAAAATGTTATCTATGTAAAGCTCTCCTTGACATGTAGCACGTAAACGGAAAAGGGTCTCATGTATGTGCAAGGTATGCGCCGTTACTACGATAATATTTTTACTACACAGGTGATTGTGTTGTAGTCCCCCATCCTTTTTTATATATGATGTTGCCTAGTTCCAAATTGAACTATCCAGAGAATGACTCTGGGACAAAACACAAGCATGTCTGTTTTCCTTGGTTCAAGCAGCCATCGCCATCGCCATCGCCATAGTCGCCATCTCGAGGTTTCCACCACATTTACTAGGTGGTCCAAAACCTACACATATGGTGTGTTGGCATTGGGGCATGTTGTGCTGTCTCCACAGTATCTCCATATAACTTTTGCTCCCACTTTAGGAAGTAAAAAAGTTGTCTCCTAGCTGTGTCAAACATGCGGTACCGCCTCCTTTGGAACAGTGTAGACGCTAAATAAAAAAGAAGTTATATACACTTTAATATCCATATATACGTTTTCCCGTGTGTAATCTTCTATAATTTGTTTCTGAATTGAATAATATGAGTAGTCTTCCCGGTGTTGAAGGGGATTTTCTGACCGGTGCTGATGCAGTGATGCTCGGTTCTCCAGCAGTGGGTCTCAAGCGGGGTGTTGGTTCCTTGTGTCGTTTTGCGCTGCGTCCTTTACAGGACAGACGTTTGTCGAGTGACATTTGTGCATGCATGCCCCTTACCTTTTCCTGCACCGTGCTCTGACGTGCAATTAAATGTATAGTGGGTCCAATGTCAGCAAACCTACGTCAATCCAATCCCTGCTAAGATTTTCAGCAACGTGAGAGCGCCATTGCATCGGTCTCTGAGAGCTTGCCGACCGACGATATAGACCGGATAACCAAGCTAGTGGCAACTTTGTCTTATGCAAGAGCAGACGGCAGACGGCAGGCGCACATCGATTTGGTGTGGTGTGGACGCCAGTATTTACAAGCACTATATTGGAGCTGATGACAGCGGTAAGAAGCATATATAGCTGTGACCTACGGAAGGGCGGGTATATCAATTCAATGAAAAATATAATAACATATGTGAAAACCTGCATTATCAAGAAATATCTCATGGTGGATTCAATGAACTAACTTTATATGGATGTTCATTTTTTTCCTATGAACTTCGTCAGCACTAGAATCATTTGAGTAATAAGGAGAAAGCAGTCATAGCGAACTATAATTTGGAACGGAGTGAGTACGTCAAACGACCACACAGTCACATTTAATTTCACATCACACTTGCTAAGTTGATGTTATGAAATAGTGTGCAGTACTGCATTAAGGAAAGCTGCAAAATTTGCAAGTGAGGAAAAAAAAGGAAACAAGGTATGCTTGGAACATAAAATTGTGCTGGGTCTCAAAAAGATCGGGGAACAATATATAGATAGGTGCGAGAGGCTAGTTTAGTCCCTCACCGTTATGAGAACCCTAGGGGCCAGTTTTTCTCTATGATGTCTTGGCCGGTGCCTACCCTCGAAATCCTAGCGAGACAGCAAGTGGCACCTCGGTGGTATGGAATAGTATATAGATACACTGCTGGAGAATGCGCCTTCAGTACCAGCCCTTTAGTACCGGTTGTGCAACTAGTATTGCTATTTGGGTACTAAAAGGGGACCTTTAGTACTGTGTCAAATAACCGGTACTAAAGGGTGACTTTAGTACTGGTTATTTATACAAAAAAACATGCTGGATCTGCTCCAGCATCCGGCTTCGAAAAGCGCTTGTAAGAATCACAGTCACAGATTTCACAAGAATCACAAGAATACATTTCACTAGAATCACTATCACATATTTCACAAGAATCACAGAATTCACAGGAGAGCTTCACCTGCGCCGTCGGGCCTCCCACCGCACCTCCTCACCCACTTGCCAGCAATGGCTATCGGGCCTCCTCACCCACTCGCCACAGCAGTGGCCGGCGCACCAGTGGTAGCCAGAGGACAGGCCGCGCTGGAAGCGACCGGGCCCGTGCGCCCTCGGGGATCGGCGGCTTGCGCGCCGATAGCAGCCAGCGGCCTCGAGGGCCAACCAGGGAGGCCCCCTGCGCCTGCGGTGGCTGGCTTGTCCGCGTGTCAGCGGCAGACAGGGTGGCCCCCTGCGCTCGCGGTGGCTGGTGGCCAGTGACCCTGGGGGCCGACCAGGGAGGCGTCCTGTGCCCGCGGTGGCCAGTGGCCCACGCGCCGGCGGCGGCCGGGGAGGCCCTCTATGCCTCCGGCAATGGGAGGATAGGGAGGAGAGAGGAGGCTATGTGGAGGAGGAGAGATAGTGGCTGGTTGGGAGAGGGTGGGGAGATAAGGCCGGTAGTGGGTAGAGAGATAAGGGATAAGGCCGGTTTAGTATCGGGTGCAGCCTCCATCAGGTACTAAAGGCCCTTAGGCACATTAGTAATTGGTAATCTTTAGTACTGGGTGAATTCTCCACCAGGGGGTCACGGGGGGCTCCTCGTCCACTAGCCGTTAGACCCAGTACTCATGCTCACATTAGTACCGGGTCGAAAACCAACCGGTATTAAGGTCAATGACGAATGCTCAGATTTGTCGTAGCGATATAAGTAGTACTAGCAGCAAAATGGATGAGGAAAGTATAGAAGTCGCTGAGTCTATTCCTGCAGCTCTTTGTGGTCGACCTACCTCTTGTCTGCTGTATGACGTGACCTAAAGTAGCTTCAACGACAAAGTCATGGTTCACCACGCGCTTCGTACCGCAGCAAGCACTAGTAGACCGATTCGAACCCACAACCGGCAATTTGCGCGGGGCTTCCGTGCCATCCCACCAACACGGCATATCTGACTATATAATCATGCAATCCTTTTGTATTAACTCGTGGGGGACTCTTTTATCCCGGTTGGTGTTTCAAATCGGGATAAAAGGCCTCTCCCGCCTTTTATCCCGGTTGGTGTTTCCAACCGGGATAAAAAGGTCCCCCACGAGTTAATACAAAAGGATTGCATCCCCTATATAGTCAGATATGCTGTGTAGGTGGGATGGCAAGGAAGCTACGCGGGAGGCTGGAGGTTGTGGGTTCGAATCGCACGCAGCGCGCACGCGCATATTTCGCGTGACTTGTGACTTGTGCGTGTGGGGGGCCTCCTGGGAGCTTGGGATTTCTTTTTTTTTGTGGCACCTGCCGTGGTGACCCATTTTATCCCAGTTGGTATTGCCAACCGGGATAAAAGGGGGGTCTTTTGTCCCGGTTGAGTGACCCGGGACAAAAGGACCCCCCCTTTCTCCCGATTGGTTTATCCCGGATGGATTTTCGGGATATTTGCACCTTACCAACTGGGACTAAAGGTCAATTCTCTACAAGTGAAGATCATCGACGAAGAATAACATTATTACGTATATAGGATGCCCAGGCATCGGCAGCGCACAATATATGGCTTGCGTATCTACTATCACTAGCAATGGTCTGACGGTGTCATTATAGAGAATCTTTATCTAAAGGTACGAAAAGGCTGTGGTCCTCCTGCTATGGCCCCATTCTGGCGTTAGTCAGTGCCCATTTGATTCAACGATCTGTTTCAAATTCATAATTTTTAGAAATTCCACAGATTTAAGTGATGGTTTTACAAAGACTGAAGCTGAGACAAAGATTTAGTAATGATGAAATGTAATTAGACACTACGCATATGTAAATGTGACTCGGACAAAAGCAAATTTAAGTCATCTTACAAGGAATAGGGTTTCAAAGAAGCGGTTCATCTTGATGACCCAATCAAAATCCAGTAGTTCAAACTTTTAGCCTAGACATATTTTAATGAAACGTTTATAAATATCTGCTAATATATATTACAATTATATGAACATACCTGTTGAGGAAAATCTATAGATAACTTCTTTTAGTTCTGTGTCTAACTTCTACTTTGAATTTAATTCTTCTACAAGCCCTCCAAAATAAGGAAGTGTGATCAATGCATTTTGTAGGCAACTATTTGCTATATTACCATTTCATTGAGTCTACCTAAGCAAGACATGTATTGTAGATATAAATGACATTTGAAGATGCCCTCAATACACTGAGAATTTTTTTTTAACAAGAGTTTGTTAATCTTACCATGCAAAATTATCCACATTTAACATCAAATTAATAATCAAGAATTTTTTCCAACAAAGGCTCAGGAGCAAAGCTTGGGAGTAGGAATGACCTTTGACCAATTGAAAGGATGGTGGCCAATGTATTGCCCCTATTAACTAGGGAAGGTTAGGTTGAGATGCCCTTCAGATTCAATGCAAACATGTTCGGTTGGGAACAATTTTCGCCATCCAGTCTTGACGAACTTTAGTCTTCCCTCACATTAGTGGCAAGAAAAATGACCAGTTAACACTAGCCAAAGTTAGAGAAGAAGTTTGAGTATATGACAATGCAAGTGGGCCAGGAATAAGAAGTCAGGAAGATTGTGGCAAGCTAGCAGCAACCACGTACTGAGGGGGTGTTTGGATACCAACCACTAAAGTTTAGCACCTATGACATCGAATGTTTGATACTAATTAGGAGTATTAAACATATGCTAATTACAAAATTAATTGCACAGATGGAGTCTAATTCGCGAGATGAATCTATTAAGCCTAATTAGTCCATGATTTGACAATGTGGTGCTATGGTAACCATTTGCTAATGATGGATTAATTAGGCTTAATAGATTCGTCTCGCGAATTAGACTCCATCTGTGCAATTAGTTTTATAATTAGCTCATGTTTAGTCCTCCTAATTAGCATCCGAACATCCGATGTGATACTGCTAAAATTTAGCACCTGGTATGCAAACGCCCCTAACATAAATTGTGGCTAGCTAAGGTTAGACGTGGAAATTTTAATTACCAACCAAACATGCGGACTTCTAATCGTCAGCGCCACAGTAGCGTCCAAACAAAACCACATTCCCTAGCTAACCTTGCAGCAGCTGCGATGCCTAGGGGATCCAGGGCATCCACATTTATTGTGGGAAGCAACTTGGTGATTGACGACATCTTGAAATGACTTGTTAGAAAGGTATTTTGAAAATTTCCAAAATCTACTCTCTTTATTTTGCAGCGACGTAATTAAGATAACTTATTATGCATGTGTGTGGCTCCTATATTGTATACTCTCACAAGTCACAAGAGGAGAAAAGGAGGGGTAAAGGGGCGATTACAGGAAATTACAGAAACATGCATAGCATTCTTGCCCAAGAATAGGTACTAGGTAGTACACATATGCAATAGTGACTACTAACTTGTAAGTAATTCAAAATTTCCCCAAAAGCGCGTGACGGATCAAGTCTTGGGACTGACCTTACATACACAAAAATAATATTGATGCAAGGGTAATCTACTTTTTCTGTTTGTTATCCTTTACTACACACGGTGTTGGTGAATGCCCTAAAGTCTCTTTTATCGCTTTGCACTATCAACCTGCATCAAATTCTTGCAATTATTCAACTGATACCACTATATATTAAGATAAAGACACATGATGGAGTAATAGGGCACGTGCTTAATTAATTGCAGAAAACGTTGGCAGCAGGGACAAAGGTGAGCCTGCCGATAGAGCTAATGTCTAAGGACCACACACTGAAACCCTCCAAAAAAACAATCCAAAGACTCATATTTGATGTAATTTAGTAATTACTCCATTGATGAGGCTTGATATCTCTTGTCCATAGTGCTGCACAAGCAGCTTTACTGGATATTGCATTATTGGGCATTAATTGAGAGGACGATATATGGTGAAGTTCCTTTCTAAAGTGAGCTTCTATGTTTCGATGCCTCCCTGTTAGTGCTAGTGTGTTACACTTCCTTGATCTGTAAATCTGTAAATTAAAACAGTAGAGTGAAACCTCTTTGCATTGACCACTATAAGAAAAACTCTTTGGATGCCTATAAACAATGTTAATATATAGCAATGCATAATATTTTTGTCATTTTTATTACCATTTCATATAACTAAAAGCAGCTAAACTTCAATATTCCGGACATGCCAACCCAGAGATAACATATTTACGAAAGGAGCGAGTAATGTTTGCCCGTGATGACAATTGTTTTATGTACACAAGACACTCAAGTTAGCCTTAGCAGTATCCTTGTTCACGCTTCCAATCCTTTTATAGGCCTTACAAGACAAAACTACTGCTATGTAACTCATGTCCCAGTGCAATGTTAAAAGGAAGGAGAAGGACGCGTGAGGAGGAGAAGAACAAAAAGAGCAGAGAACGGATCAAGGGAAACGAACCTGAACTTGCTTCAATCGATGCATGGATAAAAAAATATTGCAACAGCGCAAGCAGGCATCAAATGATACCCCAAAACAGATGCAACAACAAAGACCATCAGTACGATGAGCAGGAGCAGCCAATCATAGCTTAAGGGACAGGTCAATCTTGTCGGTGAGGTCCTTCTGTCCAGCCTCCGGCGATGCCCTGATCTGGTTATAGGAGCTTGGTGTCATGAAGAGAGCAGAAATGCGCGGTTCTTGCCCCCTCCTCACCTCCTCCTCAACCGCACCGCCACTGTCATTGCCATGCATGGTGTGCCTAAGCTCGTGGCTGCGCTCCGACTTGTGGGTATTCTCATAGCCGCCGAGCACCTGCGAGGTGTAGAACTTCTTGCCACATGTAAGGAAAATGGTCATAGCTAGGCCATTAGTGATTTTATTGATTGTGTGTCAACACTAACCTATGGGACTAACAGTATTTGCGAGTATACAAGGTTTAGTCACATGGATGCAAGGTAATGGAATTGGGTGACCAAACACATCAAACAAAGGTCAAAAGGACGTGCAAGATCCTATAAGACCTTAAAGCAACCCAAGACATCATAAAATAGAAGCCGGGACAAAAACACACGAAGAAATGAAGCAAAACGGTGAAGATTCATCACAGTCGCAATATCAAAGTATCAATTGATGATCACAGTCGCAATATCAGACTATAAGTCGGTAACCATATGATGATATGGTGATGGTCATGAAGGTAGTATGAATCGGTGACTAGCAATCTTTGAAGTCAGCATGCATCATAGGATGATACGATGATCACAGTCACAATCATAGTATAAATCGGTGTGATCAGCTCGGGTCGACATTGGCTCAAATTCGGCTCTGGAAGTTTTTATGCATGCACCAAATTATACGGTGATCATAGTCGTAATATCAGAGTATCAATCGGTGATCACTGTTTTTTTTTATCGTTGGAGCAATGGCTAGTTTCTTGGTTTAGCTATATATAACCCATTGCTCAGCCATTTGAGAGGTGTTAGAGCTTCGAGAAGCTATAGGCTTGGTTCTCAAATACACACAAGTGCTCTATCCATCAAAGTGCTCAAGAGAAGATTAATGCAATTAGCATAAGGCTTAGATCTTGATTAGTGCTAGTTTAGACCTATAGCGCATTGGTGTAGGGTTTAGCCTAGAGTAGGGAGAAGTTTGCACACTTCTTTTGTATCGGTGCTTTGTGCGCACCAAGAGTTTTAAAGTTGGGGCTTGTAAATCTTGCGAGACCCGTCCAACTGAGTTTGTGAAGTGGCCGTTGGTGCTTGCGATAGGGAGGAGAGGTCCTAGGTGTTTTGCTCAAGCTCTACCAAGTGAAATGCAGCAAGGAGCATCCAGAAGAGGCTAGGCGGAGACCCAGTTGCGCGTGGGGAAGGCGTGTCGTCTATCTGATGCAGTTACTGACCGGGAAGTTTAAACCCTTGCACGGGCATTCCCTTTAAGAGGGGCTCCAACAATGAGGACTAGTGGAAAGGTTTGCTTTCCGATACCTGGTAAAAATCACTGTGCCGCCACTTTGGGAGTTTCCCTTTTCTACCTCATTTCCCTTTCGCATTTTTTATTGTATTTATATTCCGTGTTTCCCTTTCATTGCCATGTGTAATTTATAGGATTGGAACCTAGGTGCAAACATCTTTTGCGGTAGAGATAGCAACACATAGGAAAACCTAGTGCACAACTAGATAGCAATTGGAATAGTTTTTTATACGTGTTTGCACCCTTAGATTTTAGAACACCCAATTCACCCCCCCCCCCCCGCCTCTTAGGGTGTCACGGTCCCTTCACCGGTGTAGGAGCAGGAGAAGTATCACTGTGGCTCCAGCTCCATGGAAGGCCACATGGACAGGTTCAGGTCCAGATGTCTTTCATCACCACCGCCCGCGCCCATTGCATCCATGGTGGCCAGAGTTATATGGTTAGAAGAAAAATTCACCTCGAAGGCAACAAGACAAGGCTCCTTCCGTAACATCCCGCATTTTAGAGTATTTAAAAAATATGGAATTTTTTTTAAAAATTCATTATAACATAATCTCTCTTCCCAAAGATATTCAAAACTCTATTTACAAATAACCCCTGCATGAATACGACCATCTGTGTTGCACTTGGTTATTTCCCAAGCATCCCTCTTCTAAATCCTAGAGGTAGAATTTCCAAACCCTTCTTCTTCCAATTCCTAGGATTAATATTCAAATCTAATTCGAATTTTATTCCCAAATCAAATCCCTATAAAGATCCTATAGGCCTTTCACCTAGCGCGGTCAGTGAGTTAGAT
>NC_028457.1:9165862-9166730 GCF_000263155.2 Setaria italica | reverse complement strand
GCAATATGATTCAAAATTTGAACATATATAAATATTCAGATAGAAAATAAACAAAAAAAGTACATCAATATTTTTTTTACCTCAGCGGGATGTACTTGGTCCTATACGCTGGCACTGGCCTCCCCACGCCACCTCTTTCTAGTGGCGTGCACATCAGGTGATGGAACTGTTTCAATGGGGACTGGAATGAATTCATCATCGTCTCCATTGTCGTCGCTTGGCAGGGGGTGTGGAGGATCAGGAAGCCTTAGATTTTTCCTCCTGTGCTTCACCTTGAGATGAGGGGATGAACGCACAGGCTCCATCCTGAGCGCTATTTTGTATAAAAAAAAGGTTAGTGTGTGCTTTTTGCAAAAATGATACTAGGGAGTACAATGTAGTAACAGGATTTTAAAAAATATAACTGCATGGCACTAATGGGTGTACATGTTGCAAACTACAAACTAGATTAGTTGCAAAATACTCAAATAATCAATCCCACACAGGGGCAAAAATCCAGTAACTACCTAGAGGTTATAATCCAGTAACTAAATCCATTGGTGCAGCTTGTACATCTTCGTCGGCAGATATTTCACCAACTTCAGAAACACGAGCTCTTTACCTTACTCATTTTTCCATTTGATAGGCACAGTGAGTGTTGGGATGTCATCCTCCCCTCAAAGTTGTGCTACTGTTAGATTTGTATCTTTAGCAAATTCAACAAGGTTTTTGTCAAAGTCAGAAAGCACCACAAGCGGGGCAACCAATTGGTTGGATTGTTCTCCGAGTTGAGAAATAGATTTCCCACTTTTCTTCCTCTTATGAGCTGCCTGCTTTGTTATCTGCCTGTCGTAATCAGATAGAGGAGGTTTCTCTGGCTTTTCCTTTT
>NC_028457.1:9051327-9165762 GCF_000263155.2 Setaria italica | reverse complement strand
CCACCACTGTCACCTCATCCGCCACACCCTCGCCGCATTAACTCCAACCCAATCCCCTCCCTCTCTACCCTCCCTTTGGTCCCAAGGAAAAACCACCCCCTCCACCCTTCCCTGCGAACACCGTGCGCCGCCGCACCGCGCTGCACGCCGCCGCGGTCAATGCAGCCCCTCAGCCCACCTGATCCACCTCCCCTTTCCCTTCCTTTGCTCCTCCTGCCCCTTCCCCAAAACCACCCAGCCCACCCCTGCAAAACCACATCACCCCACTGCTCGCTGCCCACCCTGTCCACCTGACACCATCACCTGCTGTCGTGCCACGCCGGCACCCTGCCACCCACGCTGCGTGCCTGCAGCACCCCTGCAGGTCCATCCCCCCGCCTTTTGTTCGCCGCCAAGAGACCAGCCAGCCTAAACCGCCTCACCCACCGCCATTGGTACAATCCCCCTTCCCCCTCTCGTCACTCCTCCGCTTGGGCCAGAGCATGCGCCGAACATTGCTAGTGCCACCCGATGCCGATGGGCAACTCCCTCGCTGCCACGTCCTTCTTTTCACCCTGCCATCCAATAGCGCTGCCATACCGCTACACCAAAACCGCCTTGGCCTTCAAGATAAGCCTCCACCTCGACTGACTCTATCTCCTCATCCCCTCACCCACGCTGGTGCGCTCCCCCTATAAATACCTCTCCCCCTGCTCACTCCCAAGACTAGCACCTCCCCGGGTGGCATGGCGTGCCGGGAGAGCTGAATCTCTACCTTCGGTAGATGCCACTCCAAGCTCTAGAAGCTCACCTCCTTCCCCACTCCTGGCCCTCTCCCCTCCCCACAACCCCCCGGGCAGGTTCCCCTCATGCCCCGCTTCATTCCGGTGCCTGCCGTGAGTCTAGGAATGGCCAAAGGTGCCGGATCGACACCACTCCGGCGAGCCTGCGGTGGAGCAGCGGGCGGCGCCGCCTGGCTCCAGTGCCACCTCGCCCTGCCGTCACTCCACATCTCACCTCCATCTCCCCTCTCTCTTGCTTAACGTACCAGGTGGGCCCACGGTCTAACGCCGTCGCCCTGCCGTCCCTCGTCAAACCCGCTCCCCACATGCACCCGGTCTATGTGAAATGCATGCACACCCCACGCCCCTAGTCTATGACCTCGGTCCACCAGCCCGCGCAACTATAAAGTGCGGCCCCCACCCCTTGCATCAGCCCTCCTAAAAATGCTATGTGCACCCCATCTAGTGTACCCTGAATCTTATTCCAAGCCCTTCCCAATTTCTAAAAATTCCCAAAAAACCCACAAAATATTAGAAACCCAACTATGCCTTCCTCTTTTATTTTTCATCTCATATGAACCCTTCTCTATCTTATCACTAAGATCTTAGAACCCCAACCCAACTAGAAAAGATGTCGCAATGCCTCCACTCGCTGTAAGGACGAAGGCCACGGGTTGAAGCTGAGTGTGTCGTGCGATCTCTAGCCACCTTACCTGGGATTATAGCAGCACCCAACCGGCAGTTCCTCACTGCCCTATCATCGCTGCTAAACTCTATCATTGCCGTGCATCAGCCTGATCTTGTACCGGCCCCATGTGTCGCCTATGTGTACTATTTCCTACCACCTAGTCAGGTCGAAGTAGTGTCCGTTGTACAAGCTCTTTGGCTTCCAATCCACTTGATCTTGCCTAGGCCCCACTTGTCGTCGTGTGACTATCCCCTAGTACTGGGTCCGGTCAAAGTAGTATCCGTCACACAAGCTCTCAAGTTCTACTTCTAAAAGAAACTTGCCGAGCTCCACCCGCCGCAGGGATGACCCCCGGGACAAAGCAAAGCTTATTGTGCAAGTTTCCAATCCCACCACCCAGCACCCAAATCATATCTAGGGTCCATTCCAGCCGAGATTGAAATGACCCAAATTCCTATTTCTGAAAATTCAAGTCTATGCACCTCTGTGATAGTCCCAGGAAGGCTATCACGCGCAAATCGCTATCTCATATAGTGCAAATCCATACTTACACAGAAGTATAGGCTAGCAATAGAGTAATAATATCATAAATATCGAGTACATCACTATGGCACATGCCGGTACAAGTCCATTAGGACTTAATCATGAAAGATAAAACATATACGCAGCGGAAACATGAGTTACGGTGAACACAATCTCCAGAGGTGACTTGAGTGAGGGACCATCCCTAGTCTTCACATCCATCATTGTCGAAGTCGTAATCAGGCTCCGACTTGGAAAAGCCACCATCTACCCGAGAGGTGGGTAGGTCTTGTCAACTCCCAATAGCAGCAAGCCAAGGAAACGTGGGAATAACACTATATACATGGATACACCTATAGAGGTTTATGCAGCAGCAGCAGCAATCAAGGATCCATCAAAGCAATACCATCTCCGGGGTCAACACCTCATATCAAGGAAGTCATCACAAACCACCAGATCCTTTACCCAAGAATCGAACACCCAAACACACTAGGCGATGTGAGAACTCCCTTTCCTCACAGCTCAATGGCAAACGATGGCCTATCTGAAAAAAGGGAAGGTATAAGAATAATATAAGTCTAGTTAGAAGTAGCGTTAGTCAATAGTACTATCCATAACTAGTGGACACGGACTATAGCTATAGGTTTATACACTCGGTAGAGGTTGTAGATCTGTACCCGCACGGATAGAGCCTGAACGGGGATTAGCTGTCCAAACCCTACCTAACGGCCGGTGCCCTAGTAGGTGGCTAGAACTCTCCTATTTCCTCGAGTCTAGAATTGTCCTCAACTTCAAGGCACGTCGTCACCAGTTGAAGACCTTGAAGTTGTGAAACCTACCCACGCTGGGGTGTACTCTAGTCGGAGTAGGTCAACACCTCAAACTCCTTACACTGATCCTCCAATCCACCTACAACCAAAGTGCCATCTACCACTAGTCTCGGATCAAACCCCGCCCATAACAAGGTGAATGGCATGTACATAAATAGATACTATGACTAGTGGTAAACTGACTCGGTCCTTAGGGGCTGAGAGCGAGCACTCAACTCCATAAAGTATGTGCTCCTCAGTATCAAACAAGATACCCGTCATAGGCATAGGGGGTGAAGAGAGTCCAGAATGCTCTCTCCTAGCAAGGAACTTCTCAGTACCAACCGCGGCTCGCTCCTGCTAAAATACGTCAAGGGATCAAACTCACTCAAAACACATGTGAGAGTGTACAAGGAATACCATCACCAAATCCATGGCATATGCCCATCCATAACTCAAAAGCATGTATATAGATATAGATAAGGTGGACTAAATAGGGGTCTGTAGCTAGTCCACAAGTAGGTAGCAAGGTGAACAAGATAAACAATTATCAAGGCATAGCCAGAATCAAAGGCTATGCAATCAATCATCATCCAAGCATCATAAATAAAGTGCTGGTAACTAAGCATGCATAGAATCTATATGACTGGGAGTGACATGACATCTTGAGAGTCCTCAGGATCGTAGCTTAGGTCTGAATAGAACGAGATACGATGCAATAAAAATTAATCAACATTATATCTAGGTGAAAACTCCAAGAACTCCAAATTTAGAACCAAATAATACCAATATAGCTACAAATAACACGGGCTCGATTTTACAAATTTAATGCAACTGGTTTCATATTTTTCTGAATTCAAATGAATTAGTTACAAATTTTTAAAGAATAAAGGAATTATTAACTATTTATAGAAATACACAAATTAGGTGACACGTGTCAGCTTCTTGTCATGCCACGTGATAGCATGGGAGGGTGCCACATGTCGGCTAACATCAGCGTTGACCCGATCAATGGTTAGTGTTGACTTGGTCAACATTGACCGGTCAGCATTCAACTGGCCCCACCGGTTAGTCAGTTAGTGGGCCCCACGAGTGGGCCCGGCCCTTTCACATGCCAGTGCCACGTGGCCAACCTATCCTATGTGACACTACCACATGGCTCACACGTGGCCGTTCCGGTGCAACCGGGATCTGGTGTGCCCATTGGATCCCATGTGCCACACATGTGTGGTCACGCGTGTGGCACGCATGCGATTGGCTGCGGCGTGGCGAGCGGCAGCAGTGCGATGCAAGGCGATGAAGCTGCGTCTAGTCATGCGGGCGCGGAGCAACGAGGTTGCACGGTGGCCGCGGCGTGGCCAAGGGCTAGCCTTGGCCCTGCGCCCAAGGGCGCGCGGCATGGCAAGCGGCGCTGAGCTGGGTGCAGCGAGGCGAGGCAGCGCATGCTCAGTGCAAGGAGCTCCGTTGCTCGTGGCACGACCGCAGCGGTGCACGGGGCTCCGACGTTCTAGGCCTGCGGCTGCTGGTGGTCACAACAAATGACGACGACTCGACAGCCGGGCAGATGAGGCATGGTGGTGGCACGAAAGCTGGATAGGGTGCCAAAGCAAAAAGAAGAGAGGGCGGCGGTGCTCACGATGGGGCGGAGGAGTAGAGCGTGGCTGGCTCGGTGGTGACTTGTGGTATGGCGGCGGTGGTGGCACGTCCTTGGCTTCGCTCTAGCGGCGGCTCCTCCAGTGGATGGTGGTTTCGGCTCCTTCCCATGGTGATGGCCTCCTCTTCCTTCCGGCGCAGCCTCCCTTCCTCTTTTCCTCCCTTCTCCTCCTCTTCCTTTTCCTTCCCTCCTCCTCTTTCCCATTGAGTGTGAGAGTAATAATATTGCCAACTTAATATGATTAATTGTATTTGTTTGCTAAGGTATTTTAAAATGCCTGCTTGCTAGCTATACCACAAAAAGGACATAATAGTCCTTTTTGCTATTGAAATTCCATAAGCCATATTCACCCTAGGTAAAACTACATACCCCATAGACCCCTCATATGTAGATATGCAAGACAAGTCGAGTCACGCCCCGTATATGGGGATAACACCTTTTGCATTCTTTATGAGAGGATCTGATTCCTTCTCATAAAATTTCATTCTTATAAGAAGCCTAGGAAAGGGCTTTCTCTTTTGGGAAGCATGAGTTAAAAGGTAAAATGATAATAATAGCAACCCCTAGGGTGTGTTATGGACTAGGGAGTAAGGGGATGGCCTTAGTGGATGGTACTCGGTCCCAGAGCTTATTCCGATCGCATAAGGACCGGTTCATTAGGCATGTCTTTTTTATGAACCGTACAACCATACGTGTCAAAAAGGTACAGCCTTCGAGAGTGCCTATTTATGTGAGGCCTTTGTTCAAACCCCACTAGATGAACCTAGTCATCCATCCGAAGGGGACAAGGTAGGCAACGGTTATGTTAGAGCAGGACCTTTGCATATTCCCAGGTCAGGTCGGCACGAGTTGACAGAGAGGGTTAGAGACCCTTAGGGCTAGAGGCCCTGTTTGATTTATTTTATGCACATGTTCCCAGGCTAACATCTGCGAAGTGGATGTTAGTGGCCCCTGTTTGGACCCCAGTATATCCATGAATGGACATAGGGAATGCTATCCAGAGATGGATACGGGCGGGTATGGATCTCGTAGGTGAGTACCATGTTTTCGTGAGGGTATGGGCTGATTGGACGTATGGGGAAGTGTACACCTCTACACAGAGTATAATCTATTCGAATAGCTGAGGCTTACGGTTATGAGCTCACTAAGTCAAAGCCCCCATGATTGCCTCTAGAATTATTTGGGAAGGGATTAGAGTGTTAAAAGATACTGGAGGAAGGTCAATGGACTAGAATCCAAAATAAAACTTGGGGACTAATACGGGAGGTAGTTTCCCCCCTCAAGGACCACAACATTTAAAATATTGGATAACATATTTACTAGAGAATCCTTTCAATTCTCACCTTTTAACTCACCATTCAAGTGAGAGATTCTTTAAGCATAGGATATGCCCATAAACTATTCTCCTTGTCCACCTCCTAAAATTGCATATAAATACTTGGTAAATGTTGGGACCATTAAGAGAAGACATAGTAGTCGGCATTGCGACAAAAAGAGAGTGCTATTGCGCTTAAAGTTGTCGTTGAGACTTTTGTACCTTTCGGCAAGGAGACCGCGTGTTGTGCGTATAGGATTTGTGCCTCCTTAGGTGTAGCACCGTTGTGAGCCTCCAGTATTCAGTGCATTAGATCTGTGGCTATTGCCTCCAAAAGTCAATGTACAATACCCATGGCGATGCCTCAAAAACTCAGTGCGCAAAACCCGTGGCCATAGCCTCTGTGATTTGGTGTACCAATCCGTGGCTATCGGTCAACATGCCCCAGGAACAGTTGGCAGATTGTAGCTCTGGAGGGTAATTCCCATTGAGAGACGTACACAAATAAGTAGTTGGCACGTCATGCGGAAAACAAGCCAGAAAAAATAATTAAAAAAGTGACTTAGCTTGATTCATGGATCATTGTCAATGAAGTGGTATCGATTGTTGATGAAGCCAACTAGTCGGAGTCAATTTTGACTAGTTGTCAATGGTGTGAATTTTGCCCCGACTAATTTTCTAGTTGAGACGAGTAGTCGAACTAGACTGTCCTCGACTAGTTTTCTAGTCAAAGTAGTCGTCGACGACTTGATTATTTGCCTCAATCGATGCGTGATATGATCGACGACCCGTATGCAGCAGCCTGCGGCGGAAACTGACTCGGTCTTCCAATTGGAACATGGAGTGTATTAATTCTGTCTCGGTGTAGATTTGGCTGCTCGGAACTCCGACTCGGTGACTTGCTTCTCATCGAGTAGATTGATTTTGATGATGAGGTCCTTCAAGTTCGCTCGATAATCTCGACGATCACCCCTACCTGGTGTGCCATCTATCGATGTTTTATACCCTGCAACCTATCAAGGGGTATCCCAAGGTAGTAAATTTGTTAGTGGGGAATCGCTGGACCTGAAACTTGAAGGAAAAAACGAGGAAACAAGACAAGGATTTACATAGGTTCGGGCCACCAGAGTAGTGTAATACCCTACGTCCTGTTTAGGGTGTTGTATATTGCACCCTGCGCTTGGGTGTTGTGTAGCCTGGTTGTTAGCTATTGATGATGGTTCTAAGCCTCATTGGTCTAAGCCCAAGCTGTCGATCTAGGTACCCTACCCTCCTTTATATATTTAGTGGGTAGGATTACTAGTCGGTTACAAGGTGTCCTAGTAGGATTACTTGGTGCAAGTCCTAGTAGGATTATAGAGTTATAGAGTAATTCTAGTAAGAGTCTGTCTTCTTCCTTCCTTACGCATACTCGGGATCTATCCCCAACACTTGCTGAGTACCAACCATAAGTGTACTCAGCCTTGCTTTCATGATGCAGGAATAGATCTCCAGATGTTTAAACCATCTTGTTAGTGGATGGGCACCACTTTGCGGCGCTAAGGTGAAAACCTTTCTTTTATTCAAATATACATCTTTTATTGCTTAAAATACTGAACTGTAATGATAACTGTATTAGCCTACTGATCCAGGAATTAATACAGGTGATCGGCAGGGCTGCCGGAGGGAGGTCCCCACACCTTCCATGGTGATACATGATGCTGCACCAAATCCCAAATGCAACCCTAAAACTTTAGAGAGACGGAGAGAGGTTGTTTCCTTTAGTTACTACGGTCATCCTGAAGGCCTAAAAGTTATTGGTAATCAAATCTTCGCAGCTCGATCCTCACGCACAAAGGCCTTAGTAGGGATGGTCTTTGTCATTACCCGTCACTTCTATAGAGATTAGTGATTGTAACGTTTATCTACCACTAATCTCACATCACTATTGATCCATTTTTACATAGTGATTGTGGCTGGTAATGGCTTATGCAGGGCCGCCGACCATGTGGACAGTGACATGTTTTCTCTAACCGACCCATGGCTTCGTTTGCACCTAATCAACGGGCTGAGTGGTGGGTTTTGGGAGGAGAAGGGGCCGGTATGAGAAGATCTTTGAGCCTTGCTCAGAGGTGAGAAAAAGCCGCGTGAGGAGAGTTCTACAGGATGCGTCACATGCGTATGGATACCGATGTAACTTGGATCAGAGCCTAGCCTTGGGCACTAGGTCCCTTAAGGAGGCTGCTACTGACGCATTCAGCTACACTACAACACAATGCCTTATCACTGCCGGCTCTAAAGTGGCCTTTACCGTTAGTTTTGGATCCGTCATATGAAATGCCGCAGTGATGGAGGTACCCCATCACTGTCGGTCCTGGAACTAGTGGTGAAGACCTATAAAACAAACAAAAAAATCGGGTCCACCCCGCTGCCCCTTCGACGCCACCCCTGCCGCACGCCCCGGCCTCGCGCCGCCGCATGCCCTGGCAGCACGCCCGCTGCCCCGCCGCCGCCACCCCTGCTGCGCACCCCGGGCTCATGCCGCCGCATGCCCTGGCAACACGACCTACTGGATCTAGCCACACTAGCTGGATCCGCCCTTGGATCAGAGAGAGAGAGAGTGAGTGAGGGGGGCTCACCGTCGCCACCGCATCCACCCGCCGCCACTACACCCACCCGCGCCATCGCCGCATCCACACGCGCGCTGCAGCCACCTGGCGGTGGCCGCATCCACCTGCATGCCGCCGCTCCTCACTACCACGAGTGAGAGGCGAGCGAAGGGGGGAGGGGAGGGGCAGCGGGAGAGGGAGGTCTAGCAAGGAAGGGAGACACAAGAGGAGAGAGGGAGGCAGAAGGGAACGGAGGTGGGGAAGGAGGCAGAGGAGGAGCGGTGGGGGGGGGGGAGGGGAGCGGACAGGGAGGGAGCGAGTGGATGAGGCTCAGGGAAGGATAGACTGAGGGAGGGCCGTGGGTGGGGGTGGGTGAGGGCCTTGGGAGGGCGCAAAACTTGAAAATTCTCAGAGTTGAATCGCATCAAAATTTTGGTCGGAGACTCCCCCTTTCACCATCAGTTCTTGATACCATCCGGCGGTGATTAACTATCACCACCGGCTCGTAATTTGACATGGCACTGATGTCAAATTATCACTGCTCGTTCCATTCATCACCGTCAGATCATGACCGGCGGTGATATGTTATCAGCACCGGATCGTCGAAAACCGGCGGTGATGGCTCTTTCTCTAGTAGTGCTAGCCGACACACTCTAGAAAGGCATGTCGGACCTTATTGGTTTGTTGCCAAGACTTTGGCATGCCAAAAGTTAGGCAACAAACTTGCCAATATTTTGGTAAAATTACTGGGATATGTTGGCACATTTTGGTAGCAAACCAAATAGTGGCCAAAACTTTAGTATGCCAAAATCTTAGCAGCAAACCAATCAGGCTCATCGAATCGAGAACGCAAGTCTCACATGTACGACCCATCCACTGCTAAGTAGGAGTACCAAATTAAGCAATGTCCACCCCGCTGGTGCTTATTTTCTGCCATGCCAACTTCACACCTGGCGACCAAAACTAGCCACGCAGCAGAGCTCGTCATGCATGGTTGTCCATTCTGGTCCCCATTTTGATTGCCATACTGAGCTAGGACAAAATCAAGCTTCACGACAAAAGCATGCAGTGAGACCATATTTTGTGCACTAGCCGACAACTGTGCACAGTTAATTGGGGAGTCCAGGATTATCCGGGAACTGAAAACTAACCATTGAAGACATATCTTCATTTCTTCGAAAAGTATGTTGTTGTTTTTTTAGCAAAGAGAAGCCTGTTGGTTGTTCACCTTCCATAGTGCCACCGGTAGAGAAGAGACTTTCCATTCAGTATTTTTAGTCCCACATTTTTGGACCCAAAACAAAGGGTCTTTAGTCCTAGGTCAACAGGCCACCACCAACAGCCACCGATGATGGGAGCTTTAATCTCGGTCGGTAATATCAACCGGGACTAAAGAGACCCATTTGGTCCCGGTTGTAACGGCTAGTAGGACGAGTAGGCTTTTTGTCCTGGTTGAAAACACCAACACGACTAAAGCCCCCCTCCCCCCGTCCCAGTTGGTAATTCCTATAAATTCAGCTTCTTCATCCCCGAATCCGAGCCACTCAGACCGAGAGCTTCGAACTCCTTCTCCATGGCAAGGAAGCAACCTTAGGGAGGTGCTGCCCGATTTTTGTTCGTATTTTCTCCGTATTTTTGTGGGGATTTCACTCATCCAAAGCGTTGTAAAGGTTAGCTACTTCATCATCCCTTCATTTATTGTTATTATGCTTTGTTTTATGGTTTAGAGATAGAGAAAAATGAGTTTTTTAGAATGAGGGAAAATGGATAGGATTTTTATTTATACATGTTTTTGAGCTAGAATTTGATGGATAGCTTCCTTGTTATATATGGTTCGTATTAGATAAATATCTTGATCGATATTAGGTATGGGAAAAAATAGAGTAAATACGTTTTTAATATTTAGTCGTTGCAATAAAATTAAGTTAATAAATTGTAGGTGTAAGAAATAGAAATAGCATCATGCTAGCCAAAAAAGTTTTTCATGCATGCGAATAACTTTTTCTACTAGTTTGTATGATTAGTTTGTAAATAAATTGTAGGTGTAAGAAATAGAATTTGATCATTGCTACAATTTTTTGGATAGTTTGCATGTTAAATTAGAGTGACATGAAAATTACACCGGTCAACTTAATGCTACAATTGTGGAATAGGACAACAGAGATACACTAAAGATTACAGAAGCTCCATAGTGGACTTCACGAAGTCAAAAATCCAAAAATAATGGTAGAACAGAAGAACTTCGAGTCTACAAACTTTTCCTAAATATCATAAAAGTATCTTGAAATAATTTTCAAAACGCCTTTTGGAGTCACATTCTCATAATAGAAGTATGGTGGCCCAATAACCTATTCAGGTAGAGATCTGTTCACTAACCTTGACCTATCGGCTTTTGGTTGGTTTTTGCTTGCCAACATGCGCCATGCTCAGTGAACAGATGTTTTGCCTGGACGGGCTATTGTGTACCACCATAATTATATTATGAGAATGTGGCACTTGCTCCAAAAGATGTTTGGACAACTATTTCAAGATTCCTTAATTTATGATATTCAGCCTGAGTATGTGGATGCAGAGATGGATTGTAGAGCAAACATTCTGCTATTTAAGGATAATTGACTACGTGAAGTCCACCATGGAGCGTGTGTAATCTTTAGTATATATATCTTTATTGTCTTGTTCCAAAATTCTAGCATTTTTCTTTTTGTCGACCTAGTGAATAATATGAATGTTCATTGGTGTAATTTTCATGTGAATTGTTTTTATCTTTATGAAGGTTGATTGGTGTAAATTATCAATATTGATCAAGTTCTTTATCTAATATGAAGACCTATGTCCATTTTTCACGTAATACGATGCAGATGGATCGGCAATGGATGTATAACGCGGACAGACGGACCAAGGAGTTTGTTGATGGCTTGCATTATTTTATCGAAGTGGCCAAAGCCAACAAGCCAAAGAAGGGATTCATACGTTGTCCATGCTTCCAATGCAATAACAAGAAGGACTACTCTTCCTAGGGGACTCTTCACAGCCACTTGTTTAGATACGGTTTCATGCCTAACTATTTAGTTTGGACCAAGCACAGTGAAAGAGGGGTTATAATGGAAGACAGTGAAGAAGAGGAGGATGATAACAACATTCCGAACTGGGCTGCAGGCCAAACTTTTGTAGATATTATAATGGGCGAGGCTGATGAAGAAGAGTTTGCAGAACACGACCCTATTGATGATCTCTGTCAAGTGCTATGGGATGCACAGAAAGACAGCGAAATTGAGAAGGAATCAGAAAAGTTGCAGCGCATGATAGATGATCACAAAAAATTGTTGTACCCAGATTGCAAGCAGGGGCGTAAAAAATTGGGTACCATACTGGAAATGCTACAATGGAAATACTGATGTGGTGATCAATTGATAGAGCATTCCCAGACTTTGAAAGTGATGCAAGAAACATAAGGTTTGGTTTAATTCCTGATGGATTTAATCCATTGGGTGATTTGAATAGTGGTCATAGTACTTGGCCAGTGACCCTATGTATATTCAACCTTCCTCTTTGGTTGTAGATAGAAAGGGATGCATTGGGTGATTTCTTCCTACTAAGCACCCCTTAAGAAAGAAAGGGATGCATTTCAAAGGGGCGCTAGACCATCGTAAAAACTTTCACACCATAATAGAAAGTGTGTATTTGAGATGATAAAGGATGTAAGGGTAGTCTTTGGAAAGGGTCTTGGTAGCAAACCTGTTTCGAATGACAATAATGGATGTGCACCCATGTGGAAGAAGTCTATATTTTGGGAGCTACCTTATTAGAAAATTCTAGAGGTCCACAATGCAATAGACGTGATGCACCTGACAAAGAATCTTTGCATGAACGTGCTAGGCTTAATGGGTTGTTATGGGAACTCAAAACATACATTGGAAGCATGACATAACCTAAAACGTATGAAGCAACGAGATGACCTACATCTGGAAAACAGAGATAAAGGATAGCACTACTTACGTCCTGCCAGTAATACTTTCAGTAAGGAAGAGAAGGATAGCATGTTTGAATGCATGAATAGTATCAAGGTTCCATCTGGGTACTCTTCCAATATGAAGGGAATAATAAATATGAGAGAAAAGAAGTTCACAAATCTATAGGCCCATGACTACCACATGTTGATAACCCAGTTACTTCTGGTTGCACCGAGGAGTATTCTACCAAAGAATGTACAATTGACGCTTGTAAAGCAATGCACGTTTCTCAATGTGATTTCACAAAAGGCAATTGATCAAACAAAGCTACTAAAGCTACATAACGATGTGGTACAATGTCTTGTAAGCTTTGAGTTGGTATTTCCACCATCCATCTTCAATATTATGACACACCTCCTGGTTCACCTAGTCAAAGAGATTACTATTCTTGGTCCAGTATTCTTGCACAGATTACTATTCTTGGTCCAGTATTCTTGCACAATATGTGACATTTCGAGAGGTTCATGTCAGTCTAAAAAACTATGTTCTTAATCATGCCCGTCCAGAAGGAAGCATCGCCAGGCCAAAGGAGAAAGAACCTATTAAGAAAACAAAGAAGTATAAACCCATTAAGAAGCTAGCAAGCGATATGACTCCTAAGGAATTGCAGGAGGCATCACAAGCATAGGTGAGGCAGTTCTTCCAAGCATGCGTTGAAGGAAAAGAAAAGCAAAGATGATGGAGCTAAAGCCAATAGATCCAGCAAAATTAAAGTTTTTTTATTAGCATGAAAAAAGAAGTAAAGAAGACTTGACTATCGAACTACGATTGTTCGTTAGTTAAGTCTTATCAGAAGAAAAAACAAGGAGAGTTTTCCTCCAGTCGTACTGTCCCCTAGCTCGGGCAACAAGTAGATAAAGACACTCAAGCTATAGTAGTTTTGCCTTCAGAAGAACAAATCCAAGTCATTAAGTTTATGGAAGACACAGGTTTGTCACTTGCTAAAGTTCTACGGCAAGCTGAACCGTCAGCTCCAGAAAAGATTGTACTTAAATGGCCCTGTGAGTTAGGCAAGCCTCTAGTCAGGCCTGAATTGGTACAGAATCTCTCTAGGAAGATGTATGAATTCCATCAATGGTACATGGACCAATCAGCCAAGGAAAGGGTCATGTTCGCTCTTCGTGTTAAACTTATTGATTTTTTTGATGAAGGTGAGAAACTCCTGTGGTTGCAATTCAAGGATATATATGAAGTGTACCATTAGGATGCCCTTGATATCTCTCTGATTAGCGTCTAGGTTCTGTACGTGCATGATTATCAAGATGTAAATTTTTGCTCAGATCATTATTTTATGTGTGTCGCCCTACTAACTTTGATCTTTTATTTTATATAGGATGCTAATTCAGAGGTGCCGTAGAGAATCCTACTTCAACATTGGCTTCATGGATCCATCGCTTGTTAACCAAGTTCAGATACGGGATCAACCAAAGTCTACATTGGATGCGATATACAAATTCTTGGAGCAAAAAAATTACAAGCAATACATACTACTGCCATGCAACTTTAAGTAAGTGTGAGTACCGTCTATTTTCGTTTTCCTTTTTCTTACCTAATTAATGTTAGTTAGTTCTAATATAAACATTTATGTACGCAATTTCCATTGGATTCTCCTTATAATTATGATTGACAGAAGCAACATTATTGTGTTCGATTCATTGAGGAAACCACCAGTAGAGTACAAAGACATTCAAGATATGCTAAACTTGTAATAATTCTGGACCTTTATCTCTATGCAAAAGTTTGTTTCCTAAATTTTCACCTAACACTTTATCATTCATTATTTTAATTCACAATGCATGGAAAAGATTTCGTAAGACTCACCGTGGTGAATTCAAAGAAAAACTTACATTCAATACAACATTCCTGGTATGTATGAAGTTTGCACATTTTGTACATTCCATAACACAAATATTCATAACTTGTTTTTCCCCCTAAAGTGCTTGAGACAAGAATAATGCAATAATTTATGTGGATATTACGTCTGTGAGCACATGTACCATTTTGTGCGGGACAAGGTGATATCGGATAATATAACTGTACATAAAATAAAACTATTATTACTTAATTGTTTTCTACCTCCTTATATTTTGTGCACTAGCTAACAACTGTGCACAGTTAATTGGGGAGTCCAGGATTATCCAGGAACTAAAAACTAACTATTGAAGACATATGTTCATTTCTTCGAAAAGCATGTTGTTGTTTTTTTTAGCAAAGAGAAGCATGTTGGTTGTTCACCTTCCACAGTGCAACTTACTGAAAAGCACGCTCCACAAAAATTTTATTGAAAGCACAAACAGCACTTACTCGATATGTGAGGGTGTTCTCATTCTTCAGTTTGGAGTACTGGCAATGAAAGAAATAGTGGATTGTGTAGCAGTTAACTTGGATCATCCATCACACATCCCCAAAACAAGGACAGTCAATTTGGAACATTCCGTATAATCGGATTCCGAGCGAATGTAACTATTTGCCTATAGAACTAGAGTAGCTATTTTTTTAGGAAGATATTACCTGACAAGGATATATATTTGAATAGTCAGATTGCCAATAAGAAACTGACGGTGGAAATTGAATTCTAAGGTTAGTTCACTACACAAGCCAAGAAATATTTACTCACTAGTAGAGAATTGGCTTTCCATGCGCCCCCTTTTGTCCCGGTTTAAAGTTGGCCCGGGACAAAAGGTTCACCAACCGGGACTAAAACTCGGTCATTGGTGGGGGGCTCACCAACCAGGACCTTTTATCCCGGTTGCAAAGGAAAAAGACTCTGAGAGGCCTTTTATCCCGGTTTGAAACACCAACGGGGATAAAAGACCCCCCCTTTTATCCCGGTTGGTAACACCAACCGGGATAAAAGGGTCAAGAGCCTTTTATCCCGGTTTGTAATACCAACCGGGATAAAAGGGGGTCATTTATCCCGGTTGGTGTTTCAAACCGGGATAAAAGGGTCCCCAACGAGGTGACTGGAAGGTGACTGGAAGAGGATTAAATCCTCGAACCCTTTTATCCCGGTTTGTAATACCAACCGGGATAAAAGGAGGTCTTTTATCCCGGTTGGTGTTTCCAACCGGAATAAAAGGGTCTCCCACGAGTTAATACAAAAGGATAGCATCCCCTACATACTTAGATGTGGTGTGTAGGTGGGATGGCAAGGAAGCTACGCGCGAGGCTGGAGGTTGTGGGTTCGAATCCCACGAATCGCGCACGCGCATATTTCGCGTGAAAAATCGCGTGACTTGTGACGTGCGCGTGTGGGAGGCCTCCTGGGAGCTCGGGATTTTTTTTTTGCAGCACCGGCCGTGGTGACCCGTTTTATCCCGGTTGGTAAACCGGGATAAAAGGGGGTCTTTTTTCCCGGTTGAGTGACCCGGGATAAAAGACCCCGCTTTTGTCCCGGTTGGTTTATCCCGGATGGATTTTCGAGATATTTGCACCCTACCAACCGGGACTAAAGCCCAATTCTCTACCAGTGACTGATGGAAACAGAATATTTCTTAACCCTTATTATTCGTTGGCTCCTTATTTTGGCAAATAGAACATAGATCTTTTTATATTAAGTCGGCAAATACCCATCTTATTTTGGAAGCAAATCCGCCTGACCTTTGGGTTCCTGGCTCATAGCTAACACCTTGAGTATTTAGATAGCTTTATTTGGTACAATATATGTAGCTAGCTTAACCAATATTGGTCATCGAGTATATGCATACAATCCTTGCGAACAAAAAATGTTTTGAAACAGGCCACGCACACTTCCTTGCGCAACCTCTATTTCCGACCAGAATATGAGAGAGGATCATGCGATGTGTAATGGTTTTGCAGAAATGATGAAACGTTTGTGGAGAGACAATTTGTGCATGCATGTTTCTTACCTCTTTTCTGCACTACCCTGATGTGCTGCCTCCAAGAAGTAAGAGGGTGTTTAGATCCATGTACTAATTTTTAGTTCGGGTCACATCGGATATTTGGATACCAATTAAAAGGACTAAACGTGAACTAATTATAAAACTAATTGCATAAGCCATGGCTAATTCGCGAGATGAATCTATTAAGCCTAATTAATCCATGACTAGCACATATTTACTATAGCATCACATGATCAAATCATGGACTAATTAGGCTTAATAGATTCGTCTCGCGAATTAACCTTCATTTATGCAATTAGTTTTATAATTAATATATATTTAATACTTCTAATTAGTATTTGAATATTCGATGTGACAGGATCCTATCTCCAAACGGGGCCTAAATGTGTCAATTGTGCTGCCGACAAGAAGTAAATGATGAGATGGTTCAGCTTGAAGTTATCCGATTTGCTAAGATTTTCAGCTGCAGCTCCGCAGCGTGAGAGCGTCAATTGTATCGGACCAACCTAGATGCTTCAGGCAGTGGCAACTTTGTCTTATATATGCACGCAGACGGCACTAAATTCAATTCAAACACGGTATCATGCATTGCCATGTCCATAAATTATAAATTTTGATTCTACAATTTTATTTCTCAAATTTATAATAATTATTAGCTTGCGAGCTAGGGATGAGGTAGTGATAGATCAATCGAATCTATTCTACAAAGCAAACAGAAAAATGAGGGACAGTCGACCAGAAAGACGAGGGACTATCCCTATTTGTTAAACCAAAACCACACACTTAGCTTTCTAGGTGCCTGTAGTGAGAAGTATATATAACTGTGATCTACGGAAGGGGAAACAACACGAGAAACAAGTATGAAACAACCACTTTTAATCTCACATCAATAATTACACTAGAGATGTCTTTATGTGGCAATATGCACGAGGTACTGCATTAAATAAAGCCGCAAATGCTAGTGAGAAAAAAGAAACAAAGGCATACTTTGAACATAAAATCATGCAGGGTCTCAAAAAGAATGTCGAACTGTACATAGATAAAAGTAGTATTAGCAGCAAACAAAATGGATAACTATAAAGAGGTGTCTAACTAACTATGGTCCGAGGGTGTAATGCATCAATGTCTTTTTTTTTTTTGCGAAGCCATGCATCAATGTCTTTATCTAAATAATGTACGAAAAGGCTGAAGTCCTCCTGCTATTACTCCATTCCTCCTGTATCATTAGTCAGTGCCCATTTTATTTGTTAATTTTGCCAGCACATGGAGGAGACCGGCCAGCCAAATCTAGGTGAGCAGGAGCACCAAATACTGTTGAAGAAAAGAGAGGGGTCGGATGGTGGCCTAGGGAATACTCTGTTGTGGTTCGGGGCCCGCCACCACCGGAGCCAGACAGCCATGACAGCAGCAGAGAGGGCTCGCCAGGAGCAGAGGCTGGCAGCTGCGTGATGAAATGGGCGGTGGCCTCGGGGATACTTGGTGATGTGACTTTTTGAAATGCATTTTCAAAATTTCCTAAAGCAAGTTCTTTTTTTCAAGGACATAATTAAGATAAATTCTTGCACACACATGTGTGTGGCTCCTATTTGATATACTCTTACAGCAGAAGAAAAGGAAGGGTGTGGGTCCATTACACATGAAACGACAACGAACAACATGCGTAGTGTTCTTGTCCCAGAACCGGTAGTACGGGGGTGTTTGGATCTTTAATCCATACTAAAATATTCGAAGGTCAATTAGGAGGACTAAATATAAGTTAATTATAAAACTAATTACATAGATGGAGGCTAATTCACGAGACGAATCTATTAAGTCTAATTAATCCATCATTAGCACATGTTTACTGTAGCATCACATTGTCAATCATGGACTAAATAGGTTTAATAGATTTATCTCGCAAATTAGTCTCCATCTGTGCAATTAGTTTGTAATTAGTTTATGTTTAATACTCCTAATTAGTATCTAAACATTCGATGTGACAGGAATTTTTAGAGTGATAGGAATTTTAGGAGTGCCTAAAGAAACAAACACCCCCTACATTTATATATAAATGTGCTGATTATGCCACAGGCCCCTTCAAGGCAATAGTGACACTGAAAGTACTATCTTGAAAAGAACTCAACATTCATCCACAACCACGTGACAGGTCAAGTATTGAGACTGACCTTACGTACACAAAAATATAGATGCAAGGGGAACTATTTTTGTTTCTTGTTTATTATCCTTTTCTCCACACGATGTTGGTGGTGTATTCCCTAAAGTTTCTTTCTATTGTTTTCTACAATCAATCCGTATCAAATTCTTATAATTTGTCAGCTGATATCACTATATATATTCATATAAAGACAAAGAACGGAGTAATAAGTCACGTGCTTTATTGCAGAAAAAACTGTTGGCAGCAGCGACAAAGGTGAGCCTGCTAGCTAGAGCAAAGGTCTATGGACCGCACTGAGACCCTCCAATCAACAATGCAAAAACTTATTGCATCTAATGGAATTTAGGAATTACTCCATTGATGAGGCCTTAATTCTCTCCATACTGGATTAAGTGAGAGGACAATGGATGGGGAAATCCCTTCCTAAAGTGAGCTTCTTGGCTCCAAGTATCCTTGTCGGTGTTAGTGGGTTATACTTCGTTCAATTGTAGATCTAGAACTGAATGAACAATAGAGGGAAAACCTCTCTTACATTATATTGACCGCTCATATAAGAAAAACTATTTGTACGCTTATAAACAATATAACATATGTAATATAATACAACAATTTGTAATTTTGTTACCATTTTCATATAAAAGTAGCAGCCAAATTTTATATTTCAGACATGTCGATGCCCCAGATATAACATATTCACGAACGAAGGCACTAATGTTTATCTGCAATAACAATTTCATGTACACAGCGCACTCAAAAAGTACTACATCTAACCGATGCACCCAGTAAAGTGTTAAGAAAAATAGGAGGAGGAAGAGGGAAGGAGAATGGGCAGAGAAAGGATCAAGAAGGGAAACAGACCTGAATGTGCTTCAGTCATGCATGGAGAAACCAACTAACATAAGCTTAACGATCTGCAAAAGTATTGCAACAACACAAGGACGCATCCACTGAGCAACAAAAAGTTGCGACCACAAAGACCACCAGTACGATGAGCAGGAGCATCCAATCATAGCTTAAGGGAGAGGTCAATAATCTTGTCGGTGAAGTCCTTCTCTCCGGCCTCCAGCAACGCCCTCATCGGGTTAGAGGAGCTTGGCGTCATGACCTGCGCAGAAATGCGTGGTTCCTTCCCCCTCCTCTCCCTCGCCTCCTCTTTATCAACCGCACCGCCATAGCCGCCCGGGCCGGCGGCGTGCCTATGAGCGGCTGCTCGCTGGAGGCTGCGCTTGGCAATGCTACGCTCCAACTTGTGGGCATTCTGGTGGCCGCCGAGCGCCTGCGAGGTGTAGAACTTCTTGTCGCAGTAGGAGCAGGAGAAGTAGCCCTGCGGCTCCATCTCCATCTGCAGCTCCAAGGAAGGCCGCAGGGAGAGGTTGAGGTCGAGCTGTGTTTCAGCACCACCGTCCTCTCCGGCTGGATCCATGGTGGCCGGAGTTACAAGGCAAGAAGACAAAAGGCGCCTCAAAGGCCGCGAGCGAAGTTGTAGGCTCGTAGGTGTACACCCAATTCTAGCAGTTGTACTTTGGGAGAATAATTGATATGCGATGCTGCACCGATCCCAAATGCAGCCCTAGCGAGCGTAGACAGAGACGGAGAGAGTTTTCACTGGTACAGAAATGGCTACAAAAGTCTTCGGTCATTTTCGGACCCGGGACTAAAGGAGCTTTAGTCCTGGGTCCAAAAACCAGCTCCTTAGGCCTGGTCAGTAATATCGACCGGGACTAAAGAGTTCTTTAGTCCTGGTTGTAATGTCTAGGAACAACGAGGAAATCTGGTGGGGCATTTAGTCCCGATTGATAATACCAACCAGGACAAAAGGCTACTCCTTGAGTCCCGGTTGGTGTTTCCAACCGAGACTAAAGGATGATCTTTAGTCATCATTGAAACAAAGAACCGGGACTATATGCTCTCTTTTTTTATTCCCCTGGCGGCCGCATCTCTCTCTTCCTTATCTTTTCTCCCCCTCCTCTCCCTTTCTTCCAGGCAGAGCGGCGGGGGGCACCTGGGGTCCGGCAGCCGGAGTGGCGGGGCGGGGTCGGCCTGCTAGGGGCGGCGGGAGCGGCGCGCTCCAGTTGAGGCGTGGCCTCCCGCGGTGTACGGTCCGGCCAGTGGTGGTGCAGCTCCCCGCGGCGCACGACTCAGTGGCAAGAACACGGCGGCCTCCTTTGGGGGCGCGGCCTAGCTTCCTGTGGGGGCCCGGTGGCTAGCGTGGCTGGCCTAGCGGCTGGTGCGGCTCGACCTCCAGACAGGGTGTGGCTCCCCACGGTGTGTGGTCAGGCCAGCGGGGGTGCGGCTCCATGCGGCACGTGACCCGGCGGCAGGAGCGCGGCAGCCCTATGGTGGGGCATAGCAGCCCGGTGCAGCGCAGCCAGTTTTGGCCCTGGTGACGGGAGCGTCCAGGGCAGCTCTGGGGGCCAGCTTCGGACTTGATGGCAAGGGCGGCCGGCGTGCTCGGCGTGACGCAGGCGACCCGGCATGTTTGTTTTTGAGTGATCAATAGTGCATGATTTGTTGGTGAAGGATTCGTTTGTGATTGTGCTAGTAAATCCTCCATGTGCTATGTATCAATCAAAACTCATGTATTGTGTGAATCCTTGAGTCAAATCGAACTCATGTGTTGTGAATAAGGTCTTGTGAGAACTGATCGGCTGTGTGTTCTTCCTTGTGTGATGGTCATGTACGAATTTGATTGTCGTTGTGGAGTTTGAGCTTGATGTGGTGGTGGTCGAGGTGGAGCTGTAGGGGCGGTGGCACGAGCAGGCACGATAGGGGCGGCCTACAATTTTTTTTTATTTTTTGAAGTCCTTTGTCCCGGTTGATATGACAAATCGGGACAAAAGGTAGGCTTTAGTCCCGGGTAAACGATCCGGGACTAAAGATGGGATCTTTAGTCTGAATAATTAGTTCTGGTTAGATTTTCGAGATCTATGCATCTCTTCAACTAGGACTAAAGTCCAGTTTTCCACCAGTGTTTGTTAAAAAGGATTGCAATGAAAAGTACAGAAGATTTCATGTATCAGCTACTTGAAAGGGAGAGCTGGTGCTGTCTGTGTTTTAGACCGGCAACCCGCCTAGGGGGTACCCTAGGTGGTCTTTTGTATGGTGGGTGTCATCGAGAATCAAGGAGTCGATGGTGACTCAAGGAACACAATTTAGACAGGTTCGGGCCGCTAGATCGCGTAATACCCTACGTCCTGTGTGTTGATTGTATTGAACTTAGATGAGTTGAGAGAGTTGTCTTTGAGCGGTCCCTGCCCGCCCTTATATGATCGGGGGAGCAGTGTTATAGGCTAGAATCCTAGTCAGGTACGGTTATAGAGTTCTACTCGGTGTAGACAGAGTAGTTTCCGTATGTATGTTGACTAGTCTTTGGGAGTTCGAGTGGGCTACGTTCCTTTGCCACGTAGCCTCCGAGCCTTGATTACGTCCAAGTACACCCCTTAGTGGGCCGCATAGGGCCTACTCGTGGGCCTAGGATGTAAGCCTGACAAGCCCCCGAGTACTTTGTAGTTGAGCGGAACTATTCCGAGTATTCAGAAGTCACTACCAGAGTAATTCCCAGTGTTCATCAGTTGTAGTGTCTTCGAGTACTCGAATATTGTGGTGTGGCTGGAAGGTACTCTTTGTCTTATTTTTGCTTCGAGTTGCTTCTGCCTTGAGAAATTATATGGTAGTGCGATGACAATCGCACTCCATATGGAGTAGCCCCCGAGCCTTAGTTTGAATCGAAGAATCAGGCTGAGGGTCAATCCCGTGTTCTGGTTGTTCTGGCTTTATTAGTCTTCAGAAAAAAGAAAACTTTGTCCAGCAGGTACGGTATCCGCAGCCCCCGAGCACTTAGGCGATTTTTTCCGTGGTTGATGAAGTGGTCAAACCTCTTGATTTGAGTAGCCATTGGATATTTATGGCGATAAATCTGGTTTATATCTAACCATTGCTTAATTGACGCTTGGAATTCGGAGGTGATGGAGATATAACAGGGGGCCCCGCTTATTATTAGGGTTACGTTCTTTTTAGCAGATCTATTTTGTCCCTCCCCCCTTTGTTCCTGTTCATCTTTGAGCCGTCGTAATTTCCAAGGCCACCACCGCCATTGTTGCTTTCTCCTTGCGTTTGAGTGAGATCTACTGCCGATCCTTTTGTTCTTCCCCTTTCCTAAGGCTGACTGATGCGTGTCAAGAAGATGGGGAAGAAACCGGAGAAAACCCAGGGTCAAGCTGCGGCTGCCAGTAAGGTGAGATCCAAATCAAAGAAGGGGAAAGAGCTTGTGCTGCCGGTGCCAAAGTGTGGCCCGACGAACCAGACTGCGCCACCGCTGCCTGGGATGACCTGGAAGAACTCTGTGATGAAGGAAGTGGCTATTTAGGCTTTGGTTGATCCTAAGCTTCTTCAGTCGAAGCTTGAACTCGAGTGGAGGCCTGCTTTTGGCAATGCGTGGTAGTTTGAGGAGCACCCAAATGAGACTGTCATGCTTGCACACTTTTTCAAGAGAGGACTGGCAGTGCCTACTTCCGACTTCTTCAGAGGTATTCTTGAGTATTACAAACTTCAGTTGGTTCACTTGAACCCCAATTTCGTGCTTCATATATCTATCTTTGTACACTTGTGTGAAGTATACCTGGGTGTCCCTCCCAGTGTTGAGCTTTTTAGGAAGCTGTTTTGCTGTAAGCCACAGCCTAGTGCGATTAGGACGAAAGTTTTTGCAGGTGCTAGGTTTCAGCTTAGGAACTCGGGTGCTTATATTGACTACAATTTGACTAACTCGCATGGTGACTGGAAGAGAAGATGGTTTTATATTGGGAATCATGACCCTGCTTTGCCGGTAGTCACAGGACATGCTCCAAAGCATGCGGAGAATTGGGTGAGCGAGCCTGAAGACACCCCTGAGATTTCCAACCTACTGTCTCAAATTGCTGAGTTGAAGTCGTTGGGCTTGACTGGCATCAATGTGGCTGCCAGTTTTCTCAAAAGGAGGGTTCAACCTTTGCAGCAGCGAGCTCATTCACGCTCGGAGTACTCGGGTTTTGATGACCCGTCATGTATGTCTCATGATGACATATCTGATGATGATGTGGAAGCATTGCTGACGAAGTTCTTTAGGAACTATCAGGGGGTACCGGTTATTCCAGGAGTCCTTCATCAATTTGACAGTTGGTATGGGGCGAAAGAGGTATATTCTTTTGCTTGACTTGTATTTTTCAAGATGTTGGGATGTCTTTGAGTAACAATTTGTTTGCAGACCCATGTTCTTTTTGGCTATCTATCGCAGTCTAAAGGGGAGGAGATAGTCATGGCTAACTCTGAAGATGAGCCTTCTCCTCCTTTGAAAAAATGGCGAGTAGTTCGAAAGAGGGCTGCTGTGCAGTCTGTTTCGATGTTGAGTTCGACCCCTAAAGGGTCGCAGAGTACCAAGGTGCGTAGTCGTTGTTCTTGGTAATTTTTGTATAGTTGTTTGGAATCTTTGATGATCTTAGTTGATTGGGAAGGCTGTCGACTCTGCTCCTGGTGTCGACGAGGCTACTTCTGCTGAGGTAGTCACCATTGCTAGGGATGCTGTGGTCAGTGTCGCGGCTTTTGAAGAGTTGCCGGTGGGGGTGCTGCTTGTAGACTTAGGAGCAGCCCCCGAGCCTACAGCCTCGGCGCCATCAGCTACCGAGTTGCCAGTCCTTGAATAGGATATTGTTGGTGCATCTTCTGTGGTGACAGACATCGCGAAGTCACCGATGATTGCCGCTGGTGCCTTGTTGTCCGATGTTATCGCCAGTGGTGAGTTTTTCTGATTACATTAGTAGTCTGAAGTTTTCCATAGTCTTATCCTTGATTTTTTTAGGACTTGGTGAAAATATTGTTCCTCCGACTGACCCTGTGGTGCCGAGTACTCGACCGGCAGTCGCTGAGAGGAAACATATACGATTACCGCCGTGGTCATCTCGGTGGGTTTTTAATGAATCTTTGTACTTTTGAACTTAAGGATGAGTGATGACTTTGTGTTTTGATTCGGGGACACGGATGATACTATCCCTGTGGACACAGGAGTGGATTCTAGTCCCCTAACTACACTCTCTGGTCCCTTGGTTGATTTGATGATGGATGACGCACCCGAGGTTGACACAAGCCGTCTTGGTGCCACCATCTCCATGCTTCAAGATGTTATCCGTTCAGTCGAGAGCCCTGTGGTCCCTTCGGGTTCTGGGGGTGTGCCGTCTTCAATGTCTATTGGTGGTACCTTGGCTTTAGTTGTGACTAAAACGGATGAGGCTGGTGCACCGAGTATGTAGCCGAAGTACAGGTTCTTTTTCGAAGTCGGTGTGTTGTATCTTTTAATGACTTAATGTATGTATTTTTCAGGTGCCATCTCGGGTGGAGCTCCAGAACCTCAGATTGTTAAAAATTCTTAAGGTCCCGTGCTCGAGCTACCATCGGAGTCAGAGTTTCGGAGAGCTATCTCGGGTGGAGCTCTAGAACCTCAGATTGTTAAAAATGCTGAAGGTCCCATGCTCGAGCTACCGTCAGAGTCAGAGTTTCGGAGAGCTATCCAGAGCTTTCAGGTGTGTTATCTTTTTTGACTGACTGTTTTTTGCTGAAAACTTGACGACTTGCTTTTGGTTGTAGGATCTTTATGACAGAGCTTATAGGAATGCTCGGGCCCTCCAGGAGCGAAATGATTCTGTGCAAGGATTGGCGCAATTGGAGCAAGAGTGCAGCCGTCTCACTGAGTCCTTGAAGGTTCATGAGGAGGCTGCGAAGTCTTTGGTCGTGGAGTGGAGGGATCATGAAGTTTTGCAAGAGAAGTTGGAGAATCGCTATAAGTCCTTGAACAAGAAGTATCAAGGTGAGTAGTCGTGTTTTTTGAGTATTTTTGACTATAGTCGAGGATTCTGATCTATTCCCTTATTGCAGAGCTTAAAAGAATAGAGGCTGTTGCGAGTAGCCAGCGTCTTGACTGGAGGAATGCTCATGACCGAGTAGCTGACGAGGCTGACCATCTTCGGGCATCACTAGCTGAAGCTCAGGCTGCATGTGAGCATCAGAGGGATAGAAAAAATCAGAATGGAGTTATGCTTGCTATGGCCATGGTGGCCTGTAGAGATCATGGCAGGACCATAGGAAGGCTTCGAGGTGAGCTCCAAGAGTTGACTGATGCTGTGCAGAATGTGGTAAATGCCATTGCACCTCTTGATGATGATGCGGAGCCTCGTTCACTAGTCGAGCGGCAGAAGACTGCTCCGAGTAAGGTTGCTGGCCTCTGCAAGGCTGTTTGTAAGCAAGTCCTTGTGGTGGTCAAGTCATATTACCCAAGGGAAGATTTGACAGCGGCTGGTGACGGTGTTGCTCGGAACTGTACAGAGGATGCTTATGTGCAATATCTCGAGGAGGCTGAGCCAATTGCTTCGAAGATGTCCGAGTTTGTATCTTTTGAAGAGCCTTAGGCTTGTATAGTCTTCGAGTTGTAATTTGCCGAGTATTTTGTTTACTCGAGACAATCTCTGAATTTTGTTCGAAGTCCAATGAATGATTGTCATCGTCAATCTTTGTCGTTGGTGGGAGTAAGTCTGAGCGCCAGCCGAGTAGTCGTGCGGTCATCAATTATTGTCGTTGCTGTTTTGAAAATAGTGTCCCTTTACTTTCTGAGAGAGGTGCACGGGTGTACTGTACTCTTTTGTCTGTTGTGGTGTGAATGCCTTCACGTGAGTGGAGTCAGAGAGCATCTTGCTGACTCGTCAGTGCTTTTAAGGCTCGTTGTCACAAGCGAATTGTCACCGCAGGCCCACAAACCTACATCACCGCCGGTTTGGGAGACCGTTAGTTAAAGGTCGGTGGTGATGCCAATTGTTTTTATCATTGGATCTAGAACCGGTGGTGATGCCTATTTTAAAAAACAAAAAGAAAAGAAAAAATTGCAGCGCCCGTTAGTCGCCTCACCGGCCGCTACCATGGCGGCAGTGATGAGAGAGAGAGAGAGAGAGAGAGAGAGAGAAAGGGAGAGAGAGAGAGAAGCGTAACATCATCGCCTTTGCCCGAGCCGTCGTCCGAGCCCCACCGCCTGCTGCTCGACCTGCCACCGAAGCCCCACCGCACCGCTGCTAGCCCTCCAGTCACGGCTGTTGTGCTGCCACGCCCGCTCTTCACCCCTCCGCCGCACCTCATTGCCATAAGCGAGTGAGGGGCATGCGGAGGGGGGAAGGGAGGGGTGGAAGATGACGAGATCTGGCCGAGGGAGGGAGGAGAGGGAGGAAGGAAGGGGAGGGGAGGCAGCCGCGGGAGGGAGAAGGAGGGGAGGGGGTAGGGGCAGGGGTGGTGGCTGGGAGAGGGCACCGTAGGACTAAAAAGGTTTAAAAAAAAGTGCCAGCAGCCTACACCCGTGCTGGTCCCACGCCCGCGCCACCCACACCGTGCCACCCGGCTCCGCATCCCGCTGGTCGCTCGGCCCCCGACATCTTGTGCCCTGCCGGAGAGGGAGAGGGAGAGGGAAGGAGAGGGAGGCGAAGAAGTGGGAGGGGGCAAGCATACCTGTGCCCCGCGCGACACCTTGTCCTGCCTACGCCCCGCTACCGCTCCTCACTACCAGTGAGGGGCGAGCAGAGGGGGAAGGGGAGGGGCAGCAGAGGGGGAAGGGGAGGGGCAGCAGAGGGGGAGGGGGCGCCAGTGGGAGAGGATAAGGGAGATAGGGAGAGGAGGAGAAGATAAGGTGGAGAGAGAGGGAGGCGCGTGGAAAGGGGCTTTTAGTCCCGGTTGGTGTTTCCAACTGGGACAAAACACCAACCGAGACTAAAGAGGGAGTCTTTAGTCCCGGCTGGTGTTTCCAATCAGGACAAAATGCCCTCTCATCCAACTAGCAGTTACAACCGGGACTAAAGGTGGGGTTTTAGTCCAGGTTGATCTTTTCAAATGGGACTAAAGCTCCCCCATCAGTGGTTTATTTTTTAACCCGGGACTAGAGATGAGTTCTCTAGTAGTGTTCTCTAAGTAGTTTGGAGATCAGCTTTATAACTTATTCGAAGTGGAAACAAACGAGCAGCTTTTATTTTGTTTCTTGCTTCCAGAATCTATCCTCGTAGATTGCTACAAAATGTACTATCCACAAACTTCTATCGTGGCACAAATATACCTACCATGCAACTACAGTTCGCATATAAGTGAGGGAAAAATACAGAGATGCCATAAGCTCGAATCAAGGTTATCGCACAGCCGTTCTTTAAAAAAAAAGGTTATCGCACAGCCATCAACTTTTGAATAATTTAGCTCATCACATAGGGCCATAGAAGTTACATGGATTATAGCAACCTTAGCTGAAAGCAATATACTACCTTCGAATCAAGATGCTTGTTCTACGACTTACAGGCAACTCTGGCTTGTTTATTTGGGTCTCTTACCCTTCCTTTAATTGTACTAATAAATAACTTATTTTCCCGTGCACACACACTTTAGTGAATAATAATTTCAAGGTTAACGAGAAATGCTTTCAGTTCCAATACTACCAGTGTTTCGCTAGAGACTGTGAAGTTGAACATCCATCCAAAGCAAATGCTACACTTATTCATGACTAATCAATGGACTATGCCTTGAATTGACAGTCTTGAGCAAACAAATCCACAGCAGCTCAGCGGAGTGGTTCCCATGGTGATTTTTGCTGATATTGCACATATGTGGCATGTGGGTCCCAATCACCATTGGTTTCTCAACCATGTGTGGCCCTCTCTCTCTCATGTTGTTTCGCCGCATAGTTTGAGAGTTTTGTTGTCGTGTGGAAGCAGGTCATGTCCACATCGAGCCTATTCTCATGGTGACTAGGGTGAAGACGCTGGATGCTGGCGGTGGCTCTTGCCAGTTGAGGTGTCGATGGCAATGCAGTGATGTATGAGAAGGGGCATTGAGGAGCAAATGGGGCGTAGAAAGGGGCTCACAACGCCAGGGGATGGTGATTCTATAGGCGTAGAAGGAGAGGGATGAGATGTGGTGTGGCCATATCTTTTCCGTGGCAATGATCCGATGTGAATGGCAATTAGCAAAGGAGGTGGGGGCGCTGGAGGTGATGTGCGGTGCCAACATGGCATAGAGGGAGAGAAGACGGAAAGAGAAGGCAGCCAGCCGACATGGACATTAACCACGGTTAAAAACACCTTGAGGGGTCGAGTGTTTCTGTACATGGTTTCACCAATTGTTGGATGTTTGTTGTCCAATATTATTCGAGTTCGAGGGGGCGGGTTAACGAACTTGATTCTAAAGGCATACTATCTCTATAACAAAGGCAGATGCTGGGGAGACGTGTAATAAAACCTATAATGGTTGTCGTCTTTGCAAATTTCTAATCTTGAAGTTAGGAGCATCCATTTCCTGAGTTCGTAAATAAAACTTCACAATTATAAAAGCAATCAATATCCTTATCCAAATTTTTTTATTTCCAATTTGCATAGCAGCGAAAGATAGTCGTGAGGATTACTGGCATTTAAGGAGAAAAAAGAATATAGAGATGCTAAAAATTATGTGATTATTAAATTTATGTACACATCCAAATGGAAATTGGTGGTATGCATTGTTTGTGGCTAAAGACTAGTGATTGGACGGCCATTTTTTTCTTTATTTGCATTCACACAAATATCGGTCATACATTTGCGATCCAAGCATTACCAAGCAAGCTTATACTTTCACATGCAGATGGACATCGAAGTCGCAGCCTTATCATTTCATGTGCCGAATGGCTAGGCGAAGTCGTCCTCCACCTCTCAACACTCTCCTCGCAGATGCGCATATACTCTCTTTCCTTCTCCACCTACCAGCGCTCAAAGGCTACCAGCACGGGCTACCAAGCTAGGTTAGGATTTAGGGTTTCGGAGTTAGACTTCAGGGTTAGGGTTGTTGTGGTCTTATGCTCTAAAGGGATCTCAAAGAGGCCGGTCAACCGATAGGGAAGGTGGACACCAGGTGGGGTGCAATAGGGACACCACACGCCAGGTGGTAGAAGAAGGTGGTTGGGCCGATGGAGGTAGTGTGGGTGATAAGGTTCAAAGTGGTTGGTGTTGGTGGTGAGAGATGTGGTGACAGAGGCGGCAGTTTGGCATTGGGGCTAGGTGGAAGGCAATGGAGGCAGGGATAAGTAATCACTGGGAGAGAAACTACCTTCCATCCAGTTACAAAGGTCTCGGTTATTTTTGGACCCGAGACTAAAGGAGCTTTAGTCCCGGGTTCAAAAACTAGCACCGACGGGGCTCTTTAGTCCCAGTTGGTAATATCCACTGGGACTAAAGAGACCCCTTTACTCATGGTTGTAACAGCTAGAAGCATCTAGGGAATCTGGTGCGGTGTTTAGTCCTGGTTGGTGTAAAAACACCACAACTAGTCCCAGTTGGTGTTACAAATCGGACTGAACATTTAGCCTCGGTTGGAACTTCCAACTGGGACTAGTTGTGGTGTCTTTAGTCCCGATTGGTGTTACCAACCGCGACTAAATGCAGCCTATAAAATCCCCTTCTTCCTCCCCGAGCCCGAGCCACTCACACATAGAGCTCCGGGCTCCTTCTCCATGGCGACTTGGCAAGCTTAGGGGCGTGATGCCTGATTTTTTTTCACCAATTCCGTGGGGATTTCACTCATCCAAAGTGTTGTAAAGGTTAGCTACTTCATCCTCCATTCATTTATTGTTATTATGTTTTGTTTTATGCTTTAGAGATAGAGAAAATTGAGTTTTTTAGAATGGGCTAGGGAGAATGGAGAGGTTTTTTTTATTTATACATGCTTTTGGGCTACAATTTCATGGATAACTTGCTTGTTATATATGTTTCGTATTAGATAAAGAACTTGCAGTATTATGTATTGGAAAACATAAAGTAAATGTGTTTATAAATTTAGTCCTTGCAATAAACATGAGGTAAAAAAATTGTAGGTCAAATAAATAGAATTTGGTCCTTGCTACAATTTTTTTGGATAGTTTGTATGTTAAATTAGAGTGACATAAAAATTACACCGGTCAACCTTCTTATCATTCACTAGTTCGACAAAAATAAAAATGCAAGAATTCTGGAACAGGACAACAAAGATACACTAAAGACTATTGATGCTCCATAGTGGACTTCATGGAGTCAACAATCCAAAAATAATGGTAGAACAAAAGAAGTTCGAGTCCATAAACTCTGGTTGAAAATCATAAAAGAATCTTGCAATAGTTTTCCAAATGCCTTTTGGAGCCATATTTTCATAATAAAAGTATGGTGGCCCAATATCCTGTTGAGGTAGAGATTTGTTCACAGACCTTGACCCATCAGCTTTTGGTTGGTTTTGGATTGCCAAAATAGGCCATTCTCAGTGAACAAATCTTTTGCCTGGACAGGCTATTAGGCCACCATACATCTATTATGAAAATCTGGCACTTGCTCAACAAGACGTTTGGACAATTATTTAAATATTCCTTTATGATATTCAGCCAGAGTACATGGACTCGAAGATCTTCTGTTGTACCATTATTTTAGGATTCTTGACTCCGTAAAGTCCACTATGGAGCGTTTGTAGTATTTTTTGTATCTTTGTTGTCTTGTTTCAGAATTCTAGCATTTTTATTTTTGTCAAAGTAGTGAATGATATAAAGGTTAACCGGTGTAATTTTCATGTCACTCTAATTTAACAATAATTCTATTTCTTTGACCAATAATTTATTTATCTCATATTTCTTGCAAGGATAAATATTATGAACATATTTACTCTATTTTTTCCCCTACCTAATATTGATTAAGTTCTTTATCTAGTATGAAGCTCTATGTCCATTTTTCATGTAATACGATGTAGATGAACCGACAATGAATGTACAACGCGAACAGATGGATCAAGGAGTTTATTGATGGCTTGCATTATTTTTTCGAAGTGGCCAAAGCCAACAAGCCAGAGAAGGGATTCATATGTTGTCCATGCTTCCAATGCAGTAACAAGGACTACTCTTCGTGACAGACTCTTCACAACCACTTGTTTAGTTATGGTTTCATGCCTAACTATTTGGTTTGGACCAAGCAAAGTGAAAGAGGAGTTATAATGAAAGATGGTGAAGAAGAGGATGATAACAACATTCTGTACTGGGTTGCAGGCCAAGCCTTTCCAGATACTACAATGGACGAGGCTGATGAAGAAGAGTTTGCAGAAGATGGCCCTATTGATGATCTTGGTCAAGTGCTACAGGAATCATAGAAAGACTGTGAAACTGAGAAGGAATTAGAAAAGTTGCAGCATATGATAGATGACCACAAAAAATTGTTGTACCTAGATTGCAAGCAGAGGCATAAAAAGCTAGGTAGTACACTAGAAGTGCTGCAATGGAAGGCAAAAAATAGTGTGTCTAATAAGGCATTTCAAGGGATATTAAAAATTGTAAAGAACATGCTTCCCGAAAATAATGAATTGACATCCACAACATATGAAGCAAAATAGGTTGTTTGCCCTCTAGGATTGGAGGTTCAAAAGATACATGCATGTCCTAATGATTGTATCATCCATCGTGGTGATGAATGCAAGAAATTGGATGCTTGTCCTGTGTGCGGCGTGATGCGGTATAAGATCAGGTGAGAAGATCCTAGTGATGTCAAGGGGCAGCCTCCCAAGAAGAGAGTTCCTACTAAGGTGATGTGTTATTTCCCTATAATTCCTCATTTGAAGTATTTGTTCAGAAACAAGGCGAATGCTAAGTTGATGCGATGGCACAAAGAATAACGTAAGCAAGATGAGATGCTGAGACCACCGCTTATGGGGCCCAGTGGACATCAGCTGATAGAGAATTTTCGAACTTTGAAAGAGATGCAGGGAACATAAGGTTTGGTTTAAGTACGGATGATTTCAATCCATTTGGTGAGTTAGAGTAGTGGTCATAGTACTTGGCCTGTAACCCTATGTAGGTTCAACCTTCCTCATTGGTTGTGCATGAAGCAAAAGTTCATTATGATGCTGGTGCTTATACAAGGTCAAAAATAACCCGGCAACAACATTGATGTGTATCTAAGACCGTTGGTTGAAGAACTGCTACTGCTTTGGAATGAAAAAGGTGTATATGTGTGGGATGAGGATAAACAAAAGAGGTTTGACCTATGAGCATTGTTGTTCGTAACCATGAATGATTGGCCTGCATTGAGTAACCTTTTAGGACAGACAAACAAGGGATATCGGGCCTGCATCTACTGTTTAGATGAAACAGATAGCATGTATTTGAAACACTATAGGAGGTGTAAGAAAGAAAGGGTTGCATTTCAAAGGGGTGGCAGACCATCATAAAAAACGTGCATACCGTAATGGAAAGCGTGTATTTGAGATGATAAAGGATGTAAGGGTAGTCTTTGGAATGGGTCTTGGTAGCGAATCTGTTCTGAATGATGATAACGAATGTGAACCCATGTGGAAGAAGAACTCTATATTTTGGGAGCTACCTTATTGAGAAATGCTAGAGGTCTCCAATGCAATTGATGTGAAGCACTTGGCGAAGAATCTTTGCGTGAACATGCTAGGCTTCCTGGGTTGTTATGGGAACTCAAAAGATATAATGGAAGCACGAAAGATCTGAATTGCATGAAGCAACATTATAACCTACATCTAGAAAAGAGAGATAAAGGACAACACTACTTACGTCCTGCTAGTTACACTCTTGGCAAGGAAGAGAAGGATATCATGTTTGACTGCATGAATAGTATCAAGGTTTCGTCTGGATACTCATCGAATATAAAGGGAATAATAAATATGAAAGAAAAAGAAGTTCACAAATCTAAAGGCCCATGACTACCACATATTGATGAAACAGTTGCTTCCTGTTGCACTAAGGGGTGCTCTACCAAAAAATGTACGATTGGCGCTGGTAAAGCTATGCACGTTTCTCAATGCAATTTTGCAAAAGGCAATCGATCAAACCAAGCTACTAAAGCTACAAAATGATATGGTGCAAAGTTTTCTCAGATTTGAGCTGGTATTTTCACCATCCTTCCTTAATATTATGACGCACCTCCTGGTTCACCTAGTCAAAGAGATTACTATTCTCGGTTCACTATTCCTACACAATATGTGGCCTTTTGAGAGGTTCATATGAGTTCTAAAAAAATATGTTCTTAATCGTGCCCATCTAGAAGGAAGCATCACCAAGGGACATGGAAGAGAGGAGATCATTGAGTTTTGTGGTGATTTTATTGACTCAATTAATTTGATTGGGGTTTCAATATCACGCCACCAGGGGAGGCAACGGGGAAAGGACACCATTGGAAGGAAATCAAGTTTGAGCACTGATAGTGATTTGTTCCATGAAGCACACTTCACGATTCTGCAACAATCATCCTTGGCGGCTCCGTATATCAAGGAACACAAGTATATTCTATTTTCCCAGTACCCGACAAAATCCGATGACTGGATTATACATCATCACATAGATACTTTTCACTCTTGCTTGCGTCAACACCTTATGGGTAACTCCACGATTCATGAACAACTCGCTTGGGTAGTTAGGGGACCTTCTAGCACAATCGTGAAATTCCAATCTTACGAAATAAATGGTTATACATTTTACACAAGTGGTGAAGATAAAAAAAGCACCCACCAAAATAGTAGTGTCCATATAGATTGCAATATTGAGCTATGACAGAATCAAGCTTCACGACAAGAGCATGCAGTGAGACCATATTTTGTGCACTAGCTGACAACTGTGCACAGTTAATTGGGGAGTCCAGGATTATCCAGGAACTGAAAACTAACTATCGAAGACATATCTTCATTTCTTCGAAAAGCATGTTGTTTTTTTAGCAAAGAGAAGCATGTTGGTTGTTCACCTTCCACAGTACAACTTACTGAAAAGCACGCTCAAATAAAATTTTATTGAAAGCACAAACAGCACATACTCGATATGTGAGGGTGTTCTCATTCTTCTGTTTGGAGTACTGGCAATGAAAGAAATAGTGGATTGTGTAGCAGTTAACTTGGATCATCCACCACACATCCCCAAAACAAGGACAGTCAATTTGGAACATTCCGTATAATCGGATTCCGAGCGAATGTAACTATTTGCCTATAGAACTAGAGTAGCTATTTTTTTAGGAAGATATACCTGACTAGGATATATATTTGAATAATCATATTGCCAATAAGAAACTGACGGTGGAAATTGAATTCTAAGGTTAGTTCACTACACAAGCCAAGAAAAATTTACTGATGGAAACATAATAGTTTTTAACCCTTATTATTCGTTGGCTCCTTATTTTGGCAAATAGAACATATATCTTTTTATATTAAGTCGGCAAATACCCATCTTATTTTGGAAGCAAATCCACCTGACCTTTGGATTCCTGGCTCATAGCTAACACCCAGGGAGAGTATACTCTACGGCCGGCCATAGTATAGTTTATTCTATGCCCAGCCCATCCGACGCACTAGAACGGTTACAATGACTTGAATGGTTTCAGACAACGATGTAGTCGACTTAGTAGAATTGATATGTCCATTTTTGTATGTCATAATTTACTATAAATTGATTGTATCATAATTTGGAGTAGGAGTTACCGCAATTATTTAGTGTCAAGATCTTTTTTTGTAAATTATTGCATATATATATATGATGCTAAAAGTGCACCTAGGTGCATTTTGTGCATCAGGTGCACAGACACCCCCCCCCCCCGGCTTACCTGATGCGCCCGCCTGGTTCGCGCACCCCCTACCTGCCCGGACAAAAAAGATCCCTTCTTCTCCTATCGGGACTACGACAGACAATCACCTGCACCTCCCCCCTTCCTTCGCTCACCCTTGTTAACCACGCCGCCAAACCAGCTGATCTGCCACCACAAAATCTAGCCCTGGAAAATATAGCCCTGAATTCAGTTGATCTGCAGTTGCGCCCATGGCCCCACCGTCTCTACCCATCTTTGATTGCTGCTTCTAGTTGGGCAGCCCAATCTATAGCAGCAGATGTGATGGTTGTCGTGGGGGGTGGAGATCCGATCGCATCATCTGCGACCACAACTCCTCCGGTTCTGCCGACGATCACGGCCATCACGGGAGCGGTCATCCCCGACGGATCGAGTGATCCCTTGCATCACATGACAATGCTGATGCCCCCCACTTCGGCTCCTCCTGGAGCACTAATCACGCCTGATCCTGACAAGAGATTCCATCCGATGAGCACTCCTCTGATTGCAACTGCGATTTCCATCGAGGGCATGCTTAATTTTTTTTTATTTTTTGATTGCAAGCATCCGAAGTGTGATTGCAGCCTCAACCCCCGAAACGGGAAAACTAAACTGTGATGTTTGTAGTTGAAATTGTTTTTAGATGTAGATTGGGGAGCTGTCTGGTTGCAACTAGTAAAAAAAATAGTTGCGACGATGAATTATATTTTGGTGTGCTTGCAACTTGAGGCGTGGATTGCATCATGGTGTATAGGTTGTTTTGCACCTAGTTAAAAAAAATGGTGTGCCTGATGTATGTTGCAACTTCGGATGCATATTGCAACTTCATATGAGAATTGCATCGTTACTTGTAGTTTGATTGCACTAATGGCTATAGTCTAATTGCAAACTCTATCTGTGATTGCGACATTTGGTAATAATCTGCCGAAGCTTTGTCATATGCAGGATTGCAATGCTTATATGTAGTTTGATTGCAACTAATGGCTATAGTATGATTGCAACTCTATCTGTTTTTTGTTTATTTGCCAGAATTTATTTGTATTTACCACCGTACAACTTCATATGCGGTGATTGCAACTTCAGATGATGATTGCAACATTATTTATAGTAGTGGTTGTAGTGTGATTGCAACTCTATCTTTGATTGCGATATTTAGTAATGTTCTGGCCACACTTTTTCAGATGCAAGATTGCAACATTAGTTGTAGTTTGATTGCAACTAGTTGTGATACTATGATTGCAACTCTATTTGTTTTTGCTTATGTGCCAGAATTCATTCATATTTACCGCTGCATATTTTTTCGCTGGATCCGAACATACTTGATGTATTTATCCCAAGGGTGAGGTAGGCATTTGAGACAAAAAAAAGAAGCCTGCGTCTTTTACTATGATTATGCAAGACTGGCTGGGTTTAGTATGAGGGTGAAGAGAACTAGTAAGGAGACTATGCACTGGGTTTGCAACTGAGAGGGGTTTCTGAAAACCGATAAAGAAAATGACCAACTGCTGATTGAAAAGACATTAAAGAGAGTGGGCTGCCCTGCATATGCTAAGGTCAAGGAAGATAAGGAAGGGAAGTAGTCATACTTGGCCCATGTTGAGGAAGCACACAACCACAAGCTGCACCCGTTGCCAGGATGGTGAGGTACATGCATGCCCACGAGCAAAGAGAGGCGGCGATGGATGACCTATTTGCTATCATGTCAAGGAACGGGGTCGCACACCAGGCTATGATGAACATGATGTCTAAGTTGTTTGGTCGCCATCAAAACTAGCCATTCATAGTGAAGGATGTGAAAAACATGTAGGTCCCTCCGTGCTCAATCCAAAAAAAATTCCAAAAAAATAAGCGAAACCTCATGCAGCATAACTAAAAAGTATCCTGATAAATGCAAAAATAATTTACTTATTTCTTTTTATGTTCCAGGAATGCTGAGCAAGCAAGGGTGGGCAGGGATGGTGATTGGGACAAGCTTTTTCAGTTTTTTAGAGAGTGCAAGGCGAGTAATTTATTGGGATGTGGATTTTGATCCAAAAATGAAGGTGCTCAAGAGCATATTCTGGAGCCACACGAGCCAAAGAGCTGAGTCAAGTTTTTAAGTGATGTAATCACGTTTGACATGACCCACAAAACAAACAGAAAAAACAAGCCTAGTGGCATGTTTGTGGGGGCCAATAACATCCTGAAGAATGTTAGTTTTGGACTAGCGCTGCTTCGGGACGAAACAATTGAATCATTCAAATGGCTGTTTGAAACTTTCAAGAAGTGCATGGGGAGCCACCAGCCCTATATGATCCTAATAGGTATGACTTTTACTGCAATTGCGCATATAATGTATTCCTTGTTGCAGACTTGATAATGGAGTCTGCTTTGTTGCAAAGTAGGTGTTGTATGGGTTGCAACCCTATTGTATTGTTGGTTCCTTTGGAAACTGTTGTTTGCTATTTTTTTGAGCTGCCATAGATGAGGATGCAGCAATGAGAGAAGCGATAAAGATTGTGTTCAACAAATAACGAGATAGGAACTGCAGGTGACATGTACCAAGGGTCTGAGAGTACGAGCTCGACCAATTGTACACACAACACAAAGATAAAAACCTCAAAGAGAGGTTGGAATCTCTAATAAATTATCCGTTGGGGCCTACACAAATTGAGGTGGAGTGGAAGAAGCTGGTAGATGAGTGTGGAATCGTTGATAACCCCGCAATAATTGCGCTGTGGGAAAAGAGGAAGAGCTAGATTGCAGCTTACTTCAAGGGGATGTACTGCGGGAGAATGACATCCACACAAAGATTGGAAGGCCAGAATAGGGTGCTGAAGGATGGTTATGTTAACAATAATAGAACCCTGCACATGTTTGCAAAGAGGGTGCTTGACTCGCTTCAGCACACAAACCACATGGATGCCGGTGAGACGCACTAATCATAGGTATTTTAATCTCAGAAAATAACAAATCATTCCTGTTGCTGGTTGCATCTTGATCACAAATAAATTTGTGCAGGCTGAGGTCGTCCGACCTTGCTAATCAAGGTTCGATGAGCAGCTTAGTAGGGTGTACAAGAGAGCTGTGTACCAGGAATACAAAACGCAGTATGGTAACAACACATCATTTGTCATAGAGCCTAATCCTGATCCATAAGTGAGGAATGGTTACTTGGTGAGGCATGAGAAGGGCACGGGGATCTTCTGCTGGGCGTGACATGCTTTCACAGTGGTGGCAGACAAGGAAGCAGGAGTGTATGAATACGAATGCAAGCAATGGGAGCACACAGGTAAGCTGGTTGCAACCTTGATACCTATCCAGTTGCACATCAATGTCCATGGGTGTTTATGTATATTAAACAAAATATACTGCACATCATAAAGGCATTCACCCGCCTCCAGGTGCAGAGCATACTGAAAAAATACATTCTCAAACGATACACGCGTGATGCGAGATCTGTAGTTCCATGGGACAGACATGATGTTGTGTAGGTTGGGCCGCGAGGCGACACGGAACAGTCATGGCTGTCGAAACGGCTACATATGTTAATGAGGCTGGGCAGAGCGGGCAGCAAAATGAATCATTCATACGCTGAAACAGTGAGACAGATAGATGGATCACTCATGGAATTGAGCTTCTCCAAGCCATAGAAGTTGGTTTTCTATGCATCCATCCAATTCGTCAAGGAGGGCAAGTGGTGAGTTGTAGGCTATGAATGCAATCCAGAATGTTGGTGCTGCTATATCGATGCTAGAGTTTAGTGCAGCTATTGTGGAATCCAATGAGCCTGAGCCTGAGTTGAACTCTCTACAAACTACCTAGCTGGTATATCACTAGCTGAGCCACTGATGTTGCGCACAAAAGGTAGGAAATCTGGCAAGGAAAGTAAATCTGCTGAAAAGAGTAGGGAAGCTGGTAATCCATACAGCACATACACAAGGAGTTATGGGAGCAAAGTGTGCTAGACTTGCAATTTTACAAGCCACTATAGGACAACATGCCCACTGAACCCAAATAGGAGCAGAGCAGCAGAGAACGGAGTGAAAAAGAGGGGTGCCAAAACATAAGGTGGGACTCCAAGGAAGAAAGGTTGGCCAAGAATATAGAGGGGACAGAACGAAGAACAAGAGGGGGGACAAGAGTGGGGAGGATGACACATCTGGCCATGTTAATTACCAAGAAAATAGTGATGGCAATGACTATGAATCTGAATGAATCTACATTTACTTAAATGTGTGTAGCTACATGTTCCCCCTAATAATGTTATTTTTTATTTTGTTTTCTTTCCAATGACAAAAAAGGTTGCAACTGAATCTGAATGAATTTGCATGTATTACAACCCATCAGTTGCAACTCTAGTTGTCATACCAGTTGCAAAAACTCCGAGTGGTAACTATTATTATGTGTGCAAAGGATGTGTTCAGATGCACCAATTGCAATTCTGTTGGTGGACCAATTGTGACCCATACCAGTTGCAAAAACTCCGAGTGGTAACTATTATTATGTGTGCAAAGGATGTGTTCAGATGCACCAATTGCAATTCTGTTGATGGACCAATTGTGACCCAGATGGTAGGCTGATTGCAATTTTGGTCGAACACAAAAATTGCAACGCCCCATGGCTGCGTGGATTGCAACTATTGTTGTAGACCAGTTGGGACTCGTGTGGTAGTCTAGTTGCAATGCCTAATGGGGTAGACTCAACACAGAAATGGCAAAAAAAATATTGTTGAGGGAAAAAGATGGAATGCTTTACCACTTGCAACTTTTTCGTTCGTATACCAGTTGCATTCCAATTGGGTAGGCCAGTTGCAACTCCTGTTTGCTAGTTTTAGAAAACAAACCAGTTGCAACTCCGTTGGTCAGCCGATTCCAACTTCTGTCGTACACAAAATGCAACTCCAATGGCGGGGCCCGGTTGCAACTCTGTTGGTAGACTAGTTGTGACTTGTGTGGTAGAATGGTTGCACTATCATAAGGGAGATTGGTTGTGACACACGAATGGCACAAAAAAATATATATTGTTGTGGGGGGAAGGATGGAATGCTGGTGACCACGACGATGCAAACTTAGTTGATGGACCAATTGCAACTTTTCCGGTCGTATACTAGTTGCATTCGGGTGAGGTAGGCCAGTTGCAACGCCACTGGTTAGCTGGTTGCAGCTTCGTTTATACACCAGTTGCAACTCCTGTTTGCTAGTTTTACAAAACAAACCAGTTGCAACTCCGCTAATTAGCCGATTGCAACTTCCGTCGTACACAAAATGCAACTACGATGGTAGACCAGTTGGGATGCATGTGGTAGACTGGTTGCGATATGGTATGGTAGACTAGTTGCAACTCGTGTGGTAGACCAATTGCACAAAAAAGAAGCAAGTGGGTTCCAAAAACAACAAAAAAAAACTGCGTGGACAAAAAAATAACTTGATAACATAAAAAAAAATAGGTAGATGCCATATAGTTCAACGTGATTACATAGCTCCCTGCCCCCCCCCCCCACATTAACATGGGAAAGAGAGTGTAGCACACCCAAGTTTATATACACGATAACATACGTTAGAGCCCTTGGAATTCAAAAGTGATGTGCGCGCTTATATACGCAGCTGACAGTTTTCTTGCACCTATCATTGTGACAACTTCTACAGACACAGACATTAGTTCCACTAGCCACCTGTGCACCATGTTAAAAAAAGAAACAAAAACTTCTATTGACTGCCACCGCTGTCCCAATCAACCCGGCATCCCCCAACTCTAAACTTGTCCAGCGATTCAGGTATCTTTGCTTGGTTGAGGGGATGGAACAACTGGTAGTGCATCAGCTCACATCTGTATATCGTCCCCTTGAACTAGACGAGCAGACAAAAAGAATAGAAGAATTTGAAAGTTAATCCACATATTTTTGTGATATGCAGAACACGTACCAGACCAGCTAAAAAATGCAAAATAAAAAAGATAAAAGTTGGTAGTAATGTAGCTCACCTGGTTGATTTCCTGAGTTAGGGACTCCCCGTCGTAATACTCCATGTACTTCTAGAGAAAGAACAAGCAATCATTCAGCCTCCCCTGATTTGGTACATCAATAAAAGGCCTCTTCCATTTGTGAACTCGAGGTCGTTGCAAGTAGGAAACCTTCTGGAATGCAACATCGATAATGGCAATCTCGGCAAAAATAGACTCGAGACGCTCTATGGTCAGTGCACTTCAAGAAGTAGTTGTTCGAATCCAGGACGTCTATGTGCTGGTGGATCATGTTGAAGCAGTAGACACAAAAGTGATAATTGTCTCTGATTGGAATGAATATCCGAAAAAAAGCAGAGCGATTATCCGATGAAACACACACACAACAACAAAAGTGAAAAAAAAATGTCAATTGCATATATCTGCGAACAGTGATTGCTACTGGTAGTGATGCTATGTTGCTAGTGTATTGAACAACAAGCAGAGTGTGTAAGACTGCTAACTAATTTTGCCTTCGATAAGTCATAATTCTCCAACTTAGTCTGCAGAGTTTTCCATATGAGAAGAACTCATCTGTCTCAGTTTTGTCCTCGCTCAAACTTCTTTCAGTATGTGAAACATTGAACTATGTTTGGAGTGAAAAAGAAACATCATTCAAAAATGGATCAGGGGGCTGGTCGTAAAAAAAGCACACACAAAATATTAATTGTTATGCACATGGATGAAAAACCAACGAAAAAGAATGAAAAAAATGAAGCGAAGCGTAGTATATAACTCACATAAAAGGCAGTGGTGACGAACACCCTGTAGCCGACAGAATCCACCTTGTGGACAATGTTATCGTGTCGTAAGCAATGGATAAGGAAATCTATGATGCCCGACTCGCATTGTGCATCATTAGCGAAGGTAGTTAGAAGGTCCTCGCCACTAAAGTCGCAAAGGAGGCTGAACTGTATCAAAGTCTTACTGCAAAAAAAAGAAAGAAAAAAAGTAGATGTGTGAGTGTGAATTGCAAGGATAAATAACTAAGAGATATAGTGTGCACGAGTGTACCGTTGCAATTCAGGATCTTCGGCAATCTTCCTCCTTAGTGCAATTGCCTTTTCTAGGGGTACGTCGGGCTGGCTGCGTGGGATCTTGAAAGCAGATATTACTGCCTTGGCCTCTTCAGTAGTCTACCACCAAGCCGCTTGAAAATTAGCCTTTGAAACTCACTAAAATCTTCCAAACCTCGTGATATTTCTTCCTAGGAGAGTCGAACTGGTGGGGTCAAGTTGTTGATGTCATCATCGGACTCTCCTGGGAATTGGATCTCTTCTGCAGATGAGTTGGGGCCTGCCTGGCGATCAACATTCTTGTTCAAGTTAGAAATGTCTGCTTGGGCTTCGTAGCGGAGCATATCCAAATGTTTCTCATATTGTTCGTGCTTGAGAGAATATTCTCTTCCAGTTACAATCTACAGCCTCTTCTTTGCAATTGCCTTGCCATTCGCCTCCACTTTCTTCATATCAGCTGTGTTCTTCTTTAACTGTTTATCCATTTCAACTTGTAGCTTATTCTCCTCTCTCCCTGCCTTCTTCCTCTCAGCTGCCCGCATCTTCTCCTCATTCATCTCGGCCTTCTTCCTCTTAGCTGCCTACTTCTTCTCCTCCATCCCTTGCGAAACTTGCTCATTCTTGTCAGATTCAGCCTCCTTTGTGTTTGCAGCGTCAGTAGACCTTGTGCTTCATGCATTTCTTCTTCTGTAAGTAACTGCATCCTGGGTAGGTTGGTTGGATGGATCCTCATGCATCGTGGGCAGATCTAGAATTACCTGTTTGTACACAAATTGCAAAAAAAGGATATATGAACCCTAGTTGGGACTCACTAATATACCAGATTGCTTGCTGTATCTGGTCATGCTTACATTTTCTGTGCTGATGCCTAAAGATGTGCCAATGACCTTTCCATCACCTTGCTGGGGATCAACATGGGCGGAAGCCTTCTCTATGTGGGCAGCTACATCATCTGTATGGGCTCCTTGTCCGCATGTGTCCATCTCAGGTGCGTTTGGGTGCTTCTCAGGTGAGACGTGCAGGGCATTGAGTTCCTATTTTTTTCTCAAACAAAAAATGCAAAAAAAAGTCTATAAGAATATGAATTGCAACCCAACTATCAACTAAGTTTCATAGGAAGTATCTGCATGCTTACATGATGTTCACTGCAGGTTGGGGGACAAACATCCTTTTCTGTGTGAGTTTCCTGAATACATATTGAGAAAAAAAAAGAGATGTCACTGGAGGCATTTCCATGTAAAAAAACTTGTATGAAAACTTAATTGCAACACGACTGTAATCTGGATTGCAACTCAAGTCTCATATGGATTGCAACTTTGGAAAAAAAAAGACCTACATCATTTGCATTTATAGTTCTTGATGTGTGCTGCTCATGTGCTCCTGCATCAGAAACCATTTACTCACCGTTCCCACCGGTGTCGTGCTCTAAGCTTTTGTCTTCTTGCTCCATCTGGTTTTCGCGCGACGCATCATTCTCCCCTATCTCCTGGTCCGTGTCTCCTAAAAAGTGTAGAAAAGAAAGCTGTGATAAGTAACGGATGATGACAGTTGCAATACTGGGAATGCTCTGGTTGCTAATCTTGGGAGAGACAGTTGCATCTCACTATGCACATGAAAAAAAGTGTGTGCGTGGAAAAAAAGGTTTCATGAAAAAAAATGTGTACTTGCACACTAGTAGAAGGATTAGTTGCTAATCTAGATGGAATCTAGTTGCATCTCAGTGTATAGTTTGGCAAAAAAAAAACGAGTTGCAACATAAATGAGTGTGTGATTGCACAGTGATAGACAAGGTCTGTTGCAATTCAGAACACACAAAGGTTTTTGGCAGCAGGGGCTTACCTCGGCTTCGCTCTGTTGCTCATTACCAAGGGTTGTGGGGGCCTTCCTCACCTTCCTCTTGGCAACTACACGTCATGGTGCACGTGCCTCCTTACCCATCGAGGTGTCCTGAGTGGCACAAGAAAAGGAAAAATAGCATGCGAGCCTATAGGAAAAAAAACAAAAAAGGTAAAAATGAATGTTTTTCAAAAAAAGAACAGGATTGTTGCAGTGTCATTGATGTCATATGCATCCCATGAAAACAAACACTTCGCACCAGATGCGGTGCCAACAATACAAGTGTTTTGGTTCGCAGCATCCACATCATGTGCGCTTGTATTAAAAGGCCGTCTGGAGAAAAGAATCAAGAACATGCAAAAAAAATATTGGACCAAGAAAAAGAGAAGAAACCTGGTCATCCTCGCTGCCACAGGGTGATGGAGATTGAAACATGCCCATTATATCTTCCATAGGCTGGGATTCCCCGCGTAATGCAGGTGGTGCTACCAGAAAAAACAAAATACAGGAGTGAAAAAAATGTGTAAGAAAAAGATTTGTGATGCAGAAACTATCATGCAAATTTAATAAAATTGGGTGCATGGCAAATTAGCCTTACTTGTCTCCTCTGGTTGCTGTTCTTTTTGCTGTTCAGTGCTGTCATCATGCACTGGGGTATTGGGGATATCATGATGGGGCCCTGGGCTGGCTTTCTCGAAAAGTCGATCAATGGATTCCTGTAAATCCTGGTCTTTCCACTGAAACATCTACTTCAGTGTGTGGGCTCGAGGGGTGCTGTTTACCTTCAGTGTGTGCTGAACCAGATGCTTCACCATGCTGCGCTCAACATTTCTGCACTCTTGAAACACGTTGCTTCTTCGTCTTCTTCCTCCTCATGAAATTGGCTGCCAACTTCCGAGCACGAGCATCATCCAATAGTTTCTTGATGCCAATATAACACTCATGGTGTGCTTTCTCCATTAGCTCGTCAGCGCTCCTTGTCAGATCATGAGCCTTCCTCATCATGGACTGAGCTTAGGCAGTGCTGGCATCGTATCTCCTCAAAATCTTTTGAGCCTCACTATTCTTGCTTCTTCCAACTAAATCACATAGGCTCTAACCAAAACTAGAAAAGAAACTCGGAGAGTTGAAATGAACTGGAGCGTCCATGGTGTTGCTAGTAGGGGCACGAGCATCCCCAGATGTGGCTGCATTAGAAGGTCCGGCAGCAGCTGCAGTAGCAGAGGGGGAACAGGCGGGTGTAGGTGCAGGGGTGGGTGCAGGGGCCGGTGCGGGGGTGGGTACGGGGGTGGCAGCGGGTGGGGGAGCATAGCAGGTGCTTGAGAGACTCCTCAACTGAAGACAATAAAAAACACATAGATGCACAGTGAGCGCGGGTGGAAAAAAAATAGGTTGCAACTACAAGACAAGCAAGTTGCAATATGCAATGCCAAGTAGTTGCAAAAACAAACAAGCACATGAAAAAAAGAAATCACCTCGAGATTGCCATACTTGATCGCTCTAGAAGGTACATATCCCCTGCGATCCATTACTGCTATTCTGTCAATAATCCTGTTGTCTAGCACAGAACATCGAGGTAATCTGGTCGGGTCTATGTCTAGCCTATGCTAGAGGTAGTCAACACATAGCACTGCATTTATATTTAAAATAAACAAGAAATTAAGAAACCCCAGATGCCACTGTAAATATGCATCAGTAGTTATAATTGCTTTGATTGGTTGCACCATAAAAACATAACCCCATTACAACTATAAAAAAGAAGTTTCCCCGGAAAATGCTATGATTGGGGTGGGGATAGTTGCGAAGCTACAAAAGAAAAACTAGCAGATTGCATATATGCGACAACTACAAACAAAAAATTGTGGTGTAAAAAACACATGGACAGTTGCAACTGTAATGGTGCACCACTTGCATGTGTGGAAAACGTTAAAGCATAAACTAACTGATTGCACCTATGAATAACCCGACTGCATGTATGGGGATAGAAAAGAAAAGAGACAGGTTAGATAACTCACAATAAGGAAGATTCCACACCCAGTGATGGGTGCGTTGGAGCCCTTCATCTGCTCTTCAAGCCTATACAGCCGCGTAACAACCCTAAGGCTGTCAACAACTACTTTGCACCAGTTGATGCCACCAATTCTGTCAAGATCCTCAGTCCAAACCACATCATCCAGCCTGATGTAGTTGTCGGTGTTTGAAAAAAGTAGTGTGCAGAATGTATGCATCAGGAAAGACCTAACTGCCAGATCTCCTGCAAGAGTTCAAAACTTCAGCTTCTCCTAAATTAACTTGGGTAGTATCTTAATCCCTGGTTGTTCATATAATTGAAGCCTAACATCCTTGCGCATCTGCCATACTTCCCTTTGTTCCTTGAATGGGAGGGTCATCTCCTACTTTATTGAGCAGGAAGACACACCAAACACTCGTTGATTTTGATTTATTTTCCACCACCAAGCACTAGTTTCATAGTATCTGCATTGAATTTATCCATAAGAAGGGACCTGTCCAATATGGTTGGCTTGAACTCCAGTAACCCACCAAAACCCATGCCACGTAGTCTGTCCTTAATATCATTGTCGGTTGCTGCGACAAGCTCTGTGAATTTAGAAGGAGAACATCGAAGAGAGACTGGCCTATTCTTCTTATCTTGTCCAACATCATCATCGTTGTTTGCGTCCTGCAGGTTGTGCAAAAAAAAGGCAATATGATTCAAAAATTGAACATATATAAATATTCAGATAGAAAATAAACAAAAAAAGTACATCAATATTTTTTTTACCTCAGCGGGATGTACTTGGTCCTATACGCTGGCACTGGCCTCCCCACGCCACCTCTTTCTAGTGGCGTGCACATCAGGTGATGGAACTGTTTCAATGGGGACTGGAATGAATTCATCATCGTCTCCATTGTCGTCGCTTGGCAGGGGGTGTGGAGGATCAGGAAGCCTTAGATTTTTCCTCCTGTGCTTCACCTTGAGATGAGGGGATGAACGCACAGGCTCCATCCTGAGCGCTATTTTGTATAAAAAAAAGGTTAGTGTGTGCTTTTTGCAAAAATGATACTAGGGAGTACAATGTAGTAACAGGATTTTAAAAAATATAACTGCATGGCACTAATGGGTGTACATGTTGCAAACTACAAACTAGATTAGTTGCAAAATACTCAAATAATCAATCCCACACAGGGGCAAAAATCCAGTAACTACCTAGAGGTTATAATCCAGTAACTAAATCCATTGGTGCAGCTTGTACATCTTCGTCGGCAGATATTTCACCAACTTCAGAAACACGAGCTCTTTACCTTACTCATTTTTCCATTTGATAGGCACAGTGAGTGTTGGGATGTCATCCTCCCCTCAAAGTTGTGCTACTGTTAGATTTGTATCTTTAGCAAATTCAACAAGGTTTTTGTCAAAGTCAGAAAGCACCACAAGCGGGGCAACCAATTGGTTGGATTGTTCTCCGAGTTGAGAAATAGATTTCCCACTTTTCTTCCTCTTATGAGCTGCCTGCTTTGTTATCTGCCTGTCGTAATCAGATAGAGGAGGTTTCTCTGGCTTTTTCCTTTGCTCCGCCTCCATTTTTCTGATGAAAGACCGAAGCTTATGCTTATCTAGTGGTGGCTCCGAATTTTGTTTCTTCCTCCTTGCTTCTTTACAAGCCTGTTTTGATTTTTCGTGCTCAATAGCCGCTGTAGCCTTACATTCCTGATCTGTCATATCATACGGTAATTTCTGAGCTGGTGCCTTCTCCTTCTGCTTCTTTTGCTTCTTCTTAGAAGGTGGAGGTGGAGGAGGAACTGAACGCTTCTTCATAGGAGGGGGAGTTGGAGTCATGCTTGAATCCCTTTTTGGTACTGGACTCATGCTAGGAGATCTGTCTGGTAGTGGAGAGGGTGCACTGGTAGATAGCGTAGGTGATTGTACCCTTGAGACTTGAGGAGATGCACCCAAGGTGGGGGGATTGGGCTGCATAATCCTTATGTAGCGCTTGGGCCACTGAATCCAACCATGGATAGCTTCTCCTACATTCTTTTACCTGCCACCTCCAGGGATCTCCAGTTCCAGGTCATACCAACTGTTGGCCACTCGGTCCACCCCAACCTTGGCATAACGAGCTTGAATCTCGACGCCATGTAGTGTTTGGCCTTGCATCGGTTGCTCAGCCACACCATAAGCTGCCACTATGAGCTTGTTCCTCACGGGAGTAACAAGCTCACAAGGGGCTCTCCCTGTGATGTCGTCCACAGGGTGGCGTTTCTCAATGACCTCAGTGGATCATCCAGCTGCGGCTTCCATGGAACCGACACTGCTTCGACACTGAGTGAGGCTTACGTTGACATGTGGCCCTGATGCCGCAGCAGTTGCTTGTTGACTAGCTTGTTTGCTAAGAGCTATGGCCACATCCTCATCTATTATTTCCTCTATTCTTGCCTCAGATGCTGCTACTTGTTGTTGCAGCTCTCGCAACTGCCATGCTTGGTCGGCCTTGCTTCTCTGGTGACTTCTATATGATTCAATGTTCTTACGAAAGGCATACTTCCACGGAATGAGTCCTTTGCCTCGGCATCATCCCGGGTGTTCGAGATTTTGAAGTGCCATTGTCAGCTCGTCCCTCTCTCGATCAAGCACAAAGGATCCATCGGCCATTTTTTTCACGAAGTCATCAAGTCTAGTAGCCGCTTCTCTTATTTCATTTCCAAAGACAATTGATCCATCTTCGGAATTGAGCCTGCTGCCATGAGCATAAAACCAATTCTTTGCTCGCTCAGGCCATTCGAGAGTATATGGTATGATTCCCCTAGCAATTAGGTCATCTTCCATCCTTTGCCATTTCGCAGCCGCAGACTTGTAACCTCTTGTCCCAAGATGATGGAAGTATCGCTTCTGCTGGGCATTGCCAGTGTTGGTTTGAGTTGACAATTAGCTACTGCTTGACTCCTTGAACTGTACAAAGGAATCCTAGTGATCCCTTATCTTTGAGTGCTTATTGAAATTAGGTGCAAGACCCTTCTTTATGTACTCTTTGGTCAAGGTTTTCTTGTATGTCTGAAATGCAATCGCACCCTTCTTCAAGCCCCATTCTTTCACTTTGGTTTCATCTACATTTTCGAACATGAAGTTTTCTTTTACTTGTTCCCATACCATAGCCTTCTCTCGGTCAGGTACGTAAAGGAGCGGATTTGTTCCGAGGGAGTATGTTAGGTTTTTTCCAATTCTAAAAGCTGATTTACCAACTTTGTCTTAGCTTTAGCAGGAGTAATCGGTTCACCATCTTCAGCAATTTCTATGATGATGATACAGCCCTCGGCCTTCTTGTTCTTGCCTCGTTTCTTTTGAGGCCTTTCGCTTGATCCAGATGGTTGAAAAACGACAATTGAAATGTTGCATGACTCAAATGTTGCGTGATGATGTTTGTTTTGATAAGAAGAGAATTCAAATAATGTTTACGTATAATACTTGCTATACCTCGCCTTGTTGCTCCACATTGCCTCCCTCGGCAATTGGTTGCTCCTAGATGCCATCACCAGCCAGGTTGAGGTAGATGTTAGCTTGGCTATGATCGATCTTTTCATTTGCTTGATTGTCGCCTTCAGCAATTATCTGATATAGGAGCTCCTCTGCCATTTGAGGGTCACGCTCGTCGTCTGATCGTGCCATTGTAACTAGTATAATTGTTGACGCTAGATTCCGTCACTAGTAGAATCGGCGCCAAGAGAAGAGGAAATTGGAAAAGTACAGTTGGGAATCGGTCGAATGGCGTTACAGTTCTAGATCGGTTGGTTGGCGCTACAGTCCAAGATCGGCCAATGCTACAGTGCGGGATCGGCCAGTGACTTCTGCCTCGCTTCCGGATAGGACACGCTAGGTTCCCGATCGGTTACCTTTTGCCAATAAGGAATCGGCCGATTAAGGAGGTTGGGATAGTTGGGCCGGTATGGGCTTGGAAAAGAATAGAAGGATGAAGGGGAGATCAGCCCGTGGAGCATATAATAACCAACTCAGCACGAATCGTGCTTGTAAATATTCGTTTTTTATTTGGATTAGAGATAGAGTTCTAGTTAGTTAAGGAGTCATCTGTACGGGGCTATAAATAGCTACCTTTGTAAATCTGTAATCATCAACAAATCAATACAACAAACTACTTTTTCCTCGTACTTACTTTCAAGCAGGCGACTTCGCCAATACTTTTCTCTTTTTTACGAGTTCGTGCGGGTTGGCAGGGCTGCATCAACTTGATCTCCGGCCGATTCTGTAAGTTCCGCTTATCGAGTAATATCTAAGCTTTAACTTCGGGCGCATCGCTGTTGTATCGTTTAGATTTATTCACTAGTTATCGATATTTACTAGAATCATAGGTTTTACCTGTTTTTCTAGTTTTATCACTAGTTATCCAGCTAGGAATCGGTGGTTTCGGCTTTCTTTACATTCTGCTATTAAATTCATCTATTTTATATATTGCCGATTAGATCTATTCCTAGTGTTGTTATCCTAGCATTGTGTCGATTACTCCGATAGTTTTCTGTCCACAAGGCTACAGTGATCGGCTGCCTTATAGCCGATTTCTTTATTACGGCAAATCGGCCGATTCGCTGATAAGCTCTCTCGAGATCGGAAATATAGCCGATCGCGACTTCTGGATCTGACACGTATTCTTCCTTGCCAATCAACAGGTCAGATTGGCTGGCACGCCGCGCGAACCGCACCAGGGCAATCACCCGAACAGGAGTTAAGCAGATTCTCCCGGGTCGTGTGTCAGACGCTGGTAATTCGGTTGTCACACCCGATTTTAAGGACAAAATCGAGTGCATTAAATACATGTGCGCTAGGATCAAGTTACACACATGTACGACAATAGTGAATAACAAAGACAGTGCTAAATCGAATAAAGAGAGTATTAACCATTATTACATGACCGAATGTCTCAAATAAACCACAAAATCTAATTATTACGCAGCGGAAATCCAAAGACGACGACGACTCCACAGGCAGCTGACTGAAGAAACGTGCGCCTAGAACTCCTCGAAGTCGTGTAGATACTCCTCTTCCTAATTAGCTTGGTCTGAACAGCGGTTTTGCAAGGGTGAGTACACTTATGGTTGGTACTCAACAAGTCGTGGGGAATAGTGTAGTGTAAGGCTAATTCAAGGTATGGCTAAGGCATAATTAGCATTCACTTTTAATTAAGTTGGTCAAATTTTATTAGCAATTAACTAAGTATAAGTTCATACCACCCGAAATTAAACATGATCATAAATAAAGTAACAGCATATGCATGAAATGATAACAAGTTAAATCCATCTTCCGATAATATTATCATGTGAGGGTCCAGGCCGCTCTTAACCGTGAGCACGGCTGATCGATCAGTTTAACACTCTGCAGAGGTGGCACATCTTTACCCACAAGTCGCGTAAAAGTTCATAAGAACTTTGGACCCAACCATGCGGTGTTTGCAAGGCACCATACCACACTTCCGAGGTGTGATTGCATAGGGACGCTACGAGGCCTTTACAAAGATTCATTAATCAGTGGTAACCCGCTAAGGTTTCGGTGTCTGGCGTGCACCACCCATCCCAGGTAAAATGCAACGACTCAGTCCCCCCTCTTGCCTCATCACGAGTAAGGTCACCCCAGACTAAGGTTTCTAATTAATCAGCCAAGACCAGAGCCATTTAGTCTTGTGGTAGCACTGTTTTCCTGGGTGGTCTCCATGTTCCGATTAACGAATAATGATCTTGTCTAAATGAAAGGTATAACAGAAGTAAAGCAAGATTAAGCATTGTGTTTAGTTAAACCACCATGTACCAAGTAAGCACTAAGCATGAGCTACCCAACATAAAGTAAACCGGTTGGTCAAGGCAAAGGTAAATCAATCTAGGCGAACCTTAATTGGGACCCATCAATTTAATCTTAACATGTGCATAGCATAAATGTTGAGTACGAGAAAGTAAAGGTGTATAGGACAAAAAGGTGGTGATCAAGGACATGACTTGCCTTCTTGACCTTGCTCCTGCTGTTCGTAATCCTCGAAGGCTTGATCTGCAACTCCCTCGAACTGCGGGACGTCTACACGCGTCACACGAGCACATACAAGCAAACATGGGCAAAAGTAAGAAAACAGTACACCAAACATAGTTGAACAGAGAAAACAATCTTGAAAAGATGATCTACGCTTTAAAACGAACACGTGGATATAAAGAACGCGAAAAACGGAGTTAAGATGCAAAAGATATGATTAAAACAAGATCCAGGGACTTTTCTGTGAGAAAAACAAAACTTTTAGGGCCTATCCGCGAAAACCGAGGGCTTATACGTAATTATGCGTATAAACCGAAGGTCTGACGCGTAAAAACATCAAACCCGGACGGCGGGTTGATTTCTGGAAAGCTCAAGGGTTAAACCGAAAAATGCGAGGGTTCGGGTGAGCTGCGGCGCTAGCGTTTGGCGGAGGAGACCGGGAGGTGGCAGCGGCTTTTATAGGGGCTTGGAGATAGGGCGCCCCGGGTTTGAATCCCCCGGAGGATTCGGAGCGGAGGGAGTCCGAGGCGGAGACGGCGGTGCGGCGGTTGCGGAAGGAGTCCGACCGGAGGTGGGAGACGATGGCGGGCCCCACCTGTCGGCGGCCGCGGGCGAAGGTAGGCTGGCGCAGCTGTTGGGCCGGCGCACGGTGCGCGGGCCGCGCGGAGGAGTGGACGGTGGAGCAGGCCGAGCGGAGCTGGGCCGGCAGAAGAAAAGAGGAGGGGGCGAAGCGGCGGGGAGCTGGGCCGGCCAGGAGGAAAAAGGAGGAAGGGGGCCGGCGGGCTGCCGTAGCTGGGCCGCGCGGAGGAAAAAGAAAGGAGGCCGGCGGAGCTGATTCGTGGGCCGTGGGGATGCTGCGGCTGGGCCGAAAGAAGAAAGGGAAAGGGAAGGAGAAGAAGGTTTCGGCCTAGGAGGAGAAGAAGGAGAAAGAAAGAGAAAGAGAAAAAAAAGGAAATGGTTTTGGAATTTGAATTTAAATCTGAAATTCAAAATTTGATTCAAACATCAAGCAATTAAAATAAATGCACCAGCATGAATGCACAATTAACTCCTATGATGAGTTTAATTAAATTAAAGAAAATGAAATTAAATGCCTAGAATTTAAATGACACCCTAATTTGAGCAAATTTTAATGAATTTAAATTATTCAAAATTTTGGGTGTTACAAATCCTACCCCCCTTAAGAAGAATCTCGTCCTCGAGATTCAGAAGATCCTGCAAAGAGATGGGGAAATTCCTTCTGCAACTCGTCCTCTCTTTCCCAAGTTGCCTCGTCCTCTGTATGGTGTCTCCACTGAACCTTGCACATTTTGATCGTCCGATTTCTTGTAACCCTTTCCAAAGTATCCAAAATCTTAATGGGGTATTCCGTGTAAGTGAGATCATCCTGAACATTCAATTCCTCCATTGGCAACTGTTCCTCGGGAACTCTGAGACACTTCTTAAGCTGTGAGATATGGAACACATCGTGTACATCCGACAACTGATTAGGCAACTCCAGTCGATAGGCTACCTGTCCCACTCGCTCAAGGATCTCGAACGGACCGATGAATCGAGGTGACAACTTCCCTTTGACCTTGAATCTGCGCATACCTCTGATGGGCGATACCTTGAGATACACATAATCACCTACCTCAAAGGTCAATTCTCTTCTCCTGGTGTCAGCATAACTCTTCTGTCGAGACTGAGCAGTTCTCAACTTTTCTCGGATGATCTGGACCTGTCTTTCTGCCTCTTGTATAATTTCTGGCCCGAATAACTGACTCTCTCCTGTTTCACTCCAATAAAGGGGTGTTCGGCACTTTCTACCATACAAAGCCTCAAATGGTGACATTTTGAGACTGGCTTGATAACTGTTATTGTAGGAGAATTCTGCATAAGGTAAACTCTTGTCCCAACTACCTCCATGCTTTAATGCACATGCTCTCAACATATCCTCCAATATTTGATTTGTTCTCTCGGTCTGTCCATCTGTCTGAGGATGATAAGCGGAACTGAAATTCAACCTTGTACCTAGAGATTCATGCAATTTCTGCCAGAAGCATGACATGAACTGAGTACCTCGATCGGACACGATCCTCTTGGGCACACCATGCAAACACACTATTCTTGACATATACAACTCTGCTAACCTCGCCCCAGAGTGTGTAGTCTTTACTGGAATGAAGTGTGCTACTTTTGTCAATCTGTCAACAATAACCCAAATTGAATCATAACCAGCTTGGGTGCGGGGCAATCCAACTATAAAGTCCATGCCAATTTCTTCCCACTTCCATTCAGGCACTTTTAACGGTTGAAGCAATCCAGCTGGCCTCTGGTGTTCAGCTTTAACCCTTTGACATATGTCGCAAACAGCTACATGTGCAGCTACATCTTTCTTCATTTCGGGCCACCAATACTTCTGCTTAAGATCTTGATACATCTTGGTGCTTCCGGGGTGGATGGAATAAGCTGAATCGTGAGCTTCTTTCAAGATCGTCTCACGGAGATTTCCCACATCGGGTACCCAAATCCTTCCTTTGACCCATAAGGTTCCTTGAGAGTCTTCTGTATAGTCTGTGGCTCTTCCTTCCTTAACCATCTCCTTGATCTCCTTGACCTTGGCATCCTCAAGCTGTCCTGCCCGTATATCTTGCTCTAGAGTCGACTCCACTTCCATCGTTGCTCCCTCAGTATGCGCAACGACGCTCAAGTTGAGCCTCTCAAATTCTTTCATCAACTCGTCAGGTAGCTGGAATGCTAAGGCTAAGTTAACATGACCCTTCCGACTCAAAGCGTCTGCAACCAGATTAGCCTTACCAGGATGATAGTGAATCTCCAGATCATAGTCATTGATGAGCTCTAGCCATCGTCGCTGTCTCAGATTAAGGTCCTTCTGAGTGAAGATGTACTTGAGACTCTTGTGATCAGTATAGATCTGACACTTAGTCCCCAGAATGTAGTGTCGCCAAATCTTCAAGGCATGAACCACTGCGGCTAACTCCAAATCATGAGTCGGGTAATTCTGCTCATGTTTCCTCAATTGCCTAGAAGCATAGGAGATCACATGACCTTCCTGCATCAGAACACAGCCTAAACCCTGTCGAGATGCATCACAATATATGTCGAATCCTTTATGCAGATTTGGCATTACCAATACTGGAGCTGTGGTCAACCTCTTCTTCAGTTCCTCAAAACTTGCCTGACATGCCTCTGTCCATTTGAATTCCCTTCCTTTTTCTAGTAGCGTAGTGAGGGGCTTCACTATCTTGGAGAATCCTTCAATGAACCTGCGGTAATAGCCTGCAAGTCCGAGAAAACTCCTAATCTCAGTTACTGTCTGCGGCGGATTCTACTTCAAGACATCCCTAACCTTGCCTGGATCCACTAAAATTCCACCATCGGAGATGATATGACCAAGGAAAGAGACTTCCTTTAACCAGAACTCACACTTACTGAATTTCGCATACAACTGATGTTCCCTCAACTTCTGAAGCACTAACCTCAAGTGTTCCTCATGTTCTTCCTCACTCTTGGAGTAAATCATGATATCATCAATGAACACCACGACGAACTTATCCAGGTACTCCATAAATACCTTATTCATCAGATACATGAAGTAAGCTGGAGCATTTGTCAGTCCGAACGACATTACCGTGTACTCGAAGAGACCATATCTGGAAGTAAAAGCGGTCTTGGGTATGTCGGACGGCCTGATCTTCATCTGATGATAACCCGATCGCAAATCGATCTTGGAGAATACCTTGGCTCCTCTCATCTGATCAAACAAATCCTCAATGCGAGGCAATGGGTACTTGTTCTTGACGGTCACCTCGTTCAGTGCTCTATAATCCACACACATCCTCTGAGTACCGTCCTTCTTTGGCACAAAGATAACCGGTGCTCCCCATGGTGATGAACTAGGCCGAATAAACTGTTTTGCTGATAATTCCTCTAGTTGTTGTTTCAATTCTTTTAATTGTTCAACCGACATTCTATAAGGACGTTTGGAGATAGGTGCAGTACCAGGTAGAAGATCAATAGCAAATTCAATTTTGCGGTCAGGTGGCATACCTGGTAAATCGTCGGGGAACACATCCGGGTCGTCACACACCACTTTGATATCTTCCAAAGATTTTCCAGCCAACTGATTAACGGCGCAATCTACTGCTGAAGGTATAATAGCTACAAACTCCACTTTCTCTCCATCAGGACCTGTTAGCAGAACTGTCCTCTTGGCACACTGAATCGTTGCATCGAAAGCGGCTAACCATCTCATTCCCAGAATTACATCGATTCCACTGGACTCAAGGACGATAAGATCAGCCGGAAACTCTATACCCATTATTCTCAGTTTAACTTGTGGACAGATGTATTGAGCCTTCATTGACCCCCCAGGTGAACTCACTACCATGTGACGCCTCATGGTATGCATGGGTAAATTATGCTTTGCTACATAATGACTAGTGACAAATGAATGCGATGCTCCAGAGTCAAATAAAACTGATGCGGGGGCAGAGTTGACAAAGAACATACCGAGCACTACATCTGGAGCCTCCTTAGCAGTCTCGGCTTCCATGTGGTTCACCTTGCCACGAACAAAGCTTTGCTGCCCCTGGTTGCCTTGTGGGGTCTGGTTCCCATTCCTCGGTTGCTGCATCTGATTCTACCGAGGAGCACTGCTGTTCTGCACGGGAGTAGCTAGCCCACCTCTCTTAGGACAAGAGCTGGCATAGTGACCAACCTCGCCACACTTGAAGCAAGTAGGACCCACTGGAGCATTGGGCCTTGCGGGAGTGCCAGTAGGGGTCATCTGGCGGTTCTGCGAAAAGCTTGGGCGCGGAGTCTGCATAGTCTGCATCCCTGGACGCTGGAACTGAGGGCTGGGGCGCTGGAATGACTGCTGAGCGGGGCGCTGGTATGACTGCTGCCCGAAATTCCCACTCGGACCCCCTACGCGGAGTGGCGTCCCTTGCTGTGGAGCAAAGCGAGGGCGAGTGTTGCTTCCTGATGACGACTGGGAATTAAATTTCCTCTTCATCTCCCCGAGCTCGTTCCTCTTGTGTTCCAGGCCAATTGCCTTGTCTAGCATCTTCTGGAAACTGGGGAAGGTGTGCGACATCAGCTGGTATTGGAGTGGTCCAATCAACCCATCCAAGAACAGCTCCTGCTTCTGCTCATCGTCAGCAACATCTTCAGGAGCATATCGGGACAACTGGACAAACTTGTCCCTGTACTCTGCCACTGTCATGTTCCCCTGCTTAAGAGCAAGGAACTCCTTCTTTTTAAGCTTCATCAATCCGGAAGGAATATGATGACTTCTGAAGCTATTCCTGAATTCCTCCCAGGTAATGCCATTGGCATTGGCATGGGTGGTGGTGTAAGCATCCCACCAATCAGCAGCTGGCCCTTCCAGGCATCCTGAAGCATACAGGACCTTCTCCCTGTCAGTACACTGGGTGATATTCAGCATCTTCTCCACGGTTTTCAACCAATCATCAGCATCTAACGGATCTGGAGAATGTGAAAATGTCGGGGGCTTGTGGCTCATGAACTCCCTGTGCCTGTCCCTTGGCGGCGGCTGCTGCTGGTTGTTGTTGTTGTTGTTATTGTTCAGCTGAGCTTGTAAGGCTGCCACGGTGTTGGTCAGTCTGGCGAGAAGCTGAGTCTGAGCTGCTAGAAACTGCTCTATCCCTGCAGGTGCTTGCTGGTTCTGTTGCGGAGCGGTGTTGGGATTGCTGCTGTTATCCCTGTGGCGAGGCACTGCGGGACGGTCAACTCCTAATCCGGACCTGGTGTTTACCATCTGAGCGTTAGAGGCAATAGATTTAGATAGATGTGTGAAAGAATAACTGAGAAAGATAAAGCGACAAGATGTAAAAGTAAAACAGATTATGTTAGCTCCATTTAATTAGGTGTGGCCGTCAGAAGAAGTGTCCATAAATACTAAAAAATTACCAAGTCGTAACTTATTAAATTTGTAAACCAACCCAACTGGAATCATCTCAATCGGACTTCTGGATCTCGAGTTACAAAATTAACAAGCTGACAGTGTCGGTCGACAGTTTCAGTTTCTGATTGCTTTACTAATTCGCATACATCTCCCAGAAAGATACTCCAAAAATTCTGAAAAATTTACAGAATATACTCCACGAAATTCTGAAACTAACCCCACTGATTTCATGTCTTTTGGAATTCTGTAGCTCGGGATATAAATAAAACAGTACTGGCGTGTCAGTGAATGTCGAGAACAAAATTGAATGTCGCTTAGCGTGCACGATCGATAGATTTAGACAGATGGTAGATCATGATTAAGGAAGATTAAAAGCTGATTTAGAACAGAAATAAAACCCAACTAAGCACTTTATTATTAAGACCAGTATCGTGTGGCAATTGCCCCACATACCGCACTCATTACAAAAATCCAACTCAAACATGTAACACAAAACCAAGCATCTAAGCACACTTTAACTAACACACTCGAGCGACGTCTAACGATTACAAGAATTTAAACTAAAACACTCCTAATTTCCTAGAGGTCTTCTGCAGCGGCGCCGGGCGAGTCGTAGCGGGGACGCTTAGGCGACGGCGACGAAGCGGGATGAATAGCAAACTCCTGCGGCGGCGGTGCCCCCGTCGTGGCAGCCATATTCGCATCTCTCTCCCACCGGAGTTCCTGAACCTCCTGTTGTTTGCTTCATTCAATGCGGTGAGAGCTGCCGACGTGTACTTGCGAAGGAAATCTGTAGCCATGTCAACCCCATCATTAGTAGCGATGAAGGTTCTTGCTTCCCCACTAGCTCGGTATGGAAGGAACCGATGGTAAGTGTGCTGCAGTCGCGGCCGTTCCTTGTGGGAGACGACCTCAAGTGCCCTCCTGGCTGCCTCGGCAATGCCGGACTCCATGGTCCTCCTTACTGTCACATCATGGTGAACAGCCTTCACCTCCCATCCTCCTTCGTGCTCCTCACGAAGGACAACCTTCACCTCCCAAAAAGTGGGATAGCGAGGGTGGGTGAACCGAGCACATTTGTAGATTGGCCTCATGCTGTAACCCAAGCAATGACAAGTCCACCTGAGTATGTCGGCCATGTGCACTCCTTGGCCATAATCTTCCTTCACCCACTTGATCCATCTCTCGGGCTCGGGATCTACTTCGGGCTCTTCATCCGTCAAGTTGACGACTGGTACGGGCGCTGGGGCTGGTGCAGGAGCTGATGCCGGTGCTGGTGACGGTGTGGTCTCCTGCTCCACGGTCACGGCGTCCTCGTCAGTGTCATCCCCCGGATGCTGGAAGATTTCTTCCTCTTCTTCCTCGTCCCATGGCTCCATGGGAGCGTACGACGGCGCGATGCCATGACACGGTGGACGGGAGCTCTTGCGTGCGGTCAACCGGGTGCGAGCCATCTAACAGAAAGAAAGAAGAAAATTTTAGAATAAAATTTTGAACGAAGCTAGAAAATAAAATAAAAGATTAAAATAGCAACAAGGATGAGACAAATCAAGTTTAAGAATAATTAAGTAGATTTAAATTAAGAAAGGTAGGAATGGCTACTAGATTATTATAATCCTTAAATACGACCATTTTCTAACTAGGCTAACGTCCTACAGTCAACACGGCTCTGGTACCACTTTTGTCACACCCGATTTTAAGGACAAAATCGAGTGCATTAAATACATGTGCGCCAGGATCAAGTTACACACATGTACGACAATAGTGAATAACAAAGACAGTGCTAAATCGAATAAAGAGAGTATTAACCATTATTACATGACCGAATGTCTCAAATAAACCACAAAATCTAATTATTACGCAGCGGAAATCCAAAGACGACGACGACTCCACAGGCAGCTGACTGAAGAAACGTGCGCCTAGAACTCCTCGAAGTCGTGTAGATACTCCTCTTCCCAATTAGCTTGGTCTGAACAACGGTTTTGCAAGGGTGAGTACACTTATGGTTGGTACTCAACAAATCGTGGGGAATAGTGTAGTGTAAGGCTAATTCAAGGTATGGCTAAGACATAATTAGCATTCGCTTTTAATTAAGTTGGTCAAATTTTATTAGCAATTAACTAAGTATAAGTTCATACCACCCGAAATTAAACATGATCATAAATAAAGTAACAACATATGCATGAAATGATAACAAGTTAAATCCATCTTCCGATAATATTATCATGTGAGGGTCCAGGCCGCTCTTAACCGTGAGCATGGCTGATCGATCAGTTTAACACTCTGCAGAGGTGGCACATCTTTACCCACAAGTCGCGTAAAAGTTCATAAGAAGTTTGGACCCAACCATGCGGTGTTTGCAAGGCACCATACCACACTTCCGAGGTGTGATTGCATAGGGACGCTATGAGGCCTTTACAAAGATTCATTAATCAGTGGTAACCCGCTATGGTTTCGGTGTCTGGCGTGCACCACCCATCCCAGGTAAAATGCAACGACTCAGTCCCCCCTCTTGCCTCATCACGAGTAAGGTCACCCCAGACTAAGGTTTCTAATTAATCAGCCAAGACCAGAGCCATTTAGTCTTGTGGTAGCACTGTTTTCCTGGGTGGTTCTCCATGTTGTGATTAACGAATAATGATCTTGTCTAAATGAAAGGTATAACAGAAGTAAAGCAAGATTAAGCATTGTGTTTAGTTAAACCACCATGTACCAAGTAAGCACTAAGCATGAGCTACCCAACATAAAGTAAACCGGTTGGTCAAGGCAAAGGTAAATCAATCTAGGCGAACCTTAATTGGGACCCATCAATTTAATCTTAACATGTGCATAGCATAAATGTTGAGTACGAGAAAGTAAAGGTGTATAGGACAAAAAGGTGGTGATCAAGGACACGACTTGCCTTCTTGACCTTGCTCCGGTTATTCGTACTCCTTGAAGGCTTGATCTGCAACTCCCTCGAACTGCGGGACGTCGACACGCGTCACACGAGCACATACAAGCAAACATGGGCAAAAGTAAGAAAACAGTACACCAAACATAGTTGAACAGAGAAAACAAGCTTGAAAAGATGATCTACGCTTTAAAACAAACACGTGGATATAAAGAACGCGAAAAACGGAGTTAAGATGCAAAAGATATGATTAAAACAAGATCCAGGGACTTTTCTATGAGAAAAACAAAACTTTTAGGGCCTATCCGTGAAAACCGAGGGCTTATACGTAATTATGCGTATAAACCGAAGGTCTGACGCGTAAAAACATCAAACCCGGATGGCGGGTTGATTTCTGGAAAGCTCAAGGGTTAAACCGAAAAATGCGAGGGCAGATCTGTAAATACTTTCAACGCAATCTGGACCGCGGGTTAATTTGCGGAAGAGGCGGGGGCTTAAGTGCAAAAGCAGCGCGGCGCGGCTCGGTTGACCGGTACGCGGCCGGATTGACTGGCCGTGAGCCGTCGGATCTTGATCCGACGGTTGCGGTCGTCGATGACTCGCGGGCGGCGGCGGGAAAAAGAACGGCCGGCGACGGCGAGCGGCGGCGCACGACGGCGAGCGGCGGCGCGCGACGGCGCGCGACGGCGCGCGACGGCGCGCGACGGCGAGCGGCGGCGCGCGACGACGAGTGGCGGCGGGTCTAGGCCACGGTTTGGTGCGCGGCTTGCACCAGAAGAGAGAGGAGAACACGGCGATCCCGTTTTGGGGGTTCTTGTCGACCGGAGCTCACCGACGGCGGCGGTAGACGGCGGGGAAGAGGCGGCGGTGCTGGAGCTCATGGCGGCTAGGGTTCGGGTGAGCTGCGGCGCTGGCATTTGGCGGAGGAGACCTGGAGGTGGCGGCGACTTTTATAGGGGCTTGGAGATAGGGCGCCCCGGGGTTGAATCCCCCGGAGGATTCGGAGCGGAGGGAGTCCGAGGCGGAGACGGCGGCGCGGCGGTTGCGGAAGGAGTCCGGCCGGAGGTGGGAGACGATGGCGGGCCCCACCTGTCGGCGGCCGCGGGCGAAGGCGGGCTGGCGCAGCTGTTGGGCCGGCGCACGGTGCGCGACCGCGCGGAGGAGCGGACGGTGGAGCAGGCCGAGCGGAGCTGGGCCGGCAGAAGAAAAGAGGAGGGGGCGAAGCGGCGGGGAGCTGGGCCGGCCAGGAGGAAAAAGGAGGAAGGGGGCCGGTGGGCTGCCGTAGCTGGGCCGCGTGGAGGAAAAAGAAAGGAGGCCGGCGGAGCTGATTCGCGGGCCGTGGGGATGCTGCGGCTGGGCCAAAAGAAGAAAGGGAAAGGGAAGGAGAAGAAGGTTTCGGCCCAGGAGGAGAAGAAGGAGAAAGAAAGAGAAAGAGAAAAAAAAGGAAATGGTTTTGGAATTTGAATTTAAATTTGAAATTCAAAATTTGATTCAAACATCAAGTAATTAAAATAAATGCACCAGCATGAATGCACAATTAACTCCTATGATGAGTTTAATTAAATTAAAGAAAATGAAATTAAATGCCTAGAATTTAAATGACACCCAAATTTGAGCAAATTTTAATGAATTTAAATTATTCAAAATTTTGGGTGTTACATCGGTTGACCGATTTCTAGCGTCAACACACTTTTGGCACGCCCGGTGGGACCAATACAACCGCCACCATGTCGAAAGCTGCCGAAGTCTCCGAAGATAATGTCATCGAGGTGACGGAAGCAGATCTAAAGGACGACCAGAAGGAAGAACTGGATAGGCATACGACACATTTCCGGAAAACTTGCCTACAGTCTTTCAGTCACTCCACAAGCGGGGAGACTATCAAGAAAACTCCGTTTCCAAGTCCCCGCCATATCACAATCTCTGAAGACTCGGCCAAGATGGCCGATATGGTCCAACAGTCCGTTTATCACGCCTTCATTGATCAATCCCCGGTACTTGCAAATACGGTGTACAACGCCGTTGTCAACTCTTTCGCTGGTGGGATACCTCAAGGGTACAGGGGACCGGCATATACTCAGCCGATTCCACCAAACCAGAGTTACTTGAATTCGGTTTCTCAGCCGATCCAATTTTCTGTTGGGGGTTCGGGCGCTTCTTCATCATCAGTTCCTATGGGGTATAACTCCATCCAGCTGTCCTCTACGCCGTTCCCTCCGGTTAGCCCAGTGCCTTGGGGGGCACCATCAGCCACGGCCGGTCAGAATCAATCGGCCAATCAAGGAAGCCCACCATTCTAGGCATCTTTCCAGGCGGCCACTCGGCCGACCGTGCCGCCATACCAGCCTGTCGCACCAGAGATGAATAAAACGGCAGAGCTCATACTGTATGATGAAACAAGTGGCTCATTCAAACAGCCGAAGTTCAATTCACAGCCGGCTTTCACTCAGATGCCACCTGCTTTCACCCAGCATCAGGCTATTCCACCTCCGGTGTACCAGCACGTGCCAATACCTCAGCCAACGGTTCACCAGCAACAGCCAGATTGGTCAGCACGTATTGCGGAGGTGATTCAGGAACAATTCGGCTTAAAGCCGAAGGTACAAACTTACACCTATAGGACACCATGCCCATCTACATATGACCTACTGCCGTTTCCCCATCGGTATAAAGTTCCTGACTTCACCAAATTCTCGGGGATGGATGATACTTCAACTGTGGAGCATGTGAATAGATTCATCATCCAATGTGGAGAGGCAGCTACGCAAGATGCTCTACGGGTGCAGTTGTTCTCGTCATCTCTGTCTGGCTCGGCCTTTCAGTGGTTCACGACATTGCCGCCAAACTCGATTATCACGTGGGCCGATTTAGAAAGACAGTTCCACAAATACTTCTACGCCGGAGTGCACGAGATGAAGCTGTCCGATTTGACCAGCCTCAGGCAGAGAAGCGACGAACCGATATCCTCATATGTACAGAGGTTTCGGGAAATCAGGAAGAAATGCTATTCCCTGGCTCTAAACGACACGCAGCTGGCCGATATAGCCTTTCAAGGCCTCCTGCCCCATATCAAAGAAAAATACGCCTCACAAGAGTTCGAGAGCTTGAGTCAAATTGTCCACCGATTGTCTGGACAGGAGGTGCGTTCTTTCGATCCACTGAGGAATTTCCAGAAGAAAGTGGCATTCCTGGAAGAGATGGATGACGAGGGGGACGTTGAGGTCGGACTTGCGGATTGGGTCAAGGGAAAGAAGCCGATATCATGCCCATTCGGCAAAAAGGAGCCGGAAGCGTTCGGTTTTGATACAACGAAGGCCGATAAGATCTTTGACCTTCTCCTCCAAGAAGGGCAGATCAAGCTCTCACCATATCATACAATACCTTCCGCCAAACAACTAAAAAAGATGAAATATTGCAAGTGGCACAACGCCACATCCCATGATACCAATGAGTGCAAAATCTTCAGACAATAGATACAGTCGGCCATTGAGCAAGGCAGACTCAAATTTGAAGTACCGACAAAATTGGCCAAGCCGATGAAGATCGACCAGCATCCCTTTCCCACCAACATGGTTGATACGGGGAAGAACTCACTCCAAACTAAGGTGCTGACGTTCGAATCGGCTAAAAAGAGTGGTGCCGTAGACCCTAGAAATCAAACAACGCCTGAGGATGTCAAAGGAAAGTGGCGGATGGAAGACGAAGATGGCGAATCAGAAGAGCCACGCATTACTTCCCAGTTCCTGCTCCAGAAATACCAGCGTCAGCATGAACGCTCAAGATTCTGGGAAGAAGCGATGCGACGGCACGAAGATCACTGGAGGTGCCCGTTTTTCATCCACTGTTGGGAAAACAACCTCAGGCTACCTTCGGCCGATAATTGCCCAGAATGCAACGGCCCGTATCGCGGCAATCGGCCGCTCAACAGGTCTCGCTCGAGAGACGGAAGACCAGAACCGATCAGCAGGAATTGGCGCGACCACGATGACCAGCGCCCTCCCGTGCGTGATCGGCTGGGGGGCAGAAGTGACCGATATGATCGGTCGGAAGATAGATGTCATGACAGGCAGGGGGGCAGGACTGATCGACATGACCGATCAGAAAACAAGGCCAACGTCCACAGTCGGCTCAAAGAGATGGCCGATGCTCGGGTGACAGACGAAAACCCGTTAGGACGTGAGCCGGAGTGGGAACGCGCCAAGTCAGGAGCCAAACCAATAAACCCCAGGTGGTGTCCCGATGGATTGACCAAATCTCAAAAACGAAGAATCCAACGTCTCCGCCAATGGGAACAGCAGGAAGAGGAACAAGAGAGCACGACGGGCAAGAAGGAAGGAAGGCCTCGGGTATGGCGCCCCAAAAGAAACGATAAAGGGGACGACGAACCGGCGGGTGATGAATCGGCAGCCGATATCGGCATGGTTTTCATACTGCCGATAGAATTCATGACTCCCGCCGATCGACAGGACATATCGGCGATAGAAGAACAGATGGCACAGTTGGCTTTGGAGCCAATGATGGCCACGTTCGAGAAACCCGAAGATGACAAACGACAACACCTGAAAGCATTGTTCCTTAAAGGGCATGTCGACGGCCGCCCCTTCACTAGATTGATGGTAGACGGAAGAGCTGCGGTCAACATCATGCCATACGCCGTGCTCCGGAAGCTTGGAAAAAGCGACGACGACTTGACCAAGACGGACATGATGCTCAAGGACTTCGAAGGCAACGTGTCTCCCGCTCGCGGCGCCCTCTGCATCGACCTCACCATCGGCAGTAAGACCCTTCCCACCACCTTCTTTGTTATTAACAGTAAGGGGTCCTACAACATGCTACTCGGCCGGGACTGGATACACGCAAATTGCTGCATCCCATCAACGATGCATCAATGTCTTGTACAATGGGTCGGCGACAACATCGAGGTAGTCAACGCCGATTCCGCATACAGCATCGCGGCAGCCGACACGCAGCAGTGGAGCCGCGAAACCGTCAGGTGCATATCCGGCAGAGTATGGGAGACCGATTTCCTGAAGGTCACCGATTTTGGTCTGCAGCCGATCCGAGCAGTCGGCTCCGAAGACTCAGAATAGATGGATCAGTTCGCCCGAGAAGATGGGAAGCTAGGATACGGGTTCACGTCGGCCGATTCATTAGAGATGATAGACTTAGGCGATGGTAATGGATCTTAGCTTTGTCAGAGTTTGACCTGCGGTATGAATCGGCAAAAGCCGTCAAGGGTCAGGTCATGGCCGATTTCGTCGCCCAACACTGCGGACCGGAGATTACCCTCGTAGAGCCGGCACCTTGGACTTTATATTTTGATAGGTCGTCATGTGGGGTCGGATCAGGAATCGGCATCGTTCTCATATCGCCTCGGGGGGCAAGCTATGATTTTTCTCTGCCGATAGAAGCCACCGCTACTAACAATCAAGGGGAGTACCGAGCTGTACTGAAGGGCCTACAACTATTAAGAGAAGTCAAGGCCGATTCTGTTGAAGTCTTCGGGGATTCCATGCTTATTGTGGATCAATTAACCGGAAGGTCCGAATGCAAGGACGATGTATTAAGAATTTATTACGAAGATTGCTTACAGCTCTTAAAAGAATTTAGATCGGCAGTAATCGAGCACATCCCAAGGGACCACAACGAGGGTGCCAACAAGGCTAAGACGCCGAGGCTGAAACAAGGAAAGATTAAAAAGGGGCATCCTTTTCCCAAGATCTAAAAAGAGAAAGGGGAATCGAGGCCAAGGTTTCACCTGGTTGACAGAGGAGGAGGAAGCCGACGAAGACATGACAGAAGGCCGCGCCGATGAGAAGGGTGAGAGGATAAAGCCAAAAGCCAAGCTGATGCTCTCGGAAGGAAGTGCCTAGGCCGGTACTTATAAGAAAAAGAGGCGTGGAAATTTGGTAAGGATGCGTCCCGTCGGAAATAGGAAAGGCAATAAATAAAGGAGGCGTCGTGAAGATGGTCAAAGCAGTTATTAAATGTTTGTACAAAATAGTCAGTGCCTTTACAGATTACCCAGAAGGGTATCGATAGCCGCGATCGCCCGACGCCGGATCTGATCGGCAGAGTCCAGGACCCGTTGGTCTTCATCTGCCGATCCAGGGACTTCTGACGCACTACAGTGGAGCTTCAGGGCTTTGTGGGCCAAGTGCTGCCTCTCCTGTTTCAATTCGGCAATGACTGAAGGAAGTTCTTGGAGCCTTTTCTCTTCGGCGCTGATTGCCTTGGTCACTTGCTCCATTTCCTTGGCAAGCTCTGCCCTCCGGCGCTTGAGGCGGTCTATCTCACCGACGATCCCTGGGTGGGAGTCTTCCAGAAAATGGATACGCTGGTGCACCTCTTGAGCTTGACGTTTGAATGCGTCCTCCTCTTCACGAGTCTTGGCCAGCTTGGCGCGATCGGCCATGTGACGAAGGGCTCGGAAGACTGGGATCCTTATGGACTCGATAAAAGCGGCCGGTGCCAATGCTTCCTCCGCTTCTTCGGGCACTCGTCCGCTGACGTCACCAAACAACTGACGAATCGGCGAAGCATCTTCTACCAATCGGCCGATATCTCCTTGAAGAAGGGATCGGATGTTGGTAAGCTTGGCTCGGACATCGTCAGGGATGGAGCTCAGGGCGATTTGACGAGAGGCGACTTCTTCATCGTCGGAGAGGGCAACCGCAAAAGAGAAGAGGCTGTTGTCGGGGGTGTCTTGTTCCTGGAGATAATAAAGAGAAAAAATAAATCGGCTGATGGTGGAAGCAAATCGGCTAAATAAAGCCGGAAGATAACTTACCACTTTGAAGCGAATTTCTTCATGTTGCATTTGGGAAGCCGTCGTGCCTTGCTCAGGGGCTTGCACCATGGGTTCATCAGAAGAGGAAGACTCCACGATGATCGGCACGGTGCTTGGACCAGCGCCCTGAGAGAAGACTAGTGGTTGAGGAGCGCTTGGCGTACCGATGACCTGTGTCAGAAGGTTAAATAAGTATATTATGCAAATACCAGGGAAAATCGATGAAATAGTGCTGTACCTCAACGGATGGAAGCGGGGGCGCATCGATGGCCGATTGGGTTGCTGCCGATTGTTGTGTGTCCATGGGAGTGCTCTGTGTAGTCTAAGATAAGAAGGATTAATATCAAAACGACAATCGGGAGGAATAAAACATAAGTTTACCTGAATGGCCTCTAACAACAATGACGTGGCGGCTGCCCCAGCTTGTGCGACGACTTGTGTATCGACGTCGCTGGTGACCTAAGGAGGCGGCGCGGTCGGAGTCTCTGCCGATACGAGCATAGGAGGATCCGCCGATTCTATACGGGCTCGGACTCGACGACTGGTCTTCTTGGCGATTCTCTTCTGAGCTTGTTTCGATCGGCCAGCAATCACATCCACGGACGGAGCATCATAGCCGATGAGAGGGTAGGAGGTGTATGGATGATGACCCTCTATTAGCCTACCACTTTGGCTGTGTGTCGGGGGAGTGCGATTCTCAGCCTGAAGAAATAGTGAAACATTAGTGTTCAGTCGTGTTGAAAAAGGAGTAAAAATCGGCTAAGGAAAATACCTCGGCATTCGGGTCAATGTTGGCTGGATCCAGGAAGTTGCAGTATGCCGATGCCGAATTGCAGAAGAGGAATTGTTTCCATTCGGCCCACCAGAGTTTGAATGGCTGGACAGCAAAGGGAGCTACTATCCAGTTGTTCAGGTCGATGGTGTTGGAGTCCGGAATCCGGTCTCGTACTCGACTGTAGTCCAGACCTGTTGTGAGCCCATCTCTGAACTTGACTCGGCCAGCAAAATATACTTGAATCGGCAGCTGACCCATGCCGAATTGACGAGCTGCAACAGAGGGGTTGTAGAACTCGTATGTGGGGGCATCTTTCCCCGAGAAGAAATTAGCTGGCAAGATTCCTGGCTTGATTAACTCATCGTTGAGTTCTTCGTTGAATCGGCCACTGGTTGAGTCAAAGCAGGTTGGGAGTTCGAAGATTGGGTCATCCCGCTGATAAGGAAACCAGATGGTTGCATCTTCATTAAAGCCGTTGTAAAAGCATCGGAAGTATTCGGCCACTTTTGTAGCAGAGTACACGCAACCAGGGAAGGCAGACGCTGCTTCACCGAAAGACGTGCATCGGCGACGAGCAGTAGGATCTTCTGCCGATTCAATGTTAGGGAACATCATGTGATCCACATTCTGCTGAGTGATTTTGCTCATATAAAGATTCAACCATAAATTGATGAACCACCAGGGGCCACCTGGGTTTCCAATCGGCTCTCCTTTGGATAGTTTGGTGCGATTTGGTGGAGCATGTGGTACGCCGCTCCTAGTAAATGTTTCCCAAGGGGAACAGGGGTTCCTGCCGATAGCGCTTCGGCTAAAGCCTGGGTGTTGGTTGATGGGCCGGCTGCTCTTCCACAAAGAAGTGTTTTTCTAACCACATCATTAAGAAAGCCGTGTGTTCCCTATTCTCAACAGACCCAGCTCTTTTATTGCATTTGATGAATCCTTTCCACCCGCCGATTCCCCTTGTGTCCAGCCGATGTGACGTTGCGGCTAAGAGGTGGAAAGGTGTGTCCGGGGAGGAAATGTCAAGGCCGGTCAACAGAACCACATCGGCCAGTGTTGGGGTCATAGGTCCATGCCCAAATAAGAAAGCATTGAGGGCATCAGACTAAAAGTAAGAAGCCGCTATTACCAACGGCTCATTTCTCTCCATCTGGGATAAAGACAGGTTGATACACTGGCCAATTTTGAGCTCGTCCCATGAGACACTCTTTGACGCGGCTACCCGTTGGTACCACTCCCTCCAACCAGGGGTTTCATTCGGCCAGGACCTAAAAGTGCCCAACCAGTGATCCAGGTCCATGCCGGATTGTTTGAAGGGGATTCTGTGGGTTTCTAAATTGATAAGCTCTATTGGATCTGGGTTCCCCATAGGTCCGAGGCAAATAAGGCCGGGATTTCCTGTAAGATGGATAGTAATGCGATGCCTAACCGCCTAAAAAAGGAAAAGGGGGTGTAAAAAGGTAAGAAACAGATCTAAAGTAAATGCATTGCCGATAGAAGAAGGATTCGGTAATAACCTCGGGGATGAAGTTCCGTGTGGTTGGCGTGGTCGCCGGTGCAGCTGCGGAGGATGAGGCCACGATGGGGATCGCCATTGGGATCTCCGATGAAGCTTCTTCTTCTGTCGATGGAGCAACTACTGTCGCCACTACCGCCGCAGGTGCTACTTCCGGAGCATCGCGCGCTGGAGAGCTGCCAGAAGGAGCCGCCATTGGAGAGGAAGAGAAGAAGCAACAGGAGGATGGCGCTAGGAAGCTTCGGTGACAAGGGAAAAGTGCCGAGGGAAGAAGAAGGCGCACGCGCGAAGGAAGAAGGACGTGAGCTTGGAGATGAAGTGTGGGGTGAACCGCTATTTAAAGGGCGCCTGAAGGGGGGTAAAAATGGAATTTTTACCGCGCCGGCGTTTCGAGTTTTTCGGGAGTAGTGGTTGTCGTGGGCGCCCGTTTCGAAAAGATTGCAATCATCAGCTGGAAGACCGCGAAACGGAAGGATATTTTCATTGCGGCTGTTTCGGAGGAGAAGTTGAAAAGAATTTCGAAGTAAAAGACTATGTTTTACTCCGAAACTTGGGGGCATGTGTTGACACCAGATTCCGTCACTAGTAGAATCGGCGCCAAGAGAAGAGGAAATTGGAAAAGTACAGTTGGGAATCGGCCGAATGGCGTTACAGTTATAGATCGGTTGGTTGGCGCTACAGTCCAAGATCGGCCAATGCTACAGTGCGGGATCGGCCAGTGACTTCTGCCTCGCTTCCGGATAGGACACGCCAGGTTCCCGATTGGTTACCTTTTGCCGATAAGGAATCGGCCGATTGAGGAGGTTGGGATAGTTGGGCCGGTATGCGCTTGGAAAAGAATAGAAGGATGAAGGGGAGATCAGCCCGTGGAGCATATAATAACCAACTCAGCACGAATCGTGCTTGTAAATATTCATTTTCTATTTGGATTAGAGATAGAGTTCTAGTTAGTTAAGGAGTCATCTGTACGGGGCTATAAATAGCTACCTTTGTAAATTTGTAATCATCAACAAATCAATACAACAAACTACTTTTTCCTCGTACTTACTTTCAAGCAGGCGACTTCACCAATACTTTTCTCTTTTTTACGAGTTCGTGCGGGTTGGCAGGGCTGCATCAACTTGATCTCCGGCCGATTCTGTAAGTTCCGCTTATCGAGTAATATCTAAGCTTTAACTTCGGGCGCATCGCTGTTGTTTCGTTTAGATTTATTCACTAGTTATCGATATTTACTAGAATCATAGGTTTTACCTGTTTTTCTGGTTTTATCACCAGCTATCCAGCTAGGAATCAGTGGTTTCGGCTTTCTTTACATTCTGCTATTAAATTCATCTATTTTATATATTGCCGATTAGATCTATTCCTAGTGTTGTTATCCTAGCATTGTGTCGATTACTCCGATAGTTTTCTGTCCACAAGGCTACAGTGATCGGCTGCCTTATAGCCGATTTCTTTATTACGGCAAATCGGCCGATTCGCTGATAAGCTCTCTCGAGATCGGAAATATAGCCGATCGCGACTTCTGGATCTGACACGTATTCTTCCTTGCCAATCAACAGGTCAGATTGGCTAGCACGCCGCGCGAACCGCACCAGGGCAATCACCCGAATAGGAGTTAAGCAGATTCTCTCGGGTCGTGTGTCAGACGCTGGTAATTCGGTTGACCGATTTCTAGCGTCAACAATAATATAACAGGGTGACACAAAAAGAATTGAACACTTATACAATTGGTTGAAATAAATAAGTGTGTAAATAGAAAAATGACACACTGCTAGAAAATAACAACAAAAATAGAATGAAACACTGCTAGAAAATAACAACAAAAATTGAATGAAACAATAATGACGTCACTTATACAATATTTATAGATAATTTCCAACACTTATACAAATTTCTAACATTATACAACATTTAAATAGAATGAAAAAAATAAATCGCATGATTTCCAACAATTTCTAGATAATTTTCTATAATATTCAATAATTTTCTAGCTATTTTCAACATTTTTGTAGAACAATGACGTCGGTAATTTCTAAGTATTTCAATTCATGGGAAAAATCAATTCTAAAAAAATAAATGGCATGATTTCAAATTCTAAGTATTTCAATTTTCTATAATTTCTAGCTACTCTGACAATTTTCTATAATTTCTAGCTATTCTCTAATATTGTGGAAATAAAAAATGAATGGCATAATTTCCAACACTTATACAAATTTCCTGCAGTTTTTCTACGTCACGACATGATTTGCAACACTTATACAAAAAAAGAATAATGACGTCACGGCGGCCGCGGGCTTACGTTAGCGCGAGTCCGCAAGGCGTGCGCGTTGGGGGCGGGGCGGCGTCGGTGGAGGCGGCCGAGGTAGGCGGTGGCCGACGGGGAGGCAGCGTCGGGGTGGCAAAGACGGGATGGCGCCGTCGGAGGCGGGGCGGTGTCGTTGGGATCGGGGCGGGACGCCACTGTCCGGAGCGGCCGGGATGGCGTCGCGCGGTATGGGGGGAGGGGGATGCGGTGTTGGGGGGCGGCGACGGAGGCGACAGAGGTGGTAGATGGGGGTGGCGGTGGCAGAGAAGCAGCGGATCGGGAGCAGGAAGACGAAGCGTAGCACGTACTGAAAATTGCTAAGTGTTTACAAGAGCTGAGCGCCCCTTAAACCCCCCCCCCCTCTAGTACCGGTTCCAATTTACACCCGGTACTAGAGCCCCTCCAGTACCAGGTGTTAACAACAACCGGTACTAGAGGGGGGGCCTCTAGTACGCGTTGTAAACTAGAGGGTCTCCCCATGTGGGAATAAAAATGCCCCCTCTAGTACCGGTTGTTGTTAAGCATCGGTACTAGAGGGTTGCATGACCCTGTTTCAATTCCCCACCCATCTTTTTATTTTTCTTTTCTTTTACAATTACTATTGTATTAATTTATTGCATAGTAAATTAAATAACATTCATAGAAATTGTAACAACAATTTTGTAGCTTCATGTTTATTACATATACACTATAAAAATGTCAGATGCGGTCAAATATCAAACATGGTAAAGTTATTAATTTTAACTCGGTAATAGGTTATAATGGTCATAATACTTATATTCAGTTTAAATTTCAAAAAAATAGATTTTTTGACCATGCAAAAATTTAGAAGAATAGTGCCTCTGCTGTTGTTAACATGTTTACCATGACTTAATCTTGTTCTTGTTTAATTGTACATAAATTTATTGTTTAATATTTATTGGTGCTTAAAAAATCAATAATATTTAATATTTGAACCATGTAAAAATCAGTTAAACAATATTTGAGCCAGACAAGAAAGTTAAACAAGACATGAGAATTGTATTTGGAAAAACAAGATCTAACCATTCACAATTACATTAATGCCTTTGTTGATAACCAAAAACACAACATAATTATTCAAATACATTACGCATCATCATCTAATGGAACGTTAATAACCCTCCTCTTGACGAACGTCTCTTGGTTGTGATCGCAGCGTAAGTATGGAGCGTCCTCTTTGGCTAACAGGATGCGTGGGTCAACCTCAACTGAAAATGGAGGAAGATCATCGAATTGATCATAATTTTCTGAAATGTCAGGCTTGTCCTCAACTCCAATGATTTTTCTTTTCCGTGGAAGAACAATGTGGCGCTTTGGCCGATCATCTAACCTATTAGAACCCTTCCTTATTGGTTTGCTTGCCATGTCCTTCACATAGAAAACTTGAGTCACGTCATTGGCTAGGATGAATGGTTCATCTATGTATCCAATCTTGTTGAGGTTCACTATTGTCATCCCATTGTTGTCTGTCGTTATGCCTCCTCCAGTAAGTTTCACCCATTGGCACCGAAATAGAGGGATTTTCAAAGGTCCATAGTCGAGTTCCCATATCTCCTCAATGACACCATAGTATCTGCCTTTTTTTCCACTGCTGTTTATTGCATCGATACGGACACCACTATTTTGGTTTGTGCTCTTTTGGTGTTGGGCTCTGGTGTAAAATGTGTACCCATTTATCCGTATCCTTGGAATGTCGATATGGACATAGATAGACCCCTAGCCAACCATGCTAGTTGTTCTTCAATGGTGTCATCACCCATCAGTTTACGCCGCGTCAAAGTGCCAAAAGTTTCAATGTGATGATGTGTAATCCAGGCCTCAGTCTTCCCTTGGTTTGAGGACCGTACATTAGCCATGTGCTCCTCCATGTATGGAGCGACTAGGGATGATTGCTGTAGGACTGTGAAGTGTGATTTACGTAATATCTCCTCATCGATCTCCATCCGAGCGTTCCTCCCTAGTGTGCCCTTTCCCTTCAGTCTTCCCTCATAGCGTGATACAGGGACTCCAATCGAACTCAGGTTGTCCATCAAGTCAACACAAAACTCAATTAACTCCTCAATTTCATATCCCTTTGCGATGATTCCTTCCGGACAGCCACGGTTACAAACATACTTATTCAGAATTACCATAAACCTCTCGAGAGGAAACATATTGTGTATGAATATAGGACTGAGGACAAAAATCTATTCAACAAGGTGGACTGCAAGGTGGGTCATGATATTAAAGAAGGAAGGTGGGAAGACCATCTCAAAACTAACAACGCATTGCACCACGTCATTCTACAGTTTCTGTAGATTGTCTGGATGAATTGCCTTCATTGAAATCATATTGAGGAATGCACATAGCTTCACGATTGTCATTCTCACATTCTCTGGAAGAATACCCCTCAGTGCAACAGGCATCAATTGTGTCATGAGGACATGGCAGTCATGGGCCTTTAAATTTATGAATTTCTTTTGTACCAAATTTATTAATGTCTTTATATTTGAGGAGTAGCCCGATGGGACCTTGATACTATTCAAGCACTCAAACATGCTTTCCTTCTCTTCCTTACTAAGAGTGTAACTAGCGGGATTCAAGTAATGCCCATTATCTGTCTTTTCCAGATGTAGGGCATCTTGTTGATTCATAAGTTTTAGGTCCTGACATGCTTCAAGTGTATCCTTTGCCTTTCCATATACACCTAGGAAGCCAAGCACGTTCACATAGAGATTTTTCATCAAGTGCATCACATCAATTGCATTATGGACCTCAAGGACTTTCCAATAAGGTAGCTCCCAAAATATAGATTTCTTCTTCCACATGGGTGCATGTCCGTCCTCGTCGTTCAGAACTGGTTGGCTACCAGAGCTCTTGCCAAATACTACCCTCACATCCTTTATCATAGAAAATGCACATTTACCATTACGGTGAAGGGGCTTAGTACCTTCTTCTTCCTTCCTTTCAAAATGCTTCCCTTTGTTTCTTAGAGCGTGCTGATCAAGAAGAAATCGACGATGGCCCGTATACATGACCTTCTTGCAGTGCTTCAAATACATGCTGCAAGTATCATCTAAACAATGTGTACAGGCTCAGAATCTTTTGTTTGACTGTCCAGACAGATTACCAAGCACCAGCTAATCATTGATGGTTACGAATAATAATGCTTGTAGATTAAATGTCTCCTTTTTGTCCTCATCCCACACACGTACACCTTCTTCCTTCCACAACAGTAGAAGTTCATCAATCAAAGGTCTTAGGTAAACATCAATGTCGTTGCCAGGTTGTTTTGGGCCTTGGATAATTAATGACATCATAATGAACTTCCACTTCATGCACAACCATGGCGGAAGGTCACAGGCCAAGAGCTATGACTACTACTAAACTCTTCGAATGGATTGAATCCATCCGTACTTAAACCAAACTATATGTTCCTTGCATCCTTTTCAAACTCGGGAAATTCTCTATCAACTTTCTCCACTGGGACCCATCAGCGGGGTGTCTGATCATTTCATCTTGCTTACGTTCTTCTTTGTACCAACACATCAACTTTGCATGTCACTTGTTCCTGAACAAGTGCTTTAACCGTGGTACTACAGGGAAATACCACATTACCTTTGCAGGATCTTTTCTTTTTGATGGCCTCCCCCTCAACATCACCAGGGTCATCTTGCCTGATCTTATAACGCAGCGCTTTGCACACAGGACAAGCCTCCAATTTCTCATATTCCTTACCTCGATGGAGGATACAGTCATTAGGACATGCATGTATCTTTTGTACCTCCAAACCCACAGGGCAGACAACCTTTTTGGCTTCGTACGTTGAGAACGGGAATTCGTTCCCCTCGGGAAGCGTGTTCTATATGATTTTCATTAACTCATCAAAACCCTTGTCAGAAACTCCATTTCTTGCTTTCCATTGTAGCATTTTCAATGTCGTACCCAACTTTTTGTGCCCCTATTTGCAATCTGGATAGAACAATATCTTATGATCATCTAACATACGCTCGAACAGTTTTAACTCCTTCACATTCTCGCAATCTTCCTTTGTATCTCGCAACACCTAACCTAGCTCATCTAGAGGACCTTCTGCCTCTCCCGTCTCTTGTTCAGCCTCGCCCATTGGAGCATCTGCAAAGGCACCTGCTTGAATCCAGTCAGGAATATTGTTATCTTCTTCTTCTTCATCATCATCCATGAATCCAGAACTGTATATGTGGGCGTGAATAGTCTTGATGGATGAGTAATCCCTCTCATTTTTACAATTTCTACACGGACAACAATTGAAACCGGACGGCGGTTTGTTGGATTCTGCCTGATCGAGAAAACCACGCAAGCCATTAATGTACTCCATAGAATGTTTGTCAGTATTGTACATCCATTACCGATCCATCTACAAAATATTACACATAGATTGGTTTTTGAACAATAAGAAAATGACTTGAAGTACTTAATCTAATTTTTCTTAGTATATACACATGTATTGGTTTTTGAAGTTTACTATCCATGTATCAAAGGAGGATGAAGTTTCTAACCTTTAGAATACTTGAAAGATTGCAATCCCAAACAAATGATCACAAATTCGGCAGCACTTCCCCTATGGCACTAAGGATAGGGTGAAGTTTGAGCTGTGGAAATTGTAGTAAAAATTTTGAATAGCTAGAGAATATAGAAAAATTCTTGAATTAGCGAGAAATGAACATTATTTCCTACAATTTGATAACATAATGTATAAATGAAAAATTTTGCCATTGTAGCTTATTCTAAAAATAAGTAATTACCTACCTCTATTTGAAAAAAGTACTAAACTATGAAATTATTCCTCTAACCTCATATCAATTTCTTTCACTAGTACGAATCATGACATCCAAAAATTTGTAGCTTATTCTACAAATCACAAATATGACCTCTAAATAACACATACATTAAAATGAAAGTTTTTTCCATTGTACGTTATTCTAAAAATCACAAAATACTCTAGCTCTTAAGCATAAAACTTAGTATACTAACCATGTATCAAGGGAGGATGAAGTTTAGAACACTTGAATGAGTGAAATCCCCTAAATAACACATTCATATAAATGAAAATTTTCCTCATTGTACCTTATTCAAAAATCATAAATTACTCTAGCTCTAAAATATAAAACTTAGTATACTAACCATGTATCAAGGGAGGATGAAGTTTCTAACCTTTAAAACTTTTGAATGAGTGAAATCCCCAAGAAATGGTCACAAATCCGGCAAAACCTCCCCCTATGGCACCATGGACAGGGTGAAGCTCGAGCTGGAGGATCTGGCTCGGGCTAGAGGAAGAAGGAGGGTATTTATAGAAAAAAATTACTACCGGTTGGGGTCACCAACTGGTACTAAAGGGGTGACCTCTAGTACCGATTGATATCTCGAACCGGTACTAGAGGGGGGGGGGTGCCACACTAGTACCGATTGGTGGAAGCAACCGGTACTGGAGGGTGCCCCCTTTAGTACCGGTTGATGCAAACAACCGGTAGTAGAGGGTGCGTGGAGCATTAGTACCAGTTGCAATCACCAACCGATACAAATACTCACCCTTTAGTAACGGTTGCTGCCCACCAGTACTAAACGGGTCCTCATGGCGCGCAGCAGGCAGTATCCTTTGGAACCGATACTAATGCTAACATTAGTACTGGTTTCAAACACAACAGGTACTAAGGCTAGGGATGAGAGGTCAGTTTTCTAGTAGTGGGAACAACACATTGGCAATCATACAAAATCCTAGGTCACAAATGGGGAGACTGGTGTGCACCTGAGGAGGGGGTATAAGGGGAATACCTTCGGGAAGATGATTGAAACATCGACAACGGCGAAATTTGCGGTGACACCTCCTGACAACGGCGGCGCTTGCTTTGCACGCACTACCCTTATGACAATGGCACTGTTACTCACGGGGTGGGGTTGTGGGGAGAGGAACCGCGACCGCGAGCCCCCACGCCTCCTTCAGGTGGGGCTTCCTACAACCCCGACGACAAGCTTCTCGGGCGAGGAGGAGGAATGGGCAGCAGAATCCCGCGAGCGCGCACAGCAAGCAAGGGAGAGTAATGGAGCGGGGAGGGGCAGAAAAGAAATGGGAACAAGAATTGAAACTGCAGGGGAGTGGGTGGGGCCCCTACGGGGAGTTAAATGCCAGGGTGGATCTGGTCCAGGCACGCGGGGCGCAGAAGCGGTTCGGCTTGGGAAGCTTCGGAAGAGGAAGTGGTTGCGCGCCTCGTTAGATGGTTGCGCTGATTGGCCGGGTGCATTATGTACATAGAATGCACCCAGGTGCAATATAGATATACAATATATATATATATATATATATATATATATATATATATTTAACAAGCTTTATGTGGTACAATATATGTAGCTAGCTTAACCAATAATGGTCATCGAGTATATGCATACAATCCTTGCGAACAAAAAATGTTTTGAAACAGGCCACGCACACTTCCTTGGGCAACCTCTATTTCCGACCAGAATATCATAGAGGATCATGCGATGTGTAATGGTTTTGCAGAAATGATGAGACGTCTGTCGAGAGACAATTTGAGCATGCATGCTTCTTACCTCTTTTCTGCACTACCCTGATGTGCTGCCTCCAAGAAGTAAATGTGTCAATTGTGCTGCCGACAAGAAGTAAATAAATGATGAGATGGTTTTGCAGCAGCTTGCAGTTATCCGATCTGCTAAGATTTTCAGCTGCATCTGCGCAGCATGAGAGCGTCAATTGTATCGGACCAACCTAGATGCTTCAGGCAGTGGCAACTTTGTCGTATATATGCACGCAGACGGCACTAAATTCAATTCAAACACGATATCATGCATTGCCATGTCCATAAATTATAAATTTTGATTCGACAATCTTATTTCTCAAATTTATAATAATTATTAGCTTGCGAAGGATGAGGTAGTGATAGATCGATCCATTCTATTCTATAAAGCAAACAGAAAAATGAGGAACAGTAGACCAGAAAGACGAGGGACTATCCTATTTCTTAAATTAATCAAAACCACACACTTAGCTTTCTAGGTGCCTGTAGTGAGAAGTATATATAACTGTGATCTACGGAAGGGGAAACAACACGAGAAACGTGTACGAAACAACCACTTTTAATCTCACATCAATAATTACACTAGAAATGTCTTTATGTGGCAATATGCACGAGGTACTGCATTAAATAAAGCCGCAAATGCTAGTGAGAAAAAAGAAACAAAGGCATACTTTGAACATAAAATCATGCTGGTCTCAAAAAGAATGTCAAACTGTACATAGATAAAAGTAGTATTAGCAGCAAACAAAATGGATAACTACAACGAGGTGTCTAACTAACTATGGTCCGAGGGTGTCATGCATTAATGTCTTTTTTTTTTTGCGAAGCCATGCATCAGTGTCTTTATCTAAATGTACGAAAAGGCTGAAGTCCCCCTGCTATTGCCCCATTCCTCTTGTATCATTAGTCAGTGCCCAATTTATTTGTTAATTTTGCCAGAATGCTGTTGATTTTGCCAGCACATGGAGGAGACCGGCGAGCCAAATCTAGGTGAGCAGGAGCACCAAATACTGTTGAAGAAAAGAGGGGTGGGGCGGTGGCCTAGGGGATACTCTGTTGTGGCTCGGGGCCGCCACCACCGGAGCCAGAGACAGCCATGACAGCAGCAGAGAGGGCTCGCCAGGAGCAGAAGCTGCCAGCGGCGTGATGAAATGGGCGGTGGCACTAGTAGAGAATACCAGCGTTTTTAGTCCGGAGCTTTTGTCCCAGATCTAAATTTTGTAGAGTGTCGGAATCCTTTTAATCCCGGTTGGTGGTTCCAACTGGAACAAAAGTGGAGCTTTTTAATCCCAGTTGGAGCCACTAGCCGGGATAAAATGAATTAGTCCCGGTTGGTGGCTCCAACCGAGACTAAAAGAACCTTTTTTTAGTCCCGGTTGGAGCCACCACCAGGATAAAATGAATTAGTCCCGGTTGGAATCACCAACTGGGACTAATTCATGACGCCAGGCTCTCCGACTCCTCTCTCTCTCCTTATCTAATCCTCTCCTCTCTCTCTCCCTTATCTCCTAGCGCTCCTCCTCTCCCTCGGCTCCCTCCCTCCCTCCCCGCCTCCTGCTCTCCCTCTGCTCCCTCCCTCCCCGCCTCCTGCTCTCCCTCTGCTCCCTCCCTCCCTCCCCGGCCTCCTCCTCCTATCTCGGCACGGGTGGGTGAGGGAGGGTGGGAGGGAGCAGAGGGAGGGCGGGCGGCGCGGCACAAGCGGGCAAGGGCCGCGCGGGCGGGCGAGGGCAGGGCGGGCGGGTGGAGCTGCTTAACGCGGTGCAGTGGCCAGGCCTCCGGCAGGGGCGCGGCTCTTGGCCGGCCAGCTAGGGGTGGCGGGAGGGGCGCGCGGCCTGGCCTCTGGCAGGGGCGCGGCTCCCCCATGGCCGGCGCGCAAGGGCCTGGCGTGGCGCAGCGAGAGCCGGTAGGACGGCGGGGGTGGCCCTTTTTTTATTTTTTGGAACCCTTTTAGTCCCGGTTGGTATTACCAATCGGGACTAAAGGGGGTCTTTAGTCCCAAGTGAATGACCCGGGATGAAAGAGGGCCCATTTTTCCAGAATAGTTAGTCCCTGTTAGCTTTTCGGGAGCTATGTAGCTTACCAACTAGGACTAAAGGTGAGTTTTCCACCGGTGTGGTCTAGGAGAAACTTGATGATGTGACTTTTTGAAATGCATTTTCAAAATTGCCTAAAGCAAGTTCTTTTTTTCTTGCACACATGTGTGTGTGGCTCCTATTTGATATACTCTCACAGAAGATAAGGAAGGGTGATGGGACCATTACACATGAAACGACAACGAACAACATGCATAGTGTTCTTGTCCTAGAACCGGTTGTACATCTCTATATAAATGTGCTGATTATGCCAGAGGCCCCTTATAGGCAATAGTGAAACTGAAAGTACTATCTTGAAAGGAACTCAAAATTCATCCACAAACACGTGACAGGTCAAGTATTGAGACTAACCTTACGTACGCAAAAATATAGATGCAAGGGGAACTATTTTTGTTTCTTGTTTATTATCCTTTTCTCTACACGATGTTGGTGGTGTATGTTGAAATAATGGGCCTAGCCCATAGTAATTTCATAATTCCAAATAAATCTCAAAGACTCATGTGGGTAAGAGGTGGAGTACTGTAAATCTTTAGTCCCACATTGCTAGTGGAGGAGGAGGATGACCAACTTAAATATGAAAGTTATCTCCACTCCTCCAAGCTATGTGTGTGGGGAGAGAAGGCGAGCTCCACACGCGTGAGCTCGCTCACCTCACCTCGCGGGGTGGGGCGAAGGGCGCGGCCGTGCGGCACCTGCGTGAATGGTCTGTCGAAATCCAGCCCATTACTTGGTTACTTGGTCTTTAAGTCAACGAGATATATGGAATCCTAATCGGTTTAAATCACGATCGTGATGTGAGGATCGTGGGCTCTCCTAAATATGTGACCTACTGGCCTCTACCAAAAATACATCTATTCGAGCTAAGGTTTTGCCTCCACTCGCTGCTGCGCCGCTACCGTACTCTACTCCATCCCGATCTTCGGCGTGCACCGGCGATTGGGAGAGTAGGTCTCCAGAACCGTCGTCTTCAGCGATCCTGCACTAGGAGAGGGTGAATAAGGTTTTTGGGAAGCACTCTGCGCGACTGCTCGATCACTTGCTCCGCTTCGTCAAGTTCTTTACCGACTCCTTCACCACGGCTCGTCTGGTGCGGAAGATGTAGAATCGTGTCAGGGCAGCGAAGTCGATCAGCGTAGTCGAACACGTAGTAGATCACGTCGACGTCAAGCAGCTCCTCAGCAGCTCGTCCACGTGCAGCAAGGTCGTCCTCATGCCGCAGCTCGTCGTCGGGTCATCGTGGCTCGTCGGCAGCTCGTCCTGGCTTGTCCAAGTGCTGCAGGTGCAACACCTCCAAGGTATCCACACGTGTAGGGAGGAAGCATCGCAAGCCGGACTGCTAGGTCCGTGAGTTGCAACAGGGCGAGGGCGTGGGAGGCACGGCAGATGTGTTTCGGCCAAATGGATGAAACCCTAGGGCGCCCCACCCCTCTATTTATAGAGGTTCCGGACGGGCCTCTGGGTCCGAGGCCCATTAGTACTTCTAAACCTGATCCAACTCGGATCACACCCGAATTGGGCTTCCAGCCCCTTAAGTGTGTGACCCTATGGGTTCGAATACGTATAGACATGGCCCGAGTACTCCTACTCGGCCCAATAGTCGGTAGCGACCTCTAGCAAGATGTGCTAGCTCCTATACGCACACGAAGATCATATCAGACGAACTGTCACAACATCATGGACATGCTATTCCCTTTGCCTCACAATATTTGGTCTAGCTTCAAGCCGACCGCTCTTTCTCGATCCTGTGATTCGGAATCCCTCTGTAGGTTAACTCTTAACCGTACGTAGCATGGCCATGCATTTCCGCATCCGATCACTCGAGGGGCCCAGAGATATCACTCTCAATCAGAGAGGGGCAAATCCCATCTTGATTGACTATGCCTCACAGCATGCTTCCTGACAAACCCGAAAGCTACCTTTTTAACTACCATTTTACGGTGTAGCATTTGATAGCCCCTAAATAAGTCGATCCACATCTTGAGTACATGCAACAATCTCAGGTCTAAGGACAAATCGTACTTGTTGTGTAAAGAGAGAACTACTTCTCACGTTGGGTCAGTCCTAGCACATGTCTCTACATATGCCTACATTATTAGTTTGACATCTCCATGTCCATGACTTGTGAAACATAGTCATCAACTAATACATGTATTAGTCTAATATTCATGTGTGTCCACACATGAACTCCGACTAGGGACAACTTTTAGAATAACCATACAAGTAAAGAGTTCCACATACAATTCACATAATTGTAGATCAAATCAAGTAGCCTTTAATGGATATTCAATGAACACAATATACAAATCATGGATACAATCAGATATCATCATCTCTATGATTGCCTCTAGGGTATACCTCCAACAATCTCCCACTTGCACTAGAGTTAATCTAGAATATATCTAATACCCATAGCTCTTATGTGCGCATCATGCTTAGACTGTGGGAGAGGTTTTGTCAACAGATCAGAAATATTCAAATCCGTTTGTATTTTACATATCTTGATCTCACCCTGAGTAACGAAGTCTCTAATGAGATGAAATCGCCGCATAACGTGTTTGTTCTTCTGGTATTCCTAGGCTCCTTTGCTTGCGCAATTTCCCCATTGTTACCACAGTAGAGATTCAATGAGCTGAACGCATTTGGGAACACACCAAGCTCAATAAGGAAATTCTTTATCCAAACACCCTCCTTCGCGGCTTCCGAAGCCGCGATGTACTCGTCTTCTGTCGTAGAATCGGCCACCGTCTCCTGCTTCAAACTCTTCCAACTAACACCACCACCATTTAGTGTGAACACAAATTCTGATTGTGACTTTGAATCATCTCTATCGGTTTGCAAACTAGCATCGGTGTAACCTGTTACAACGAGATCCTCCTCACCTCCATAGACGAGGAACATATCTTTAGTCCTTCTTAAGTACTTAAGAATGTTTTTCACCGCTGTCCAGTGACTCTCACCCAAATCATACTGGTGTCTGCTTGTCATGCTTAGCGCATATGAAACATCTGGGTGAGTACTTATCATTGCATACATGATAGATCCAATAGCCGAAACATATGGCACTCTACTCATGCGATCCCGCTCATCAGCAGTCGAAGGACACTCAGTTTTGCTGAGATGTATGCAATGTAACATAGGCAAGAACCCTTTCTTCACCTCTTCCATGCTGAACCGCTTTAACACTTTGTCAATGTAAGTATCTTGCCTTAATCCTATAAGCCTTCTCGATCTATCTCTATAGATCTTAATGCCCAGAATATATGCCGCTTCCCCTAAGTCCTTCATCGAAAAACTATTTTTTCAGTGAAGTCTTTATGGACTCAAGCATATGAATGTTATTTCCAATCAACAATATTTCATCCACATATAAGATTAAAAATACTACAAAGCTCCCACTAACTTTCTTGTAAACACAAGACTCTTCTTCATTCTTGGTGAAGCCAAACCCTTTGACCACTTCATCAAAACGAATGTTCCAACCCCTAGATGCTTGATTCAATCCATTAATGGATCTTTGAAGCTTGCATACTTTTCCAGCATTTTTCGGATCGACAAAACCCTCGGGCTGTATCATATACACGTCCTCAGTTAGGTTTCCATTCAGAAAAGCTATCTTGACATCCATCTGCCATATCTCATAATCGAAATATGCAGCTATAGCTAGGATAATCCGAATGGACTTAAGCGTCACTACGGGCGAGAAGGTCTCGTCGTAGTCAACTCCTTGAACTTGTCAAAAACCTTTTGCGACAAGTCGTGCTTTATAGATGTGAACATTTCCATCCATGTCCTTTTTTTCTTACAGATCCACTTGCACTCTATGGCTTTAACACCATCAGGTGGGTCGACCAAGTTCCAAACTTGATTGTCTCCCATGGACTCTATTTCGGATTGCATGGCACTCTGCCATTTTTTGGAGTCTGGGTCCATCATTTCTTCTGCATATGTCGCAGGCTCATCATTGTCCAACAATAATATTTCCCACATTTCGCGGAGCCTTGCCGACCTTCGTGGTTGTGGCGGTGCTTCTCTTGCCATGGGTGTCTCAACTTGTTCTGCTACGTTAGCATCACTCGTTGATTCTTGCCCGATAGGCTCATCTCGAACTTCTTCAAGATGTACTGTCTTTCCACTCTTTTCTCCTTTGAGAAACTCTTTCTCTAGGAAAACCCCGATCCGACTTTGGATATCCCACGAAAATGCACTTATCCGACTTCGGTGTGATCTTGTCCGACTGAAGTCCCTTGACAAACACTTCACATCCCAAAATTTTGAGAAAAGACAAACTGGGAGTCTTTCCAGTCCACATCTCATATGGTGTCTTAACTACGGATTTAGACAGTACCCTATTAAGTGTGAAAGCTGTTGTTTCTAGAGCGTATCCCCAAAATGATAACGGTAGGTTTGACTGGCTCATCATTGATCGAACCATGTCTAACAAAGTTCGGTTACATCGCTCAGATACACCGTTTCTCTGAGGTGTTCCAGACGGCGTAAGTTGTGGAACAATTCCGCAACTCTTTAGATGATTGCTAAATTCGTGGCTTAAATACTCGCCTCCACGATCAGATTGCAAGGCCTTAATTTTCTTGCCACGCTGATTTTCAACTTCATTCTGAAATTCCTTGAACTTTTCAAAGGTTTCAGACTTGTGCCTCATCAAGTAGACATAGCCATATCTACTAAAATCATCAGTAAAAGTTATGAAGTATTGGTACCCTCCTCTGGCTGTCGTGCTCATTGGTCCGCATACATCAGTATGTACAAGTTCCAATAAGTCTAATGTGCTCTCAGGAAAACCTGTGAAAGGTGCCTTGGTCATCTTTCCTAGTAAGCAAGCCTCACATGTCTCGTATCATTCAAAATCAAACGAAGTTAAAAGTGCATCAGTATGGACCTTCTTTATGTGTTTCTCACTTATATGACCCAAATGACAATGCCACATGTAGGTAGTACTCAAATCAATAGGCCGAGGCCTTTTAGCATTTATGTTACACACAGGTGAACCATCAAGATTTAAAACAAACAATCCATTAACAATGGGTGCAAAAACCATAAACATATCATTCTTAGAGATCACACAACCATTGTTTTCACTCGGAAATGAATAACCATCCTTCATCAAACATGAAGGAGACATAATGTTTCGACTTAAACTAAGAACAAAATAACAATTATTCAACTCCATAATAAATCCTGACGGGAGGTGGCATTGCATCGTCCCGACGGTCAACACAGCAACTCTTGCATTATTGCCCACGCGGAAATCAAGTTCTCCCTTTTCAACGCTTCTACTTCTTATCATTCCCTGCATCGAATTGCAAATATGAGCAACCGATCTGGTATCAAATACCCAAGAATTAACAATTGTATCAGCGAGAAATATGTTGTCTATAACATTAACAACAAGCGTACCTGAGGTGGAAATTGTTGGAGGTATGCCCTAGAGGCAATCATAGAGATAATGATATTCAATTTGTATCCATGATTTATATTGTGTTCCTTGAATATCCATTAAAGGCTACTTGAATTGATTTGCAATTATGTGAATTGTATGTGAAACTCTTTACTTGTATGGTTATTCTAAAGTTGTCCCTAGTCGGAGTTCATGTGAGGACACACAAGAATATTAGACTAGCACATGTGTTAGTTGATGACTATGTTTCACAAGTCATGGACATGGAGATGTTGAACTAATAATGTGGGCACATGTGGAGACATGTGCTAGGACTGACCCAACACGAGAAGTAGTTCTTTCTTTAACCAACATATACGCTTTGTCCTTAGACCTGAGATTGTCGCATGTATTCAAGATGTGGATCGACCTAATTAGGGGCTATCAAACGCTACGCCGTAACAGGGTAGTTATAAAGGTAGCTTTCGGGTTTGTCAAGAAGCATGCTATGAGACATGGTCAATCAAGATGAGATTTGCCCCTCTCTGATTGAGAGTGATATCTTTGGGCCCCTCGAGTGATCGGATCTGAAAATGCATGGCCATGCTACGTACGGTTAAGAGTTAACCTACAAAGGGATTCCGAATCACAGGATCGAGAAAGAGCGGTCGGCTTGAAGCTAGACCAAATATCGTGAGGAAAAGGGAATAGCATGTATATAATATTTTAATGGTTCGTCTGATATGATCTTCGTGTGCATATAGGAGTTGGCACATCTTGCTAGAGGCCGCTACCGACTATTTGGCCGAGTAGGAGTACTCGAGCCATGTCTATATGTATCCAAACCCATAGGGTCACACACTTAAGGGGCTGGAAGCCCAATTCGGATGTGATCCGAGTTGGATTAGGTTTAGAAGTACTAATGGGCCTCGGACCCAAAGGCCCGTTAGGAACCTCTATAAATAGAGGGGTAGGGGCGCCCTAGGGTTTACACCTTTTGGAAAAACACATCTGCTGCGCCTCCCACGCCCTCGCCTGTTGCAACTTGCGGACCTAGCAGTTCGGCTTGCGACGCTTCCTCCCTGCACATGTGGATACCTTGGAGGTGTTGCGCCTGCAGCACTTGGACGAGCCACCGACGAGCCACGACGATCCGACGACGAGCCGCGGCACGAGGGCGATCTTGCTGCACGTGGACGAGCTGCTGATCGACTTTGTTGCATCGACGCGAATCTACATCTTCCGCACCAGTGCGTCGAGTGGTAATTCCGTGATGCTTATACGGCAGTTTTCCTGGTTTATGCAGTAGAAATTTGGATTTGCGCTAGTGTAGCCTACCTCGTATCCTAACAGTGGTATCAGAGCCGTAGCTGTTTAGTTTTCGATTCGGGATGTGTGCATATGGAGATATGCAAGTTTTCAATTTGATCTATGTCCTGGTTTCGTGTTCTTGCTGCAATGGTAGTGTAACGATATACTCCTACCGGTCGAGTTTCCGCCATCGAAGTTAAGTGATACACGTAATTCCAGTTGCAGTGACCGAAGATCAATGTGATTGGTCGAATCAAAATTCAGGTTCATATTCCAGGCGCCTGAGATGTGCAATAGTAGATTGGATCTACTACCAGGGTCGGGATTTTGCCATGTGCGTGTGCTTCGGTAAATCAGCCGTAACTTTTCGGTACGATCTCGGATCGGGGCGAATTTTATATGAAAATTGATCTACAGAAAAAGTTACACATGAAATTCAACCGCTTTGCCGTTTTCGGCAAAATTAGATTTCCCAAATTTGGTTGGAAGATAGAGTTTCGGCCTCCGAAGTTTGGAACGTTAGGACGCTTAACTCTGTTTTGCAGGATGTATGTATCTTGTGATCAGTATGACCCCTTTGTGTATGTGATGCATGTGTGTAACTCATTGTGACCTGCATGTTGTGCGTACGGCAACACGGCAGGAGCCATATGTGTTGTCACTTTAATGTATTTAATGGTCTGCGTACCAATCTGTGATGATCCAAGCAACTATGTAATCTTCATTACTAGCTTTTTACTAGCTATTCGGTGTAATAGAATGTTCTAGTTCTTGGAGAACTCATCACCAGGAGGATGGCGCACATGGAACATGGAGATGGAGATCACCATGGTGAATAAGTTCTATGGAGATGGAGATCACCATAAGAAAACAGGCCATACTGTGTCACAACTGTGTGAATGCTATTCTATTTATATTTTACTTTCTGCATGCTATGATGTTAGAAGTAGAATGATCCCTCACAAAGTTTAAGTTAGTATGCCCTCCCAACTAAAACTTGCACCGTCCCATGTCTTGTACAATTAGTGGTAGGTCTATGAAATTAGGGTGCCACTAGTTTTCCTTGATTAGACAGGTTTGTGTCGGACACTTACACACATAAGGGTTGGTTTGCTTAACAAGGTTATCTTAACGGTTAAGGACCTTGGGGCATAAAGGTTGGGCGCCGAGACATGGAGATGTCACCCAACAACAGGAGTCATATGTGATATGATTAGCAAAAGTTGCTTACCAATCTACCTTGTTTGCTAGCGGTGATGCTAAAGCTCACTAGTAGACTTGTTAGTTGTGGATCCTGAATCACTAAGTATCAATAGAGGGATATTGATTTTAGTGGGAGTAGATTCTGTTAAAATAGTTTAATGTGATTTGCTCTATCATGGATACGTTTGTCTTAGTGTATTTTGCATTACTTTTGTTGTAGATTAAATGGCACCTAGCAACACCACACCGTTTGCTTTGCGTCCGGTCCTTGAGAAGGACAAGTTGAATGGAACAAACTACTCGGATTGGATCCGTAACTTGAGAATTGTTCTCAGGGCCGATAAAAAGGAAGATGTTCTAGACACCCCACTACCACCAGTACCTGCTGATGATGCACTTGCTGCTGCTAAGAATGCTTACAAGAAAGCATGCGATGCTAACCTCGAAGTAAGATGCCTTATGCTTGCTTGCATGGAACCCGAGCTGCAGATGCAGTTCGAAACAAACCATGAGGCGCACGATATGATCGTGGCACTTAGAGACATGTTCCAAACATAGGCTAGGACTGAAAGGTTCAATGTGTCTAAGGCCTTTGTGGAGAGCAAGCTAGCAGAAGGCGCAGCAGTAGGACCACACGTAATCAAGATGGTTGGTTACACTCAACGGTTGGAGAAGCTGGGCTTCCCACTGGGCCAAGAGTTGGCCACTGATTTCATTCTTTCATCTCTTCCGCCTAGCTATGGAAACTTCATCTCGAACTACCATATGCATGGGACGGAGAAGGGTCTGAATGAACTGTGTGGTATGCTCAAGACAGCAGAGGAAGACATTAAGAAAAGCGCTAGTAGCAGCCATGTGATGGCTGTACAGAACAAGCCTACCTTCAAGAAGAAGGGCAATTCTTGGAAGAAGAAGGGTAAGGCTGGAGTGTCCAAGCCAAACCCAGCGCCCAAGGCTAAAGCTGGACCTGCTCCAGATAAAGAGTGCTTTTATTGTCACGAACCTGGTCACTGGAAGAGAAACTGCAAGCAGTACCTAGCTTCATTGAAGAATGGCGGAAGTAAGAGTACTTCTACCTCAGGTACGCTTGTTGTTAATGTTATAGACAACATATTTCTCGCTGATACAATTATTAATTCTTGGGTATTTGATACCGGATCGGTTGCTCATATTTGCAATTCGATGCAGGGAATGATAAGAAGTAGAAGCGTGGAAAGAGGAGAAGTTGATTTCCGCGTGGGCAATAATGCAAGAGTTGCTGCGTTGACCGTCGGGACGATGCAACTCCACCTCCCGTCAGGATTTATTATGGAGTTGAATAATTGTTATTTCGTTCCTAGTTTAAGTCGAAACATTTTGTCTCCTTCATGCTTGATGAAGGATGGTTATTCATTTGCGAGTGAAAACAATGGTTGTGTGATCTCTAAGAATGATATGTTTATGGCTTTTGCACCCATTGTGAATGGATTATTTGTTTTAAATCTTGATGGTTCACCTGTCTGTAACGTAAGTGCTAAAAGGCCTCGGCCTAATGATTTGAGTCCTACCTACATGTGGCATTGTCGTTTGGGTCATATAAGTGAAAAGCGCATGAAGAAGCTCCATTCTGATGGACTTCTAACTTCGTTTGATTTTGAATCATACAAGACATGTGAGGCTTGCTTGCTAGGCAAGATGACCAAGACACCTTTCACAGGATTTCCTTAGAGAGCAGTAGACTTGTTGGAACTCGTACATAGCGATGTATGCGGACCAATGAGCACGACGGCTAGAGGAGGATTCCAATACTTCATAACTTTCACTGATGATTTTAGTAGATATGGCTATGTCTACTTGATGAGGCACAAGTCTGAAACCTTTGAAAAGTTCAAGGAATTTCAGAATGAAGTTGAAAATCAGCGTGGCTAGAAAATTAAGGCCTTACGATCTGATCGTGGAGGCGAGTATTTGAGCCACGAGTTTAGCAATTATCTAAAGAGTTGCGGAATTGTTCCACAACTTACGCCGCCTAGAACACCTCAGAGAAACGATGTATCCGAGCGACGTAATCAAACTTTGTTAGACATGGTTTGATCAATGATGAGCCAGTCGGACCTACCGTTGTCATTTTGGGGATACGCTCTAGAAACAGCAGCTTTCACACTTAAAAGGGCGCCATCTAAATCCGTAGTTAAGACACCATATGAGATGTGGACTGGAAAGGTTCCCAGTTTGTCTTTTCTAAATATTTGGGGATGTGAAGTGTTTGTCAAGCGACTTCAGTCGAACAAGATCACACCCAAGTCGGATAAGTGCATTTTCGTGGGATATCCAAAGGAAACTTTAGGATATTATTTCTACAACCGGTCAGAGGGCAAAGTGTTTGTCGCTCAGAACGGGGTTTTCCTAGAGAAAGAGTTTCTCAAAGGAGAAATGAGTGGAAAGACAGTGCATCTTGAAGAAGTTCAAGATGAGCCAATTTGGCAAGAATCAATGAGTGATGCTAACGTAGCAGAACAAGTTGAGATACCCATGGCAAGAGAAGCACCGCCACAACCACGAAGGTCGGCAAGGCTCCGAGAAATGCGGGAAATATTATTGTTGGACAATGATGAGCCTGCGACATATGCAGAAGCAATGATGGGCCCAGACTCCGAAAAATGGCAGAGTGCCATGCAATCCGAAATAGAGTCCATGGGAGACAATCAAGTTTGGAACTTGGTTGACCCGCCTGATGGTGTTAAAGCCATAGAGTGCAAGTGGATCTATAAGAAGAAAAAGGACATGGATGGAAATGTTCACATCTATAAAGCACGACTTGTCGCAAAAGGTTTTTGACAAGTTCAAGGAGTTGACTACGATGAGACTTTCTCGCCCGTAGTAATGCTTAAGTCCATTTGGATTATTCTAGCTATAGCTGCATATTTCGATTATGAGATATGGCAGATGGATGTCAAGATAGCTTTCCTAAATGGAAACCTAGTTGAGGACGTGTATATGATACAGCCTGAGGGTTTTGTCGATCCGAAAAATGTTGGAAAGGTATGCAAGCTTCAGAGATCCATTTATGGATTGAAGCAAGCATCTAGGAGTTGGAACATTCGTTTTGATGAAATGGTCAAAGGGTTTGACTTCACCAAGAACGAGGAAGAGTCTTGTGTTTACAAGAAGGTTAGTGGGAGCTCTGTAGTATTTCTAATCTTATATGTAGATGACATATTGCTGATTGGAAATAACATTCCTATGCTTGAGTCCATAAAGATTTCACTAAAAAATAGTTTTTCGATGAAGGACTTAGGAGAAGCGGCATATATTTTGGGCATTAAGATCTATAGAGATAGATCGAGAAGGCTTATAGGATTAAGCCAAGATACTTACATTGACAAAGTGTTGAAGCGGTTCAGCATGGAAGAGGCAAAGAAAGGGTTCTTGCCTATGTCACATGGCATACATCTCAGCAAGACACAGTGTCCTTCGACTGCTGCTGAGCGGGATCGCATGAGTAGAGTGCCATATGCTTCGGCTATTGGATCTATCATGTATGCAATGATAAGTACTCGCCCAGATGTTTCATATGCGCTAAGTATGATAAGCAAACACCAGTCTGATCCAGGTGAGAGTCACTGGACAGCGGTGAAAAACATTCTTAAGTACTTGAGAAGGACTAAAGATATGTTCCTCGTCTATGGAGGTGAGGAGGAGCTCATTGTAACAGGTTACACCGATGCTAGTTTCCAAACCGACAAAGATGATTCAAAGTCACAATCAGGATTTGTGTTCACGCTAAATGGTGGTGCTGTTAGTTGGAAGAGTTCCAAGCAGGAGACGGTGGCCGATTCTACGACAGAAGCCGAGTACATCGCGGCTTCGGAAGCCGCGAAGGAGGGTGTTTGGATAAGGAATTTCCTCATTGAGCTTGGTGTGTTCCCGAATGCGTCCAGCCCATTGAATCTCTACTGTGATAACAATGGGGCAATTGCGCAAGCAAAGGAGCCAAGGAACCACCAGAAGAACAAACACGTAATGCGGAGATTTCATCTCATTTGAGATTTCGTTAACCGGGGTGAGATCATGATATGCAAAATACATATGGATCTGAACATTTCTGATCCGTTGACAAAACCACTCCCGCAGGCTAAGCATGATGCGCATGTAAGAGCTATGGGTATTAGGTACCTTCTAGATTGACTCTAGTGCAAGTGGGAGACTGTTGGAGGTATGCCCTAGAGGCAATCCTACAGATGATGATATTCCATTTGTATCCATGATTTATATTGTGTTCCTTGAATATCCATTAAAGGCTACTTGAATTGATTTGCAATTATGTGAATTGTATGTGAAACTCTTTACTTGTATGGTTATTCTAAAGTTGTCCCTAGTCGGAGTTCATGTGAGGACACATATGAATATTATACTAGCACATGTGTTAGTTGATGACTATGTTTCACAAGTCATGGACATGGAGATGTTGAACTAATAATGTGGGCACATGTGGAGACATGTGCTAGGACTGACCCAACACGAGAAGTAGTTCTCTCTTTAAACAACATATACGCTTTGTCCTTAGACCTGAGATTGTCGCATGTATTCAAGATGTGGATCGACCTACTTAGGGGCTATCAAACGCTACGCCGTAACAGGGTAGTTATAAAGGTAGCTTTCGGGTTTGTCAAGAAGCATGCTATGAGACATGGTCAATCAAGATGGGATTTGCCCCTCTCTGATTAAGAGTAATATCTTTGGGCCCCTCGAGTGATCGGATCTGAAAATGCATGGCCATGCTACGTACGGTTAAGAGTTAACCTACAAAGGGATTCCGAATCACAGGATCGAGAAAGAGCGGTCGGCTTGAAGCTAGACCAAATATCGTGAGGCAAAGGGAATAGCATGTATATAATGTTGTGATGGTTCGTCTGATATGATCTTTGTGTGCATATAGGAGTTGGCACGTCTTGCTAGAGGCTGCTACCGACTATTTGGCCGAGCAGGAGTACTCGGGCCATGTCTATATGTATCCGAACCCATATGGTCACACACTTAAGGGGCTGGAAGCCCAATTCGGATGTGATCTGAGTTGGATTAGGTTTAGAAGTACTAATGGGCCTCGGATCCAGAGGCCCATTAGGAACCTCTATAAATAGAGGGGTAGGGGCGCCCTAGGGTTTACACCTTTTGGAAAAACACATCTGCTGCGCCTCCCACGCCCTCGCCTGTGACAACTCGCGGACCTAGCAGTCCGGCTTGCGACGCTTCCTCCCTGCACGTGTGGATACCTTGGAGGTGTTGCGCCTGCAGCACTTGGACGAGCCACCGACGAGCTACGACGAGCCGCCGACGAGCCACCGACGAGCCACGACGATCCGACGACGAGCCGCGGCATGAGGGCGATCTTGCTGCACGTGGACGAGCTGCTAAGGAGCTGCTGGACGTCGACATGATCGACTATGTACGACTACACTGATCGACTTTGCTGCATCGACGTGAATCTACATCTTCCGCACCAGTGCGTCGAGTGGTAATTCCGTGATCCTTATACGGCAGTTTTCCTGGTTTACGCGGTAGAAATTTTTATTTGCGCTAGTGTAGCCTACCTCGTATCCCAACAGAAATACTCTTACATCCGCCATTCTTCAACGAAGCTAGGTACTACTTGCAATTTCTCTTCCAGTGACCAAGTTCGTGACAATCAAAGCACTCTTTGTCTGGAGCAGGTCCAGGTCCAGCTTTAACCTTGGGCGCTGGGTTTGGCTTGGCAGCCTTGCCCTTCTTCTTCCAAGAATTGCCCTTCTTCTTAAAGCTAGGCTTGTTCTGTATAGCCATCACATGGCTACTACTATCGCTTTTCTTAATGTCAGCCTCAGCTATTTTAAGCATGCCACACAGTTCATTCAGACCTTTCTCCGCCCCATGCATATGATAGTTCGAGATGAAGTTCCCATAGCTAGGCGGAAGAGATGAAAGAATGAAATCAGTGGCCAACTCTTGACCCAATGGGAAGCCTAGCTTCTCCAACCGTTGAGTGTAACCAACCATCTTGATTACATGTGGTCCTACTGCTACGCCTTCTGCTAGCTTGCTCTCCACAAAGGCCTTAGACACATTGAACCTTTCAGTCCTGGCCTGTGTTTAGAACATGTCTTTAAGCACCATGATCATATCGTGCACCTCATGGTTTGTTTCGAACTGCATCTGCAGCTCGGGTTCCATGCAAACAAGCATAAGGCAGCTTACTGCGAGGTTAGCATCACATGCTTTCTTGTAAGCATTCTTAACAGCAGCAGGTGCATCATCAGCAGGTTCTTCTGGTAATGGGTTGTCTAGAACATCTTCCTTTTTCTTAGCCCTGAGAACTATTCTTAGGTTACGGATCCAATTCGAGTAATTTGTTCCATTCAACTTGTCCTTCTCAAGGACCGAACGCAAAGCAAACGGTGTGGTGTTGCTAGGTGTCATTTAATCTACAACAAAAGTAATGCAAAATACTAAGAAAAACGTATCCATGACAAAGTAAATCACATTAAACTATTTAACAGAATCTACCCCCAATAAAATCAATATCCCTCTATTGGTACTTAGTGATTCAGGATCCACAACTAACAAGTCTACTAGTGAGCTTTAACATCACCGCTAGCAAACGAGGTAGATCGGTAAGCAACTCCTTGCTAATCATATCACATATGACTCCTGTTGTTGGGTGACATCTCCATGTCTCGGCTCCCAACCTTTATGCCCCAAGGTCCTTAACCGTTAAGATAACCTTGTTAAGCAAATCAACCCTTATGCGTGTAAGTGTTTGACACAAACCTGTCTAGTCAAGAAAAACTAGTGGCACCCTAATTTCATAGACCCACCACTAATTGTACAAGACATGGGACGGTGCAAGTTTTAGTTAGGAGGGCATACTAACTTAAACTTTTGTGAGGGATCGTTCTACTTCTAACATCACATTATGCAGGAAGTAAAACATAAAGAATAGCATTCACACAGTTGTGATACAGTATGGCTCATTTTCTTATGGTGATCTCCATCTCCATAGAACATGTTCACCATGGTGATCTCTATCTCCATGTTCCATGTGCGCCATTCTCCTGGTAATGAGTCCTCCAAGAACTAGAACATGCTATTGCTTCTAATAGCTAGTAATAAAGATTACACAGTTGCTTGGATCATCACAGATTGGTACGCAGACCATTAAATACATTAAAGTGACAACAGATATGGCTCCAGCCGTGTTGCCGTACGCGCGACATGTAGGTCACGAATGAGTTACACACATGCATCACATACACAAAGGGGCCATACTAATTACAAGATCCATACATCCTGCAAAACAAAGTTAGACGTTCCAACGTTCCAAACTTCAGAGGCCCGTAACTCCATCTTCCAAGCTGAATTTGGGAAATCTAATTTCACCGAAAACTGTGGAGCGGTTGAATTTTATGTGTAATCTTTTCTGTAGATCAATTTTCATACAAAATTCACCTCGATCCAAAATCATACCAAAAAGTTACGGATGTTTTACCGAAGCACACGCATACGGCAAAATTCCGACCCGGTAGTAGATCCAATCTACTATTGCACATCTCATGCGCCTGGTCTATGAACCTAGATTTCAATTCAACCAATCACATTGATCTTCGTTTTTTGCAACTAGCATTACGTGTATCACTTAACTCCGATGGTGGAAATCCGACCGGTAGGAGTATGTCGTTACACGACCATTGCAGCAAGAACATGAAAACATGCTATAGATCAATCTGAAAACTTGCATATCTCCATATGCACACATCCCGAATCCATAACAAACAGCTACAGCTCTGATACCACTATTGGAATACGAGGTAGGCTACGCTATCGCAAAATAAAAATTTTCTACTGCGTAAACCATGAAAACTGTCGTATATGGATCACAGGATTACCACTCGACGCACTGGTGCGGAAGATGTAGAATCGCATTGGAGCAGCGAAGTCGATCAGCGTAGTCGAACACGTAGTCAATCATGTCGACGTCAAGCAGCTCCTCAACAGCTCGTCCACGTGCAGCAAGGTTGACCACGTGCCGCGGCTCGTCGTCGGCTCATCGTGGCTCGTTGGTGGCTTGTCCAAGTGCTGCAGGTGCAACACCTCCAAGGTGTCCACACGTGCAGGGAGGAAGCGTCGCAAGCCGGACTGCTAGGTCCGCGAGTTGCAACAAGGCGAGGGTGTGGGAGGCGCGGCAAATGTGTTTTCGGCCAAAGGGATGAAACCCTAGGGCGCCCCACCCCTCATTTATAGAGGTTCCTGACGGGCCTCTGGGTCCAAGGCCCATTAGTACTTCTAAACCTGATCCAACTCAGATCACATCCGAATTAGGCTTCCAGCCCCTTAAGTGTGTGACCCTATGGGTTTGGATACGTATAGACTCGACCCAATAGTCGTTAGCGACCTCTAGCAAGACGTGCCAACTCCTATACGCACACGAAGATCATATCAGACAAACCGTCACAACATCATGTACATGCTATTCCCTTTGCCTTACGATATTTGGTCTAGCTTCAAGTTGACCGCTCTTTCTCGATCCTATGATTCGGAATCCCTTTGTAGTTTACTCTTAACCTTACGTAGCATGGCCATGCATTTCCGGATCCGATCACTCGAGGGGCCCAAAGATATCACTCTCAATCAGAGAGGGGCAAATCCCATCTTGATTGACCATGCCTCACAGCATGCTTCCTGACAAACCCAAAAGCTACCTTTTTAACTACCCTATTACGGTGCAGCGTTCTATAGCCCCTAAGTAAGTCAATCCACATCTTGAGTACATGCGACAATCTTAGGTCTAAGGACAAAGCGTACTTGTTGTGTAAAGAGAGAACTACTTCTCACGTTGGGCCAGTGCTAGGACATGTCTCTACATACACCTACATTATCAGTTTTACATCTCCATGTCCATGACTTGTGAAACATAGTCATCAACTAATACATGTACTAGTCTAATATTCATGTGTGTCCACACATGAACTCCGACTAGGGACAACTTTTAGAATAACCATACAAGTAAAGAGTTCCACATACAATTCACATAATTGCAGATCAATTCAAGTAGCCTTTAATGGATGTTCAATGAACACAATATAAATCATGGATACAAATGGAATATCATTATCTCTATGATTCCCTCTAGGGCATACCTCCAACAAGATCTACACTGACCACAAGAGCTTGAAGTACTTCTTCACCTAGTCTGAGCTGAACATGAGACAAAGGAGATGGCTGGAGCTAATCAAGGATTACGAGTTGGAGATTCACTACCACCCCAGAAAAGCCAACATTATGGCTAACACTCTGAGCATGAAACTTATTACAACAACCTAATGGTGAGAAATGAGCAGCCAGATCTGTGTGAGGAGCTGGAGAAACTCAAGCTAGAGATCGTTGAGCAGGGACAGCTTTGTGAACTACAAGTGATGTATGACCTGGAAGATCAGATCAGACAAGCTCAAGTGCAGTGTTCAAGGACCAGATGAAATGAGGCAAGGCAATAGATTACCAAATGGATGACAAGGGTATTGTTTGGCTGAAGGATAGGATCTGCGTACCCAAAGACCAAGCTATTCATGAGCCTATTCTGAAAGAAGCCCACGACTCGAGATACTCTATTCACCCAAGATGCACAAGATGTATTAGGATTTGAAGGAGAGGTTCTGGTGGAAAGATATGAAGGTTGACATAGCCAACCATGTCGCATGTTGTGACACTTGCAAGCAAGTAAAGACTGAGCACAAGAGACCAGCAGGGTTGCTTGAACTACTTGAGATACCAATTTGGAAGTGCAAAGACATCTCCATGAACTTCATTGTGGATTTGCCCAAGACTCGGAAGGGAAACGACTTGATTTGGATGATTATGGACAGGCTTACCAAGTTGCTTACTTCATACCGGTGAAGAGCACCTACAAAACTGAGAAGCTTGCAGAGCTATACGTGGACAACATTTTGAGGCTACATGGAGCACCTAAGAGTATCATGTCCGGTAGAGGTCGACAGTTTGTTGCCAAGTTCTGGAAGAGCTTTCACAAGGCTATGGGGACTACTTTGGTGTACAACACAACGTTTCACCCACAGACAGATGGACAGACTGAGAGAGTGAACCAAATCCTAGAGGACATGCTAAGAGCTTGTGTGCTTACCTATGGAGCTGATTGGGAGAGCAGTTTGTATTTTGCCGAGTTTTCCTACAACAACGTTTACCAAGCTAGTCTCCAGATGTCACTGTTTGAGGCTCTCTACGGAAGGAAGTGTAGGACACCTCTGATGTGGTCCGAGGTTGGAGGGAGGACTCTCTTTGAGCCAGCAACTATCAAGGAGGCTAAGGAGAATGTGAGCAAGGTTCGGGAGAACCTAAATATTGCGCAGAAGAGTTATGTAGATAAGAGAAGGAGAGACTTGTCTTTTGAAGTTGGAGATCATGTCTACCTCAAAGTCTCACCACTCCAAGGAACCAAGAGATTTCTAATTTAGGGGAATCTTGCACCGAGGTTTGTCGGACCCTACCAGGTGATTAAGAGGATTGGAGACCTTACCTACAAGGTTGCCTTACTGAAGAGCATGGCTGGAGTGCACCCGGTGTTTCACATCTCACAGCTGAGGAAGTGTCTAAGGGTTCCCGAGGAGGAGGTTCACACTGAGGCACTAGACTTCCACAACACCTTGGAGTATGCATGATACCACTCAAGATCTTGGATCACGCAAAAAAAGCTACGAGGAGGACATCTGTTCCGTACTGCAAAGTGCTTTGGAGCAACCATTCGGAAAGGGAGGCAACTTGGGAGAAAGAGTCTAATTTGAAGAAGGAGTTTCCACATTTGTTTTAGGAGGAGGACAAAGCTTAAATCTTGAGGACGAGATTCTCTTGGGGGGAGACTGTAATACTCCAAAAATTTGTAATATTTGTATGAGTGAAAATTTGCAAAAATTTAAAACTTTTTGTTTGAATTTAGTGCTCATTCGAAGGCTAGATATTTGTTTCTTACCCTAACTTCCATTTCAAAAATCCGTGTGGATTGATTTGGATCTTTTTAGATTTTATTTGGAGTCACTATTTGAGTGATTCAAAATTCAAACTAAATTTAAAACCTAAATCTAAACCTAAATAAAAACTAAACCTAATCTAACCTAAAGCTAACCCAGCCCGGCCCGCTAACCTAACCCGCTCACCAACCCAATAGACCGCGCCCGCCTTGCCTTTGGCCTAGCCCACGCCAGCATTTTGCCGGCCCAGCAGCTGCTGCTCCACGCACCATGCTCGCTTGCCCAGGCCCAGCAGCCGGCCTAGCTCACCCGTGCCTTGCTGACAGACCAGCCCCGCCTGTCAACACCCCCTCTCCTGCTCATCTTCCTCCTTGCACCTGTACTGGTCACAAGTGCGGTGTGTGCGGGGGGGAGCAGGTGAGCATGTCGGCGCTGGCACGCACTAGCCGCCCAGGGGGGGGCACCCATGACCTTCCAGGGAGTTCCGCCGGCAGCGAAAGGATGCCCCTGCCCTCACCCCGTGCCTCAAGCCCTAGCCACAGGCCGCAGGATGTGCGCCACGCCATCCTCGGGCGCAGACACCAAGGATCAACAAGTGGGAGCACTTATGCCCCCGCATTGCCTTCTCTGCCCTATAAAACCAAGCCGCGCCCCCTCCTGGCCTCACCATCCCTAACCGCCCGGGGCCTTGCCCTTGCGCCGCCGCCACTGAGAGAGAAAGGGAGAAGAGGGCCATAGGGAGAAGAAGAGGAGAAGAGAAGAAGGAGAAGGGGGAGAAGGGGAGGAGAAGAGAAGCAAGAGGGAGGCCAACCGTGGGAGGGGAAGCCGCCGCCGCCGTTAGCGTGCCACCGCCCAAAGCCCGCTCGCCACCGACACGCCGCGCTTCGTCGAGGCTCGCCATGAACCATCCTCTATCCCTCTTCCCCATTTTCCTAGCTGTAGTAGAAGTGTAGGAGGCTGCCGCCTAGTCACCCCCGACCACCGGGGCCGAGCACAGCCACGCCGTGCCGTGGCCGGGGGCAACCCTAGGACCGCATGCAAGCACGCGCGCACTAGCGCCCACCCACCCCGCGTGCCTATGGGCGTAAGGGCAGGGGCCGAGCACCAGCCACGTGCTGTGCCCGCTCGCGTTCGCTCGCTCCCCCGTGCGCACTCACCGCTGCCACGAGCCGCGCCGTGCCACGCCGCCGCCGCAGCCCACGTAGGCGCCATGTGGCACTGATGTGGTTGGTCAGGCATCCCAGTACGGCCCACTGACAAGTCAGGCCCACTAACTTGTGGGGCCCACTAACTCACTGGCGCCCACCTCTGACCGTTGACTAGTTAACGTTGACCAGGTCAACGCTGACCGTTGACCGGTCAACGCTGACGACAGCATGATGTTAGCAGACATGTGGCACCCCCTCGAGCTGCCACGTAGACCAATCAGGAGCTCACACGTGTCACCCCTTTAATAAATATTTTTCAGAAATTACTAAATAATTCAATAAATCATTTAGTCTTTAAAAATTCATAACTAATTCATTTTAACTTAGAAAAATATGAAACTAGTTGCATTAAATTCATGAAATCGAGCCCATGCTATTTGTAGCTAGTTTGGCATTATTTGGATCTTATAAATTTTGTTTTCTTAGAGTTTTTTCCTAGATGTATTGCCATTTAATTTACACTTTGTCATATCTGTTCTAATCAGACCCGAGCTACAACTCGGAAGACCTTCAAGACCCCGACTATGTCGAGGAGGACCCAATCGACTACAGACAAGGTGTCATGTCACTCCCAATCATATAGATCCTATGCATGCTTAGTTGCTAGCGCTTTACTTATATTGCTTGATGATGATGGATTGCATAGCCAATGTTTTAGCCATGCCTTGATAATTGTTTATCATGTTTTCATTGTGTTGACGCCAGATTTTGACACATATTTTGAATCGGCATCAGGGAGGGAAAAGATTGGCCAATGCGGTGGATTAAAAGCTACAATTGGGAATCGGCCGATTGGTGCTACAGTGTATCGGCCGATCGACGAATGGAGTTGACAGAAGTCAACCAATTGGAAGGATAGGGTAGCTGGGCCAATGTGGGCTTAAGGTGGGCCAGAAAAGAAGATAGAGAGAGATTGGCCCGTGAGGGGTATGATAACCAACTCCGATACGAGTTGCGTTTATAAATATTTGTTTTCGTTTAAGATTAGCGATAGATCTTAGTCGGTTAGGAAATCAGTCATAACAGGCTATAAATAGCCATCTCTAGAGATTTGTAAAATAACATATCAATCAATACAAACAATCTACTTTTTGATTGTACTTTACTTTTAAGTCGGCGACTTCACCAATACTTCTTTTTCTTTCACGAGTTCGTACGGGTTGGCAGGACTGCATCGACACGATCTTCGGCCGATTCTGTAAGTTCCGTTTATCGAGTAATATCAAAGCTTTAACTTCGAGCGCATCGCTGTCACCAGTTATCGATATTTACTAGAATTATAGGTTTTATCTATTGTTCTAGTTTTATCACCAATTATCCAGCTTGAGATTTGAACTGTCGGCTTCATCACTGTTATTCTTATTTATCGTCATATAGCCGATTCGATCTATCTCAAGTGCTGCATTTGTAGCATTGTTTAGCTTACTCTGGTAGTTTCTTGACAATCGCTACGTGATCATCAGCTGTTCTATAGCTGGTCATCTTCGTAGCAAATCGGCCGAATCGCTGATACGCTTTTCGAGACAGATCAGAACTTTAGATGATCGAGACCCCCGGAATTTAATACGTTTCTTTCCTTGTCAATCAATAGGTCAGATTGACTGGCACGCCGCGCGAACCGCACCAGGACGATCACCCGAACAGGAGTTAAGCAGATTCTCCCGGGTCGTGTGTCCGATGCTGAAGATCACCGGCCGATTTTTAGCGCCAACACACTTTTGGCATGCCTGGTGGGACCACTTCAACGTCCAACATGTCAAAAGCTACCGAAATCTCCGAAGAGAACATCATCGAGGTTACAGAAGCAGATCTCAAGGACGACCAGAAAGAAGAATTGGCAAAGCACTTAGAAGAATACAGGAAGACAGGCTTGCAATCTTTCAGTCGCACCAGAAGCGGGGAGACCGTCAAGAAAACTCCTCTTCCAACTCCCCGTCAGATCACCATCGCTGAGGACTCGGGCAAGATGTCCGATATGATTCAATAGTCCATTTATCAAGCTTTCATCGACCATCCTCAGTGATGACCAATATAGTATACAATACCGTCATCAGTTCCTTGATCAGCGGAGTAGCTCAGGGATATTAGGGGCTGACATACGCCTCGCCTATTGTGGCTCCAGTCAGAAGCTTATCAGGCACATCTCACTCGGCTCCTCAACCGATACCGACAGAACATGGAGGATACAACACTTCAATGCCTCCCGGATACAATGGTGCGCCATGCTTTCAATCACAAGCACTGCCTCAGCCTGCCCAAATTCCCTCCGTGCAATCACTACCCTCAAACTCGGTGCCTTGGGGGGCACCAGCAACGACGGCTGGTTTGGACCAATCAATCGGTCACGGAAGCTCTCCGATCCAAGCACCATTCCAATCAGCTATCCGGCCGACGGTCCCACAGTATCAACCGACCTGGTCAGAAATCGGCAGGGGGGCAGACACTGCGGAAACACTCAGAAGCACGGCGCCGATGATGCTCTATGATGGGACAGCATATTCGCTACGTCACCAACTATCCACTGCTCAGCCAGCCACGCTGCCGCAAAATTCGCCTCACGCTTTGATCCATCACTCGGCCATCGTGCCGCCGATCCATCAGCATGTGCTGATCCCTCAACCAATCGTTCATCAGCCGCAAGTGGATTGGACAGCAAGGAAAGCAGAGGTGATCCAAGATCAGTTCGGCTTGAAACCGAAGGTACAGACCTATACGTACAAAACGCCATACCCACCTGCCTACAACCTGCTGTTGTTTCATCATCGGTACAAGGTTCCTAACTTCACCAAGTTCTCTGGACTGGATGACACGTCAACCGTAGAGCACGTGAACAGATTCATTATCCAGAGAAGCAGCCACACAAGATGCTCTGCATGTACTTTATTCTCATCATCCCTATTTGGATCGGCCTTCCAATGGTTCACTACGCTGCCACCCAATTCCATCGTCACATGGGCCGATCTGGAGAAGCAATTCCACAAGTACTTCTACGTGGGAGTCCACAAGATGAAGCTCTCAGATTTGACCAGCCTCAAGCAAAGGAGTGACAAACCAGTAACCAATTACGTGCAGAGGTTAAGAGAGGTCAGAAACAAATGCTACACCCTAGTCCTGACTGATGCTCAGCTGGCCGATATCGCCTTCCAAGGTCACCTGCCACACATCAAAGAGAAGTACGCCTCCCAGGAGTTTGAAAGCTTAAGTCAAATCGTCCGCTGATTGGCTAGTCAAGAAGTACGCCCTTTCGATCAACGGAGCAACTTTCAGAAAAAGGTAGCATACTTAGAGGGATCTGAATCAGAGGAGGAAACGGAAATCGGCCTAGCAGAATGGGTAAAAGGGAAAAGGCCGATATCATGCTCATTCGGGAAGAAAGAACCAGAAGCGTTCGATTTTGACACATCAAAGGCCGACAAAATCTTCGATTTTGTTCTCCAAGAGGGGCAGATCAAGCTCTCACCTTACCACACCAGTCCATCAGCCGAGCAGCTCAAAAAGATGAAGTATTGCAAGTGGTACAATGCCATGTCTCATGACACAAATGAGTGCAAGGTCTTCCATCAGTAGATACAGTCGGCCATTGAGCAAGGCAGACTCAAATTCGAAGTCCCGGCGAAGCCAGTAAAGCCGATGAAGATTGATCAGCATCCTTTCCCTACTAACATGGTTGATACGGAAAGAAACGTGCTTCAAACCAAGGTGCTGACATCAGAATCAACTAAGAGAAGCGACGTCGTGGACCCCAGAAATCAGGCTATGGTTGAAGATGTCAAAGGGAAAAGATGGGTCGAAGATGAGGGCGAAGGTTCAGAAAGATCACGCAGACCTATCACCTCTCAATTCTTACTGAACAAATACCAACGGCAACAAGAAGGTTTGAGACACCGCGAAGAGATGATGCGCCGACATGAAGATCACTGGCGGTGCCCGTTCTTCATCCACTGCAGGGAAAATAACCTCAGGTTGCCATCAGTAAATAATTGCCCTGAGTGCAGCGGTCCATATCATGGCAGTCACCCGTTCAAGAGGTCACGTTCCAGAGATAGAGGATCAGAGCCGATCAGCAGAAACTGGCGCGAACAAGAGGATCGACGCCTTTCAATGCGTGATCGGCTGGGGGGCAAGGTTGACCAGTATGATCGGCCAGGAGGAAGATTTGAACAGTATGATCGACCGGGGGCAGGATTGACCAGCACAAGCGACTGGGGGGCAGGGCCAGTGCACATGATCGGCTAGAAGAGATGGCCGACGCTAGGGTGTCAGATGAAAACCCCTTAGGGCGAGAACTAGGCTGGGAGCGTATCAAACCGCCAGCCAAACCGGTGAACCCCAGGTGATGCCCCGATGGATTGACCAAATCCAAAAAATGAAGGATCCAACATCTGCGCCAATGGGAACAACAATAGGAAGAGCAGAGGCAGATGATACATAAGAAAGATGACAGGTCTCGAGTCTGGTGCCCCAAAAGAAGAACCAATGAGGAAGACGACAATCAGGAGTCGGCAGCAGACATCAGCATGGTGTTCATCTTGCCGATGGAGTTCATGGCTCCTACCGATCGAGACGACGCAACAAGGATAGAGGAGCAAATGGCTCAATTGGCTTTAGAGCCAATGACAGCCACCTTTGAGAAACTCAAGGACGAAAAACGGCAACATCTCAAAACTCTATTCCTCAAAGGACACGTCAATGGGCGACCTGTCACCAGGCTACTAGTAGATGGAGGTGCTGCAGTCAACATCATGCCATATGCCATGTTCCGGAAATTGGGCAAAAGCGTCGAAGATCTGACCAAGACAGACATGATGCTCAAGGACTTCGAAGGCAACGTGTCCCCCGCCCGCAGAGCACTCTGCGTCGACCTCACCATCGGCAGTAAGACCCTTCCCACTACTTTCTTTATTATTAATGGCAAGGGATCCTACAACATGTTGCTCGGTCGCGATTGGATACACGCAAATTGTTGCATCCCATCTATGATGCACCAATGCCTCGTATAGTGGGTCGGCAACAACATCGAGATAGTCACTGCCGATTCCACCTATAGTGTTGTAGCATCCGGTGCACAACAGTGGAGCTGCGAACACGTCAAGTGCATATCCGGTAGAACCTGGGACACCAATTTCCTAAAAGTGTCCGATTTTGGCCTACAGCCGATCCGAGCAGTCGGCTCTGAAGATTCAGATTAGATGGATCAGTTCGTCCAAGAAGATGGGAAGCTTGGGCACGGGTTTACGTCAGCCGATTCATTAGAGATGGTGGACTTAGGAGATGGCAGGAAGCCAAGGCCGACGTATATTAGTGCTAGCTTGGATCCCGAGTACAAATGTAAATTGACAAGCTTATTGAAAGAATTTAAAGATTGTTTTGCTTGGGAATACCATGAAATGCCTGGTCTAGACCTGTCTATTGTCGAACACCGATGCCTATAAAACCAGGGTATCGGCCGTATCAGCAGCCTGCACGATGGTGCAACCCTAAAATTCTACCTGATATAAAGGCCGAGATCACAAGATTGATTGAAGCAAGATTTATTCGGCAATGCTGTTATGCCGAGTGGATTTCTAACATTGTGCCCATATACAAGAAAAATGGAAAGCTGCGCATGTGCATTGATTTCAGAAACCTTAATCAGGCTACGCCAATGAATGGATATCCGATGCCGACGGCCGATGTTTTGATAGATGCCGCCGCAGGCCATAAAGTCATCAGTTTTATGAACGGTAATGCTGGGTACAATCAAATATTAATGGCCGAAGAGGATATTTCGAAGACGGCTTTCAGGTGTCCAGGCCACCTTGGTCTGTTCGAGTGGGTGGTGATGACTTTTGGCCTAAAAAATGCCAGGGCTACGTATCAACGGGCTATGAATTACATCTTCCACAAGCTCATTGGTGTCCTGGTGGAAATCTACATCGACGACATCGTGGTCAAGTCAAAAGGACATCAGGAACATCTGGCCGATTTGCGAGAGGTGCTGGAGTGCACAAGAAAACATGAGTTGAAAATGAACCCGAACAAGTGTGCATTCGGTGTGTCGGCCGGACAATTTCTAGGATTCATGGTCCATGAACATGGGATAGAAGTCAATCGAAAGATCATAGCTGCCATCAACAAGGTTGTGGCCCCACAAAACAAAACTGAACTATAGTCCCTAATTGGCAAGGTCAACTTTATCAGAAGATTCATATCCAACTTGTCCGGGCGTATTCAAGCCTTCACGCCATTATTGAAGTTGAAACCCAACTAGGAATTCGTGTGGGGAGAAGAACAACGAAAAGCGTTGGAAGACATCATGCAATATCTGATTTCGCCACCTGTGTTAGTCCCGCCATAGGCTGACATGCCGTTCAGACTATACTTATCGGCCGATGAACGGGCTATCGGATCAGCGCTGGTACAGGAGTTCGAAAGAAAAGAACGGGTAATATATTACGTCAGCAGAAGACTCCTGGACACCGAAACAAGATACTCCCCGGTAGAACGGCTGTGCCTGTGTCTGTATTTCTCATGTACCAAGCTCAGGCACTACCTGTTATCGGCAGAGTGCATAGTCGTATGCAAGGATGACGTAGTAAAATACATGCTGTCATTACCAATTTTAAAAGGGAGAATTGGAAAGTGGATCCTAGCTCTGTCAGAGTTTGACCTAAGGTACAAATCGGCCAAAGCTGTCAAAGGTCAAGTCATGGCTGATTTCATGGCTCAGCATTATGGACCGAAAGTCACTATCGTTGAACCGGCTCCATGGACTCTATACTTCGACGGTTCTTCGTGTGGGGTCGGATCAGGAATCGGCATCGTTCTCATATCACCTCGGGGGGCATGTTCTGATTTCTCTCAACTGATAAAGGCGTCCGCGACCAATAATCAGGCAGAATATCGAGCCGTCCTAAAAGGTATTCAATTGTTGAGAGAGATCAAAGCCGATGCAGTGGAATTTTTTTGGGATTCCATGCTCATTGTGGATCAATTAACGGGGAGATCTGAGTGCAAAGATGATGTCTTAAGGATTTACTACGAAGATTGCCTCCAATTTTTAAAGTAATTCAAGTCTGTGGTTATTGAGCATATTCCCAGAAATTACAATGAAGAGGCCAATAGGCTTGCCCAACACGCGTCAGGGTATCGACCAATTCAAGTGTTGCGTTTGTAGCGTTGTTTAGCTTACTCTGGTAGTTTCTTTACAATCGCTACGTGATCATCGGCTGTTCTATAGCTGGTCATCTTCATAGCAAATCGGCCGATTCGCTGATATGCTTTTCGAGACAGATCGGAACTTTAGCCGATGGAGACCCCCGGAATTTAATATGTTTCTTTCCTTGTCAATCAACAGGTCAGATTGACTGGCACGCCGCACGAACCGCACCAGGGTGATCACCCGAACAGGAGTTAAGCAGATTCTCCTGGGTCGTGTGTCCGACGCTGAAGATTATCGGCCGATTTTTAGCGTCAAAACATTGTTTACCTACTTTTATTGACTAGCTACTGACCCCTAGCTAGTCCACCGCTCATATATCCATATAAATGCTTTTGAGTTATGGTTGGGCATTTGCCATGGATTTGGTAATGGGATTCCTTGAACACTCTCGCATGTGTTTTGGGTGAGTGTGAATCCATGATGTGTTCTTGGCGGGAGCAAGCCATGGTTTGTACTGAGGAGTGCCTTGCCGGGAAAGAGCTTTCTGGACTCTCTGTATACCTCATACATGTGGCAGGTACCTTGTTTATTATTGAGGAGCAAGTGGCGTACTTGTACATTGCAGGTGCTTCGGCACATACTTGTTGGTAGAGTGCTCGCTCTCAGCCGCTTAAGGACCAAGTCAAATTACCACAAGCCATAGCAGATACTTTTCGTACTTACCAGTCGCTTACATTATGGGCGGGGTTCGGTCCGAGACTAGTAGTGGATAGTGCTCTGCCAGTAGGTGGATTGGAGGATCGTGTAAGGAGTTCGAGGCATTACCTGCTCTGACCAGACTGCACCCTAGCGTGGGTAGGTTTTTCTCATAGCTTCGAGGTCCTCACTAGTGACAGGATGCCCTACAGCTGAGGACGATTCTAGGGCTCCAGCTGTTAGGTGGGGTTTGGACAGTTAGCTACCGTTCAGGATCCATCTATGCGGATACAGTTGTACAACCTTTGCAGAGTATATAAAGCTATAGCTATAGTCCGTGTCCACTGGTTATGGACAGTGTTGTTGACTACTGCTACTTGTGACTAGACTTTTCTTGTGCTTCCACCTTCCCTCTTTTTGAGATAGTCCAGCGTTTGCCGTTGAGATGTGAGGGGAGGGAACTCTCACATCACCTAGTGTATTTGGGGTGCTGGACCCTTGGGTGAAGGATCCGCTGATTTGTGTTGACTTCCTTGTTTGAGGTGTTGATCTTGGAGATGTTGTTGCTTTGCTGCTTTCTTGATTGCTGCTACTGCTACATAAACCTCTACAACCTTATATAGGTTTGACCCATGCATATAGTATAATTTCCCTATTTCCTTAGCTTTGCTGCTTTTGGGAGTTGACATGGCCTACCCGCTTCTTGGGTAGATGGTGGTTTTTTAGAGTTGGAGCCCAACTATGACTTCGACAATGATGGATGGGAGGACTAGAGACCGTTCTTCGCTCGAGTTGCCTGTGAAGATGGAGTTCGCCATAGCTTATGTTCCCGCTGCGTAGATGTTTTACCTTTCTTGATTCAGTCCTGATGGACTTGTACCGGCATGTGCCGATGAGATGTACTCGTACTCATGTGATCTATGATATTTTTACTATATTTCTCTCTCTGTTTCTGTGTTGATATGGATTTCTACTATCTGAGACAGGGATTCGCACGTGATTGCCTTCCTGGGACTATCACCGAGGTGTGTAGGCTTGAATTCTCAAAAATGGGAATTCAAGCCCATTTCAGTATATAATGGAGCAGATTATTGCTGGAGGTAGTGGCTCCAAAGTTCTAAGAACCTACACAAAGGATGAGGGTAGCCAGACAGACATGTTCCTCAACATGTCCGATGATGGCAATGATGAGCCCAAGCACGATGTTGATGACAATGCGGAACAAGACGTTGCCATGATGGAAGGTTCTGGCGAGGTAGATATCATTTTCATTGTTTTACCCCATCTATAACTTCATATTCATTATTACTATATACTAATTAACGAATCTTGAATGTTTAGCCCTCTGCATCGATGAAGTGAAAGCTATGAGGTCGTACAAAGATAATGGAGGGAAGGCTTCACATCATCGAAGTGACAGAAGAGGGCCAGCCAATTGCTCCCGAAAAAGTTGCTAGAAAGTACATGAGTCAATGCAGGGCTATTGTAAGGGATAACGTGCCCATCAACATTCAAGAACGGAAGTCCAGTAAAAAAGATGATCCATACGTGCTCCTGTAGACATAGAAAGATATGTTGTAGGCAGATGTCAGGGAACACTTCCGAACTGCGTCGATGAAAAAGTTTTGAAAGACTGGATGCTCAAGAATATAGTAACCCGATTTTAGACCTTCAAGAAGAATCTGGATACCAACTATATCAAGAAGGGCCAAACTCCAGATTTTAGTGACTAGCCAAAGTTAAAAGATCACTGGAACTCATTTCTGGAATACAAGAGGAGTGAAGATAGTGCGAACAAGGTTCATATCAACTCAAGAAATGCCTAGAAGGAGTAACATCATCATCTAGGGCAAGGTGGTTATAGGAGTGCAATTCCTAGATCGAGAAAGATGGAACAAGATCTAATCGATTGAGGTATTGTACAAGCAACTATCGACTGGCCCGATCGATCAAAGAATTGGTATTACATACACTCACAGAGGCACCCTTAGCCCTGAGGATGGGACACTTGTTTTCAACAAAACAATACATGAGAAGCCCCTCAGGCTTATAAAAAATACGTGAGAAGCCCTGAGGATGGGACACTTGTTTTCAACAAAACAAGACGTAATAATGCAGGAAGAAATTAATCGGCGAGTGGCCCTAGCAATTACTGAGATTGCCCAATCTAGAGCACTGCCGAATCTCAACGTCATCGTCAGCTCTTCTCAACGCCGAAGCATTTGTGCTTCCACAGGGATCCCCGATGACAACATGCCAAGCTTACTCATGGTTGTGCAGGACAACCAACGGTACCTTGTGGATGACATCACTCAGCGGACCTCATGTGAGCTGTACAGACCATTTGGCAACCTCACTATTAAGGTATACATATATATAATATATGCAACTATCTCAATTGATCCACGCCTCTGGAGTTTTCTTTATTTCTCCTATATGTACAGGTGGCGTATGGAAGTGCTTTACCAATCCTGCCAGGGCAGACAAGCCAAGGCATGGTGATTCCATATGGCTACACCAATTTTGGGGTGGAGCAGATTTGTGATAGTAAATATGAAGGCCTAGAGCTCGACCTCCTAGGAGGTGACGGGGAAAGGACACTAGGAGATGTACTTCACAGTATCATTCTATAGCGCAAACATTACATCATCATCCCCAGCCAAGAGGCGTCATTTCTTCCCATAGATCCCCCACAGCCACCATCTCCTCAGAACTCAAGATCGTCATCTCCAGCATATCCACCTCCAATACCATCATCACCACCGAGACCATCACGTCCTGCTCGATCACCGTCTCCAACACCATCGAATCCTGCAAGCGGGAGCGATGATGACCAAAACACCCCTCCTCGATCAAAGTCTGCCGCACCGGGACTAATGTCTTGTGCGAGCAAGGAAGCACCTATAGCACCTCTCAAGAAGTCATGACCACCGCCTTCCAAGCCAAGGCAGCCAAAGGTGAAAGAACCAAGGAAGAAAAAAAAGAAGCCTAGACCTATTAAGAAGCTAGCAGGCGATATGACTCTTGAGGAATTGGAGGAGGCATCACAAGCACATGTAAGGTAGTGGTTTGAAAAAATTGCTGCAGAAAGAAAGGCGAAGGAGATGGAGCCTAAGTCAGTAGATCCAGCCAAATTAAAGTCTTTTATTAGCATGAAAAACGGAGTCAAGAAGATGTTACTGTCAAACTACAATCGTTCGTTAGTTAAGTCTTGGCTGAAGAAGAAACGAGGAGAGTCATCGTCCAGTCGTATTATACCCCAGCTCGGGTAGCAAGATCAGCAAGCAGATCAAGAAGCTCAACAAATAGCAACTTTTCCTTTAGAACAACAAATCAAGGTCATTAAAGGGGTGTTTGGGAGGAGGGGGCTAAATTTTAGCCCCCATCACATCGAATGTTTGGACACTAATTAGAAGTATTAAATCTAGACTAATTATAAAACTAATTACACAACCTCTAGGCTAAATCGCGAGACGAATCTATTAAGACTAATTAGTCCATGATTCTACAATGTGGTGCTACAGTAACCATTCGCTAATGATGGATTAATTAGGCTCAATAGATTCATCTCGCCATTTAGCCTAGGGGTTCTGCAATTAGTTTTGTAATTAGCTTATGTTTAGTCCTCCTAATTAGTATCCGAACATCCGATGTGATAGGGCTAAAGTTTAGCCCCTGCTATCCAAATGCCCCCTAAGTTTATGGCAGAGACAGGCCTCTCTCTTGCTGAAGTTCTAGGGCAAGACGAACCACCACCTCTAGAAAAGACTGTACCTAAATGGTCCTTTGAGTTAGGCAAGCTTCTAGTCAGGCCTGAATTGGTACGGAAGCTCACAACTAAGATATATGAATTCCATTAGTGGTACATGGAGCAGTCGGCCAATGATAGGGTCATGTTCGCTCATCTTGTTAAACCGATTCATTTTTTCGGTGAAGGTGAGAAACTGCTGTGGTTGGAATTCAAGGATATTTATGAAGTGTACCATTAAGATGCCCTTGATGTCTCTATTATCAGCGTCTAGGTTCTGTAAGTGTGTGTTCATTAGATGTTAATTTTGGCTCAGCTCATTATTGTGTGTGTCGTCCCACTAACTTTGTCTTTCATTTTATGTAGGATGCAAATTCAGAGGTGCCGTCGAGAATTCTACTTCAACGTTGGCTTCATGGACCCAACACTTGTTAACCAAAAGCAGATACGGGATCAACCAAAGTCTACATTGGACACAATATACAAATTCTTGGAGCAACAAAATTACAAGCAATACATACTACTATCTTACAACTTCAAGTAAGTGTGGGTACCATCTATTTTGGTTTTCCTTTCCTTACCTAATTAATGTTAGTTCATTCTAATATGAACATTTATGTACACAGTTACCACTAGATTCTCCTTATAATTATGATTGATCAAAGCAACATTATTGTGTTTGATTCGCGGAGAAAACCAAAGGACAAGTACGAAGACATTCAAGACATGCTTAACTTGTAATAATTCTGAACCTTTATCTTTATGCAAAAGTTTGCTTCCTAAATTTTCACCTAACACTATCATATTCATTATTTTAATTCGTAGCACATGGAAATGATTCCGTGAGTATCACCATGGTGATTTCAAAGAAAAATTTACATTCAGTATAACTTTTTCGGTATGCATGAAGTTTGCACATTTTGTATATTCTACAACATGAATATTTCATAACTTATTTTTTCCACTAAAGTGCTTGAGATAGGAATAAGGAAATATTTATGTGGATACTACGTCTGTGAGCACATACATCATTTCGTGAGGGACAAGATGCTATCAGACCATATAATGTAAAATAAACCTGTTAATTATTAATCATTTTCTAGCTCTTTTTATTTAATTGTTGATGTAACATTCACATATTTTCAAATTACAGATGTGGCAGATTCACGAAGAACTCTTGAAGAAGGAAAGGCTTTTGGCAATCCAAGAAGTACTCATAGGATTTCTGGTGGACGAGGTGATAAATCCCAAAGGAGAATTTTATTTCGATGGACATTCAATAGCCGAACCGAGCAACACCACGATGGGAGGATCCTAAGAAATATGAGGACAAATTATTATATATATAGTAATTGTATTAATACAAGTTTGATGTGTATAATATACTAAGAATTGTATATAAAGTAGTTATAATTAATATTATGCATATACTATTATAAAATATATATATGACATGCACACAATACGAGCTACGCTAAAGATGTATACATATAGGTGTATATATATAAGTGAAGCAGCAATTAGCATTAATATGGAAAAGAATTCAAGGTAAAAAGAAAAAAGTCTTTAGTCCTGGTTGGTAAAAGGGCCACGTGCATGCGCCTGCATGGCGGCCCCTTTAGTCCCGGTTGGTAGTACCAACCTGGACTAAAGTAGGTCGTTAGTTCCGGGTGTAACATCCACAAAAATCACCACTTAAATCACCCGTTAAAAAAAATTGCTTCAAAAATCTTTTTACCGCTGAGCTACCGAAGATCTAAAATCTTCTCGGCGAATTCGCCGTCCCGGCACCCAAGCCGACAGCCATCATTTTATCCTCGCCCGTAATTTTCGCGGCGTGCTGGTCGACAGACCGCCACGCGTGCTCCCACCGCATGCTGCAATCGCCGCCGGTTCCCCTTCCTTTTCTCTTTTTTCCCCCAGCTCTTTCCTTTTTCTTTTTTTCTCTCTCTCTCTCTTTCTTCCTTTCTTCTTCTTCCTTCTTCTCTTTCTCCCTCCTCCTTTCTTCTTCCTGGCGCCACATCTCCC
>NC_028457.1:8955076-9051227 GCF_000263155.2 Setaria italica | reverse complement strand
CTTCAATCATGATTACAATGGTTTATTTGGAGAATAAATGTGTGAGTGTGTTCAAATAGGGAAATGGGTTTCCGGGTTCAAAAGGCAAGGAATGTGTAGATGAGATGGATGGGTGTTTCTTGTGTGAAATGCCAGAATGTTGTGCTCGTACCTTAGTGGTTGAGCAAAGTTGGAAGATATCCATCTTGTCATGGTTAAGGACCGAGTTGATGTGTCATATTGCCTAATTCAACCATCGTACAACCACTCGACCATTGTATGGGCAACGGCTTAGCATAAATCCCACTAGCTAAACTGTTAGTCTTCGGGTGAGCTAGTGAGCAACGGGAGCCCATGGAAAAGGATTAAGATCTTGGTGACTTAAGTCCCAGTTACAACCTCGTGGAATGGGTCGTTAACCCCTTGGGTGCTTCCGTGTGGACTAGTCAGTCTAAGCTAAGGTGGGTAATGGCTTTGTTAGGATCCGCACCGGCACTAAGGTAATCGTGCTGCGGTACCCTACTTGTGGGAAAAGTGTACAACCTCTACAGAGTTAAAACCTATCCGGGTAGCCGTGCCAGTTACAACCTCGTGGAATGGGTCGTTAACCCCTTGGGTGCTTCCGTGTGGACTAGTCAGTCTTAGCTAAGGTGGATAATGGCTTTGTTAGGATCCGCACCGGCACTAAGGTGATCGTGCTGCAGTACCCTACTTGTGGGAAAAGTGTACAACCTCTACAGAGTTAAAACCTATCCGGGTAGCCGTGTCCACGGCATTGGACGAGTTACGGCTTGGTCACATAACTAGCACTTGGGAATGGATGGTTTTCATGGTGTGTGTGTGTTGGATTTTGGTAGTGTCCAGCAGTTGTGCCGTGAGCTATACCGGACGGGGAGTCCGATAGCAATAAAATTTTTTGGATCCTTTGTGTAGGATCAACCCCACTCAATGTTTCGATTACTAAAGAAAAGCTTTACAAAAACTCTTTTGAAAACAAGCTCGTGCATGTGTTGAAAATCTAGCTTTATTGCAAATGAACCTTAGCCTATCCTTGTTATATCCTGTGTATATACTTGATTGTATCCTCCTCCGTGGATGGGGTTGAACTTGTTGAGTACTTTTGTACTCAGCCTTGCTTCGTTGCTACAGAGGAAGACCCGGACTTCGTCGCCGAGGAGTTTGAGTAGGAGGTTGTGTCCGCACCCAACGCTGCCTGTGGTGTTGGCCTTCACAAGATGCTTCTGCTGCCGTGTAGTCCCGAGTGTTGTCTTTTGGCAGTTGCTTGGTTAGCCGCTATTATTTATTTGCTTCTTATCGCTGCGTGGCTTTCACGCCCACTCCCTCGGGAGTTGTACGGTAACTGAATTATCTGTCGAATAAATGTGTTATCAACCTCCTGGGACTGATATTTGCATCACATTTAGTCTCTACTTATCTGGGGACGCTTCACCGGGTGAGTAACCCCGGACTAAAAAGGGGAACTTTTGGTCCCGAAGGTTAGTCCCGGTTGGATATTCGAGAGATATGACTCTCTCCAACCTGAACTAATGCTCATTTTTCCACCAATGATGCGTTTATTTGTAAAGCAATCACCAATCATGGAACTTTTGGGTTCATTGCTACATGCATTTTCTTCCGATACTGGATGATACAACGCTGATCAGCTGGACATACGTTTCCATTAGTCCATGTTATGATATATTGATATGCACCATGCCGGCAACTTTTCAAGCCTTGATCGTCAAACAGTGTACTGATGATGTCCTGTGTGGCTGTGTAGGAATCATGTTTGAGTCAGATATGTGCAAGTCATGCATGCGGGGTTTTTTTATCGTGTGACCTTCCTAATATATTATGTTGCAAAAATGAAATAATGCCTTGACATTTGGGGGCTGTGCTTTATTTTTTAAAACTCGGTATAGATACAGATGCTCGCATAATGCCAGTCTTAGTGTACAGTTTTATTGCACAGTTACTAAGACTGAGAACTAGATAACTGTGCCAGCGGAGTGTCATGGGAATGAAACTTCTTTCACATCTGATGAAACTCTCCTCATAAATGACCTTGCAAAGTAAGCAAAATTGCTGATGTGACATAAAATTTAATACATATGAATCTCTTCATGAAACTCCATTAAGACTGGCACAACACCACCACATGTTTGGAGGCATATACATATGCACATACGGACCGATAGATATTGAGATCGATAAAACCACTACAAGGATTAACGTACGGAAACTTACAAGTCTAGCGCAGAAACATCATGCATGGCAGCTCCCACAGAGCCACCTATTCCATTCGAACTTGTTTCCTAAAGGATGATTTGCAAAATATTTTTAAATACATACAACGAAAAGGCACCGACCTTTTGTGAAGATCTCGAGTTCTCTACTGTGAGTTGACAAATATTATATAGCCTAGGTAAAGATCGATGTTGACATCCTTGTAATGTCTTTGCTCTTCACAACTTTTGTTGCACTGGTGGAAATATGAGCATTAGTCCTAGTTGGTAAGCCTCGTATCTCTTAAAAACCAACCCGGACTAATCATTCAAGATTAAAGGTCCTCCTCGTTGATCCTAGGTCATTCACCCGGGACTAAAAACCTCCTTTAGTCCCGGTTGGTATTATTGGTTCCAAAAAGATAAAAAAAATTGGCCCCCATCCCTGCTCGCACCGCCGCCCCCCAGCTCCGCCTCGACCACCGTACCACCTCCTTGAGCTCCAACTCCACCACAAAGACAATTAAAATAATTAACACTTCACAAATTGAAGTAAGAAACATATATGCTTATCTCACATGACCATCACACAAGTGAGAACACACAACCAATCAATTCGCACAAGATCTGATTCACAACACATGAGTTCGATTTGATTCACAACACATGGAGGATTCACCAGCACAATCGCAAATGAGTCATTCACAAACAAATCACAAACTACAGAATCACTCACAAACGAAACACTCAACGGCTTCTCGTATCCAAAAGTTCCCTCGCTCGCCATCTCGCCTACACGCACTCCGGCGGCGGCTGGCGACCAGGGGTAGGCCGGGGAGGCCCCGCGCGCCGGCAGCTAGGGGGGCCGGCCGAGGAGGCCCCGCACCGGCGGCAGACAGTGGAGGGAGGAGAGAGGAGGAAAGGGAGGAGAGGAAGCGGTGGTAGGAGAGAGAGAGAGGTCGGTGGTGGGTTGGGAAAGAGGATAAGATAGTGGGGAGAGATATGAGGCTGCCGGTGGGTATGATAAATTAAAGGATGGTGCGGAGAGAGTCCATCGGGGGAATAAAAAAAAGAGAGGATAGAGTCCTGGTTGTTGGTTTCAACTGGGACTAAAGATTATCCTTTAGTTCCGGTTGGAACCATCAACCGAGACTACATAAGTGGCCTTTAGTCCTGATTGGTGCCCCACCAGATTCCCTCGTTGTTCCTAGCCATTACAACCAGGACTAAAGGGGCTCTTTAGTCCCGATTGATATTATGGACCGGGACTAGATAGCTCCCGTTGGAAGTTAGTCCCGGGTCCAAAAACGACCGAGACTTTTGTAACTGGATGGAAGGTCGTTTCTCTACCCGTGTTGGTTGGGACATGGGCACCAAGCAGGAGTGCTTGAGCTTAACTTATCCAGGTCACATCTGAACAATCAAAATGCTAATTTTTGGGACCAATTTAGCCTGTCTTTGTTTCTTTCTTTCGCACTAAGCTTATTCGTTATCCAGGCAGCCTAATTTCCTCGATTCTTTCCTGCACATCTGTTCGAAGAATTACTGTTTTCTTTAGGATTAGCGCAGTATTTAACTCCTGCCAAAAGTATCGCTCACATAATCACAATCCCAGCCCACCAGTGCACTTTGCCTCCTTTGCAACATAAATTGATGGAGGACGTCAAGGCTGGCTGCTCCGGGATTTCGTGGAAAAGGGAAAGCTTTGCAGGCTCGGCCCATTTGGGGTGCTAGTCTCTTATGCCCAACAATAGCCCAAACCACAACGCTGTCTATTGGGTTGCTTTCGTGCTTAGGCTGAAACTGTTTTACTCAGAGAATCATTTCGTCGTGGCCGTCTTGGCTGATCAATATAAATTCAGCAGCCTTATAGCTCCTAAAGCCCATGGAGAGAAACGACGCGGCGCTTCCTTTCCTTGGTCCCGTGATGCGACGCGTGCTGCAAATGGCACCACAATCACTAGTAGAGAATTGGCCCTAGTCCCGGTTGGTAGGATGCATATCTTCCGAAAATCCATTCGGGATAAACTAATCGGGACAAAAGGGGGGTCTTTAGCCCCGGGTCTTTCAACCGGGAGTAAAGGTCACCCTTTAGTCACGGTTGGTGTCACCAACCGGGACTAAAGAGCCTGCCACGCCAGGCGCGGGACAGGTCCTTTACTCCCGGTTGGTAAAAGCAACCGGGAGTAAAGGGTGCCCCTTTAGTCCCGGTTGGGTTTCCCAACCGGGAGTAAAGGGTTACCCTTTAGTTCCGGTTGGATTTCCCAACCGGGACTAAATGGCGCCCTGCATGGCACCCTGCGTGGCGCCTGAAATTTTCATGCATCACGTACGTAGTACCGCGGCCCTTTTGTTAACCTTTAGTAGTTGAGATTTTTTTTAGAATGAAATCAACTAGTATTTAAATGAATGAAATTTGTAATTATACAATTACTATATATATATACACAATTCATATACACAATTCAACTAGTACAAATCGATCATAATTAGCGCGTATTATATATACAAATAAATCAAACTATATATCTACAATTTTCCCGTCGAGGTGTTGCTGCTCGGAGCGTCTACATGTCATCCATCGTAATAAAATTCTCCTTTTGGATTTACCACCTCGTCTATTAGGAATCCAATGAGACCTTCACATATTGCCGCTACTCTTTCTTCCTTCAAGAATATTTAACATCTATAATTTGTGAATGTTACACGAACAATTAAATATAAGGAGCTAGAAAATAATTAACTAGTAATAGTTTTATTTTACGTACTTTAAAGTTGTGCGGCGTCATCTTTAGTCCCTTGGGTCCCATAAATTGTGCATGTGCTCACAGATGTAGCAGCCACATAGATTATTCCCGGGTTCCTGTCTTAAGCACTTCAGTGCGGAAAAAAATAAGTTATGAAATATTCGTGTTATACAATGTAATAAATGTGCAGACTTCATACGTACCGGGAAGTCTGTGTTCCATGTAAGTTTTTCTTTAAATGGACCTTTGTGTGTCCTTATGAATTGTTTTCATGCGCTGCGGATTAGAATAATGAATGATATAGTGTAACAGGGATAAAATTTAGGAAACAAACTTTTGCATAGAGATAAAGGTCCAGAATTATTACAAGCCTAGCATATCTTGCATGTCTTGGTACTCCACCGGATCATTCCTCAACGAATCGAAGACAGTGACATGGCTTCTTTTAGGCTCAATTATAATAAGGATCCAGTGGAAGCTGCGTACGTAAAATGTTCATGCATATTAGAGCTAACTAACATGTAGAGATAAGGAAAAAGACAACGAAAGTAGACGGTATACACACACTTACTTAAAGTTGTATGGAAGTAGTATGAAATCCTTTGTGGCGGAACCGCCCAACTTAAGCTGGTTTAAGTGCGCCTAATTACTATCGAAACAGCAATTATCCGAAACGCACCTAAAACAGCATAAGTCCGGTAGTCCGTCGAGTGTCCCTAGGACTCCTCGAAGGATCCACGACGTGTCTCATAGCCATACATCAGGATAAAATCCGCGATGGGATAATATCAACAAACATTACATTTTTACATACATATAAAAGGTACGAGTTATTACAGGACATAGGTTGAAACAAACTTAGTGATGCAGTGTTAGACAAAGTTCTAAGATTTAAACATAAATAGTTCAGGAGAAGATGCGCAGATAAAACTTTTTCTCTAGGGCATTGTGAGACTCGGGTCAATACCCTAGGGCTTCGGGGTCTCCTCCTCTGTAGACTCCTGCGGAGCTTCTGAAAGATAACCACAAGGGGAAAACCCTGAGTACAAGGTACTCAGCAAGTCTTACCCGACTAACCAATATAATAGTTTTCTTTGGAATGCATGCCAGCTTTTGGGTGTGTTTGGCTAACACAATTTTTGCCGAAAAGCTTACTACGAGTAATGCCTTAGTTTTATCTTTTATTTGGGTTAAGTTATTACCTAACCATTCTAAATGATAACAGAAAGTAAAAACAACCCTAGTTGTTAAGTCATACATCAAATGTTAACAGAAGGATATATATTGCATGAATTGATACTACGATGCTCAACAGTGATCAAGTGCATTCATAACCGAGAATTGCGGCGATCCGGATCTAATTACATCCTGCAGGAGAGTACCCTGATCACCAGCGTTATACGACTGTCCCGGTCGTATCTAACAACCTCTCGATTAGCAAAATCAATGATTAGGAATACGACTACCCGGACCCAGGGATGTAACCCCACATGAGACCCCACGTCTGGCCCAATCACCATGTGAGTTTCAGGCTACACCCCTGCCAATCTCCAGCACGTCAAGCGCGGGTACGAAGTATTCCTGATCATAGAGTTTACTAACCTACTGGGCTTTACTGGTCCCATACCCAGTAAGTGATCAGATGCTTATCACTTGATCAAAGGTTAAGACAATGAATCAGGCCTTAACCAAATTAATCTTGCAGACAGGACTACTCCTCTAGTTTCTGTCCGCATTCAACCTTCCAAGTTATCTTCCATAAGCAGCATGTATGACTCAAAAGTTTTCCTTAAGGTTGGTAAACCAAGCATTTAAGCAACTAAGCATTTCTATACTTGGGTTATCTTCTAAGGTTTGAACAAGTGGCAAAGATGTCCTTAAAACAAGGCATGATCATACACAAGAATGGGTTTCAAGCAACTCCTAGACTTAGTGCATACATACAGCAATAATCGATAATTAGACACATGAAATAATGACTCCAAAATAGATAGGTATAAATGCACCGGGGCTTGCCTTGTTCGTTAAAAAGATTAGTATTCTCTGACGGGTGGGCTTCACAGGGGACTAATTCAAAAACTTCTTCGGACTCCGAAGGTCCTTCTGAAAATTCCCAATATTCTCCTTCTGGTGCTTCGGGATCTATAGCATAATACATGCAGGGGTTAGAATGCAACATTTTGAATAACAGACTATACAACTTTCCTTCATGATAAAGTTGCAAGCCAACAAGGACTATACAACCTATCGTGATAAAGTTGCAAGCCGACACACATAAACCCAAAAGATTAACCCACATTTTATTTTTTTTCTTATTTAACCCTCCTTATAGCTTTTTATTTTATCTTTAGAAAAAGTTATAATTATTTTCTAACTTGAAAATCTAATTTCTTATGAGTTAAGGATGATTTGTGATTATTAAAATATTATTCATATTTTATATATTTTATAAATATTAAGTATCTATTTAATTACCTTACAAGGAAGGCATTAAATAGTTACCCAAATTTTTATTATTTTTCTAGGGTGTAAAAATTTTAATGCATAAAGGAAAATAAAACAAGCCTAACAAAATTGGTTTCACTAATTTTGGACACTCCTAGAAATTTCTGTGATTTAAATGGTGTAAAACGGACTTAAACTAATTACTTTACTAAAGGAAATCTAATTTTTCCCGAAAATCGCCCGGAAATAATTTTCTTACTCAGCCCCTCTCTACCCTCTCTCACGCACACTGGGCCCCATGCGCGGACCCCACCTTTCCCTATTCCTTTCTACCCGCCGGCCCTATTCTCCTCCTAACGGGCCTCGTGGGCCGATTCTCTGCTTCTTTTCCTTTTTCTCGCACGACACCGGCCCAACGACCCTCTATTCTTTTTCTCCTTTCCTCCGCGAGGCCGGCCTGCTAGCTGCTTTGGGCCTCCGGCCCTCTTTTCTTCTGGTCATCCGTGCGCACGACGCTGGGCCTCCAAGCTGCGGTCGTGGCTACTCACGACAACGGCGCAAACCACTCAAACAACTACCCTTACACCATCCTAGGACCCTAAGGACTTGCCTACGACTACTCAAGAAGGAAGGGGAGCAGCGCAAGGTGGTGCTCACCGTGAGCGGGCGGCGCGACGATGGCGGACAGAAGCGGCGGCGGCTCAAAGCGTGACGGCGAAGAAGCTGGGTAACAAGTTGTTAAGGTTGCTGGTGGGGTGTAGGCGGAGGTGTGGACGGAAGGAATCGACGGGAGCTGCGGTGTGGCGGTGGAATTTTGCTCGGCGGCGGTGCTTGACAGAGGAGGTGCTAGCGGCGGTAAAAAGGACGGCGGTGAAAACGGCGGCGCGGGAGCGGTAGTTATTCAAGTGTTTCACCGTGCGCATGGGCGACACCGTGGCCTACCTGTAGGCTTATGTGGTGAGGAGGTGGCCTAGCTAGACGCGCTGGTGAGCGACCGACGACAGCGGCGGCGACATGTCCTGCTGCTCTGTCACCGCTCCTCTTTTCTTCTCTAACGCCCGTGATCTTCAGAGCTTCACCACGGCTGATTCCCAATCCAACGGTGCGCAGGTGTCTTAACCAAAGTTGCAGATAAACTCAAATTCTCCATCTTTTATTTTGGCTCTACCCCGAGATAAACATCAACCAGATGAATTTTGGAGATGTTGCTCGGGTTTGTCTGAATATTGACTCAATCAAAAATTCAGTTCGTCAGTTACTGACAGTGGTGTCGATCTCACTTGGTGCTTCGATTTAGTGGTCCAATTCTTCTTCTTCCAGTCCAACTTCTTCCCAAATATGTTCTACAATGTCCCAAGTTCCCATTTTGCTCAAGAACACCTACTCCTTTTGATCCCCATCTCTCTGAATTTAAATCCAAAGTTGATCAGACACTGCTGTTTTTCAGACTTAGGCGTTTTCAGTGATAGTCAAACTGTGATAATGTGCTGACTTTGAGCTACAATTCGAAATTGTTCCCTTCCATGTTCCTGGCCAACAACACCCAAATCTTGTAGTCCAAAGTTCATACTTCAATATAGTGTAGTTGTCCTGGTGCACTTATTTGAAAAATTCTGCAGAATTCAATTTTGAAAACAGACTCTGCTGCTGTTTTCCTAAGTTCCTATTTTCAGACGGGGAACAGTAAACTCAGCTTTTCTTTTTCTTTCTTTGATTTCTCTGAGATATTTAGCACTATTTTTTTTCCAAATTCTTGATCCCTAAGTTCTAATTACTCTCACACTTGCATTCCACATTTTTGCCGAATTTTTCTGAATTTCAAATTTAATATTCAAATTTTTGGCCAAATTTGACCCGAATTTGATTTTCGGCCAATTTCTTTTCCTTTTCTTCTCAATTCGCTTTTAATTCTCCAAAGTCATTTAAATGACTAAATTAGCAGCTATTACATCCTTGAATGTTTGTTTGTCTAGGGAATTGTATACTTCCACCAAGGTTTTTTCCAGCGATATTTGTATCTGTTTTTGGTTAACTACAGATGGATCCATGAAGCCTATATGTAGGTACGCCTCTCGTCAGCACGTCTGAATTAGCATCCTACATAAAATGGAAGACGAAGTTAGTACGGTGACGCACGCCAAAATTTACATGTAGAGATAAACGGACACTTACAGAACCCAAGCGCTGATCATAGGGACGTCTAGGGCATCATGATGGTACACTTCGTATATATCCTTGAAGTCTAGCCACAACACTTTCTCGCCTTCGCTGTAAAAATCTATCGGTTTTACCTTCAGGCCGAACATCTCCCTTGAGTCGGCGGATGCCATCATGTACCATTGATGGAATGCGTACATCTTAGTTGATAGCTTCCGTACCAACGAAGGCCTTACAAGAGGTTTGCCTAGCTCATAAGGCCATCTCGGCTCAGGGGGCGGTGCAGTTTGCGTCTCAACTTGCCCTAAGCATTCATCAAGTCCCAGACCTGTTTCTTGCATGAATTTCAATACTTCTGCTTGTTGATCCAAGGGCATTGCTGCTACCCTTTGAGCGTCTTTTTTTGATAAATGCCCGAGGTCGGGGATAGCACCACTGGAAGATGACTTTCCTTTCCTTTTGTCCTTTTCATCAGCCTTTACTAAAGCCCGTTCATAGTTTGATAAGAGTGGTATCCTTTTCTTGGCTCCTTCTTCTATCCTGATAAAAAAGTTTAAATCTCTTCGATTTACTAGCGGTGGCTCCATCTCCCTTGCTTTTTTTTCTTCGGCTTGTTTCTTGAACCACTCACTGGCCTCTCGTTGGATTTCTACCCACTATTCCGCATGAGTCATTGCCTCCCAGCATTCCTTACGAGTCACTTTAGGCTCCTTTGTTTTCTTCTTTCTCTGTCTTTGCTTAGGAGGCGGTGCTCGTGACTTCTTTAGTGGTGCTGCAGGTTCCTTCATGGGGGTTGCTCTTGGTGCCGGCGACGGTGATCGGGAAGGGGTGTTGTTATTGTCGTCATCGCTCCCACCACCAGGATGTGGTGGAGATGGATACCTTGATATAGCAGGAAGCGATGGTCCTGGAGCAGGTTGTGCAGGAGATGACGGTCTCGAGCTATGAGGAGAAGGTCGCTACTGGGGATCTACGGGGAGCGGTCTTGAGCTTTGAGGAGATGGCTCCGTGCTGGGAATAATGATGTAGCGTTTTCGCCATAAAATGATCCCATGAAGTGCATCTGCCAGTGTCTTTCCCCGTCGCCTCCTGGGAAGTCGAGCTCCAGGCCTTCATATTGGCTATCAAAAATTTGCTCTACGCGGACGCTGGCGTAGCCAGGTGGAATCTCCATGCCATGACTGCTCGTCCCCGCCAGGGTTGCTAATGCACTCCCGTACACTACCAGTACATATAGCAGAAGTAAACAAGTTATTAAACTCCGATCACGAGGCATGGATCAATTGACAAGATTGCATAAATATTATGTATAAGTATACCTTAATAGTGAGGTTGCCGACTGGTGCATGCAGCTCACATGTGGTGCGTTGCGTGATGGCATCCACGGGGAACCGTTGCTCCTCCACGGGTAACCTGGACATCTGCACATCGGGGACCCCTGTAGAAGCACAACTGCTTAAAAGGCGTTGAGAAGGGCTGGCGTAGTTTGGATTCGGCAATGCTCAAGATTGGGCCAACTCCGCAACTGCGTGAGCCACTCGACGATTGATTTCCTCCAACATTCTTTCTTCTTGTGCCTGCACTTTGGATTCTAGCATCTGTCGCTAGCTCTCCTCGATCTGTTCCTATCTTCGCTTGTGGCTTCTGTACGATGCGTTGTCGCCTCGGAAAGAAAACTTCCACGGAATGACCCCGAACCCTCCGCAACGTCCTGGGTGCTCGGGATTACCGAGGGCCAATGTGAGCTCATCATTCTCTCGGTCCACCTTCAACCTCCCAGCCTTAAAATCTTCGATGTTCTTCATAAGACGTTCGGCCTTCTCACGTATTGTGTCATTGAAAATCAATGTCCCATCCTCTCGGCTCAGGGAGCCTCCATGAGCGTAATACCAATTTTGTGATCGTTTGGGCCATTCAATAGTTGCAGGTACGATTCCCCGTTTGATCAGATCTTGTTCCATCTTCCTCCATTTGGGAATTGCTGTGCCATAACCATCTCGCCCTAGATGATGATGGTAGCCCTTCTGACCAGCATTTGTAGTGTTGGTCAGGATCTTTTTCATACCGTCTTCACTCCTCTTATATTCAACAAATGCCTCCCAGTGGTCCCTCAACTTTGGCCACGCGTTGAAGTCTGGAGTTTGGCCCTTCTTAATGTAGTTGGCATCCAGCATCTTCTTGAATGTCTGGAATTGTGTAGCCATCTTCTTCAGCGTCCACGCTTTCACATCCTTTTCAATATATCCTTCGGGGAATGTGAAATGTCTCTTGACGTCTTCCCACAGCATATTCTTTTCTGTCTCTGGGAGGAGGTACGGATTAGTGCTTCTGCCCTCCCATTCTCTGATGCTGATAGGCATGTTGTCCCGGACGATTGCCTCGATCTGACTCACGTACTTCTTTGCTACCTTCTCGGGAGCAACCAGCCTGCCCTCTTCTGTCACTTCCGTGATGACAAGCCTCCTTTCCATCACCTTTGTACGACCTCGGGTCTTCTGCCCTTGCGTCGATCTGCAGGGCTAACAGTTCAAGATTCGTTAATTAGTACGTAGTAGTAATGGTGGCGTGAAACAATACAAGATTCGTTATATATACCTCGCCGGAACCTTCCGCCACGGCAAGGTGTTGCTGGGGCTCATGCTCTTCATTCCCATCGACGGACATGTTGAGGAACATGTCCGCCTGGGTGCCCTCTTCATTGGTGTATGATAGTGGAAGGTTGTCGCCACTACCATCACCAGCGAATATCTGCTCCATGAGATACCTTGTGGTCTCATCGTCTGCCATTTCAACTATTGATTGAAACATACACGGAATCATACATGACAGTCATAGAAATCGCCTTAGTTATATGTATATAAGGGTATATACATGAAATCATAAAATAACATGAATCCCACAAAGTCCGGAATGTTTATACAAATTTCAACAAATTAGTAGTACTTTGTACGAATTTCTACCAAATTTCTACTAATTTATACATATTTATTGGAATTTATAGCAAATTACTCATAATTCCTACTAATTTTACAATAACATGAATCCCACAAAGTCCGGAATGTTTATACAAATTTCAACAAATTAGTAGTACTTTGTACGAATTTCTACCAAATTTCTACTAATTTATACATATTTTTTGGAATTTCTAGCAAATTACTACTAATTCCTACTGATTTTACAATAACATGAATCCCACAAAGTCCGGAATGTTTATACAAATTTCAACAAATTAGTAGTACTTTGTACGAATTTCTACCAAATTTCTACTAATTTATACATATTTATTGGAATTTCTAGCAAATTACTACTAATTACTACTAATTCCTATTAATTTGATTTTCTAACTAATATACAAATATCTATTGATTTTATAACTAATTCGTTCCCAGCGCTAGTGCCGGCGGACCTCGCGCGGTCAACAGTGCCTAGGTTGGGACGGCGGCGGCTGGGGCGGCGAAGGCGGGGATGGAGCGAGGTGGCCGCGGCAACGATTAATTTCTAACCTAGGCGGAGGCGAGGACGGACGTCTCTGGAATTAGCCACCGTCTCCTATGCGAAGGAATGAACCACGATGAAACACGATTAATTTCTAACCTAGGCGGAGCCCTTCGTAACCCGGGACTAACTAATTACTACTAATTACTACTAATTTCCACTAATTTGATTTTCTAACTCATATATACATAGCTATTGATTTTCTAACTAATTACTACTCATTTCTATTTATTTTCGAACTAAAAAATAAAAAAGGCCCTTGCTGACGCAAGCCGGTGGGCTTACGTCAGAAAGAGCGGTACGTTCCCGACGCCAGTGCTGGCGGACCTCGCGCGGTAGATGATGTTCGGGGCGACGAGGTGGCTGGGGCGACGAGACGGCGGAGGTGAGGACGGAGTGAAGCAAACGTCGGGCGGAGGCAGCCGGCGACGATGGGCGATGAGGCGGCGCGCGCGATGGAGGTGCCGACGAAGACGGAGGCGGCAACGAGGACCCGCGATGGAGGCGGCCGACATCGACGAGGTCGAGGGGGCGCGACGGAGGAGGATCGAGGCGGGCGCGGGCGAGGCGGTCGGGCAGCGGGACGACGATGGCCGAGGCAATGGGGGACGACGACGACGACGGCCGGTGAGGGAGGCGGACGGGCGGTGACGGAGCAAGAGCGCGGAATCTTGGCGAAATTTTGGCTAAGTGTAACTAGCGTGGGGGGTAGAAGAGGCTACAGTGCCTTTTATTCCCCCCCCCCCTTTTATCCCGGTTCGTAATGGCACCCGGGACTAAAGGACCTTTTGTCCCTGGTCCCATGACCAACCCCCTTTTATCCCGGTTGGTGATGGGATCCGGGACAAAAGGGTACGTCCACTAGGCGGGACTGGAAGCCTACCCTTTTATCCCGGGTGCCAACACCACCCGGGATAAAAGGGCCCCCCTTTTATCCCGGTTACAGTTAGCAACCAGGATAAAAGGGTACGTCCCGACGGGAATCGAAAATACCCTTTTATCCCGGTTGCAGTTGTCAACCGAGATAAAAGGAGGGCCTTTTGTCCCGGTTTCAATTGGCACCCGGGATAAAAGGTCCTTTTCCCACACTTTCATCACCCGCCTGTTTTTTGAAAAGGATTTTATTTATGTTTTCATTGCATTTCAGGATGAAAACCAAAAAACTTCACATATTTTGTACATGCAAAAATATATTTAATTAGCGAGTATATTGACAATAAGTGTGTTTTAGTCATTAATTCTATACCAGTTCATTTAGCCTCTAAAATATTTATTTTACTGCATCGCTGTGATCAAGAAATTATTCAATTAAATAATTTCAATGCGCAAAAAAATCCATGTATGTATGTGGTTAACATTGTTCATGTTTATCTAATAAATCTTCACCTAACAAATTTAAGAACACATGAAATCATACATAGGGTAAATTAAAAATTGTATCAAGTACTACACAAAGGTCATGTAAATTTAGCGCATTACAATACAACGTTGTAAAATTTCTTCTTCACGAAAGTTTCTTGATCATGATCGCAGCGTAAGTATGAAGCCTCTTCTTTGGATAGCAGGATGCTTGGATCAACTTCAACTGCGAATGGAGGCATGCCATCAAACTGATCATAATCATCTGATTGGTCTATTTTATTCTCGACTCCCACGATTTTTCTTTTACTTGGAAGAACTATGTGGCACTTTGGCTCCCATGTCTCTTCTGGATTTCTCTTGGGTTTGCTACACATATCCTTCACATAGAACACCTGATGCACATCATTGGCAAGTACGAATGGGTCATCACTGTATCCAGTCTTGCTCAGATCTACTATTGTCATTCCATACTGATCTTTGGTTACTCTAGTTAGCTTCACCCAATTGCAAAGAAATAGAGGGATGTACATCGGTCCGTATTCGAGTTCCCATATCTCCTGTCTGAAACCATAATACGACTCCTTGCTATTATTTCTATCTATGGCATCTATGCGGACACCACTATTCTGGTTCGTGCTTTTCTGGTCCTGGGCTCTCGTGTAAAATGTATAACCATTTATCTCATAGTCTTGGAATTTCACGATTGTGCTAGCAGGTCCCCTGGCTAACCAAGCAAGCTGTGGGTGAATCTCAGAGTTACCCATAAGTTGTTGGCGCAACCAGGAGGGAAAAGTTTCCATGTGATGACGGGTAAGCCAAGCATCGGATTTGGTCGGGTTTTTGGAAACTACCATCTGCTTGTGCTGCTCGATATACGAAGACACAAAGGATGACTGTTGTACAATAGTGTAGTGTGCCTTGTTGAACAAATCAGTATCATTGCTGACACTTGATTTCCTTCCAAGGGTGCCCATTCCTCGGAGCCTCCCCTCGTGGCGTGAAGTTGGAACCCCAATCGAGTCAATTGAATCAATAAAATCAACACAAAACTCGATCACCTCCTCTGTTCCATATCCCTTGGCGATGCTTCCTTCTGGAAGGTCACGATTAAGAACATAGTTTTTTAGGACTGCCATGAACCTCTCGAAAGGCCACATATTGTGCAGGTATACAGGTCCGAGAATACCAATCTCTTTTACTAGGTGAACCAGTAAGTGCGTCATAATATTGAAGAAGGATGGTGGAAATAACAACTCAAAACTGACAAGACATTGCACCACATCGTTCTGTAGCTTTGATAGCTTGGATGGATCGATTGCCTTCTGCAAAATCGCATTGAGAAACGCGCATAGCTTTACGAGCGGCAACCGGACATTTTCTGGTAGAACATCCCTCAGTGCAACCGGAAGCAACTGGGTCATCAACATGTCGCAGTCATGGGCCTTGAGATTTGTAAACTTCTTTTATTTCATATTTATTATTCCCTTTATATTCGAGGAGTACCCAGACGGGACCTTCATACTATTCAAGCATTCAAACATGCTGTCCTTCTCTTTCTTGCTGAGAGTGTAACTGGTAGCATGTAAGTAGTGCTATCCATTATCTCACTTTTCCAGATGTAGGTCATCTCATTGCCCCATGGCTTTCAGGTCCTGTCATGCTTCCAATGTATCTTTCGAGGTCCCATAAACACCCATGAAGCCTAGCACGTTCACGCAAAGATTCTTCGTCAGGTGCATCATGTCTATTGCGTTAACAACCTCTAGGATTTCTCAATAAGGTAGCTCCCAAAATATTTACTTTTTCTTCCACATGGGTGCATGTCCGTTATCGTCGTTCGAAACAGGTTGGCTACCAAGACCCTTTCCAAAGACTACATTTACATCCTTCATCATCTCGAAGACACGCTTTCCATTACGGTGTGCAGGTTTTTTACGATGGTCTGGCGCCTCTTTGAAATGCATCCCGCTCTTTCTCAGTTGGTGGTGAGCAGGGAGAAATCGACGGTGACCCATATAGATGACCTTCTTACAGTGCTTCAAATACATGCTGTCTGTGTCGTCTAAATAGTGGGTGTATGCCTGATATCCCTTATTTCTCTGTCCCGAAAGGTTACTCAGTGCAGGCCAATCATTGATGGTTACGAACAACAATGCTCGTAGATTAAAGATCTCTTGTCTATCCTCATCCCACACACGTACACCTTCTTCCTTCCAGAGCTGTAAAAGGTTATCAACCAACGGTCTTAGGTACACATCAATGTCGTTGCCAGGTTGTTTTGGGCCTTAGATAAGCGCCGGCATCATAATGAACTTCCGCTTCATGCACAGCCAAGGAGGAAGGTTGAACATACATAGGGTCACAGGCCAAGTACTATGGCCACTACTCAACTCACCGAATGGATTGAATCCATCAGTACTTAAAGCAAACCTTATGTTCTTTGCTTCACTTTCAAAGTTCGAGAATGCTCTATCAATTGATCTCCATTGGGCCCCATTTGCGGGGTGTCTCGGCATCTCATCTTCAATACGTTCTTCTTTGTGCCATCGCATCAACTTAGCATTCGCCTTATTCCTGAACAAGCGCTTCAAGCGTGGTATTATAGGGAAATACCACATCACCTTTGCGAGAACTCTCTTCTTGGGAGACTGCCCCTCGACATCATCGGGATCATCTCGCCTGATCTTATACCGCAGGGCTTCGCAGACGGGACAAACATCCAATTTCTCGTATTCATCACCACAATAGAGGATATAGTGATTAGGGCATGCGTGTATCTTCTGAACATCCAATCTGAGAGGGCAAATAATCAGTTTAGCTTCATATGTTGTGGACGGTAATTCATTATTCTCGGGAAAAATCTTCTTGACAATGTTCAACATCCCCTAAAATGCCTTATCGGACACACCATTTTTTGCCTTCCGTTGCACAAATTCTAGTGTCGTACCTAGTTTTTTATGGCCCTGCTGGCAATCTGGGTACAACAATTTTTGGTGATCATTTATCATGCGCTGCAACTTTGCTGCTTCCTTCTCAGTTTTGCAATCTCTGTGTGCATCTCGTATCACCTAACCAAGGTCATCAGTAGGGCCATTTTTTGCAAACTCATCTTCATCAGCCTCGCCCATCGTAGTATTTGCAAAAGCTTGGCCTGTAACCCAGTCTGTAATGGTGTCATCTTCCTCCTCCTCCTCACCATCTTCCATTACAACCCCTTGTTCACCGTGCTTGGTCCAAACCAAATAGTTAGGTATGAAACCGTATTTAAACAAGTGGCTGTGAATAGTCCCCCAGGAATCCTTTGAATACTCCTTCTTGTTATTGCATTGGAAGCATGGACAACATACGAACCCATTCTCTGGCTTGTTCGTTTTGGCCACTTCAAAAAAATAATGCAAGCCATCAATAAACACCTTGCTCCGCCTGTCTGCATTATACATCCATTGCCGGTCCATCTGCATCATATTACGCATGAAAATGGATTACACTTGACAATGGATTACGCGTGAAAATTGATTAAAGATCCAAACAACATGATACAATACAACAACATGAAGATCCAAATACACATATTTAAATTAAAGATCCAAATAATATGATACAATACAACAAGCCATCCACTGGTTATTATCTAGGAGGACTTTAAGCATCCTTGGGCGGTGAAGACGAAGGTTCCGCTGACCCAGCCTCATCCTTAGGTTTATTTGTGCTACCTGAAACGGTAGTACTAAGTGGACGTGAAACACCCGGGACTGAGGGTGGAGCGTAACGACCACCAAAAGGAGGTTCCTGACCCGCGGCAACAGCTTCTTCATGACATTGCTGCAAATAATGAAGTATTGCTTTTTCCAACGCGCTCATTTTCTTCGGCTTATGCTGAGGGCCAACTATGATTTTCCCCTTGCCGAAAGAGGAACCACGATCGCCCCCACCATTGCCACTTCCTCCAGTAGCAGAAGCCATCTATGTACAAAAATTATTACCTTAACACTGCATAAGTTGTTGAACTTGAAGACCGTGATCATCTCGCGAGCAGGTCCTCAACTGGGCGGCACTGCACTTCGTCATGAAAGAGGTTCGATTCTACGGAAAAGGGGACATGGTCATGATGTCCGTATCCACTCTTTCTCGTAGAATCGAACCTCCTTCTTGACATACGTTGCTGCTCGGCAGAGAACATCCTCTCAGGGATGACCATGGTATGCAAGTTTAACAAGTATGGATTTGAAAAACCATATTGAATCTGATAAGTTCAACAAGTAGCAGAAGCCATCTATGTACAAAAATTCTTTCCTTAGCACTGCAGAAGTTGTTGAACTTGAAGACCGTGATCATCTCGCGAGCATGTTCTCAATTGGGCGGCACTGCACTTCGTCATGAAAGAGGTTCGATGCTACGGAAAAGGGGACACGGTCACGATGTCGGTATCCACTCTTTCTCATAGAATCGAACCTTCTTCTTGACATACGCTGAGAACATCCTTGCAGAGATGAACATGGTATGCAAGTTCAACAAGTATGGATTTGAAAAACCTTATTGAATTTGATAAGATAAACCGTCTAGATAAGGTAGCATCATTCTTAAACAACTGCAAGAATACATACTATATATGACACATCAATCTCCCTCACATTCTAGCTCAAAATACCTCTCCATTTTCTACTTCATCACATTCTAGCAATTAATCTTTCCATCTCCAAAGCATAAATCAAAGCATAACACGAGGATGAAGTAGCAAACCTTCACAATACTTGTGTTGGCTGAGTGAAATTCCCACGAAAATGAGGGAAAAAACTTCGAGCAGCACCTCCCTTCCTTTGGCACCACTGGAGAGTAGGTGAAGCTTAGCTCTCTGTCTATGTGCTGGACTGGCTCGGGCTGGAGGAGGAAGAAAGGCCTCTATCTTGGTATATAATGGGGATGAGTTTTTATCCCGGTTAAAAACTCCAACCGAGACAAAAAGGAACACCTTTTATCCCGGTTGAAAGTTTAGTCCCGGTTGGAAGCTACAACTGGGACTAAACCTTTTGTCCCGGTTGGAGGCTTCAACCGGGATAAAAGGTCCACCCTTTTGTCCCGGTTGGAGGCCACCGATGCCCTGGAACTGGCCGTTGCAAGCGGAATTAAAGGGGGGCCTTTAGTCCCGGTTGCAATTAACAACCGGGACTAACTCTCCCCTCCATTTTTGCTTACCATGGCGCACCCCTTTTTGTCCCGGGCCAACCTTAAACCGGGATAAAAGGGAGCGTATCGAAAGCCAATTCTCTATAATGCCACCCTGATTGATCCAATCAATCCGAATCAGAAGGGAAGAGGAATCATTTTCCACTCCGATCATGGCGAAATCCACACAACCGACATTTTCTTTTGTCTCCTCCTGATCTGCCAGGTCCCTGCCGAGGTGGCATGCATGTTCCTTCACTTGACCAGCAACAACCGGATATTCTGCCTCACAGTCACAAAGCTTAAAGAATACTATAATATAGTAGTCGTAAAATTGAGATGAAACTAGTATAACACAAATAACTCCACGAACCATTCAAGAAGGAAAATCGCAAGCAACAATCACCAGCAGTCAACATCAAGACACCCTCGTCCAGGCAAGCTAGAGTGCAATTAACATCGAAGCTCAATTTCAGAGGTCAACTCATCCATGGCATCAATAACTCAAATCGAATTGTTTATAATTCAGATCCCATCAGGGCAAGAACTAGGCCTGTCTCTGTGATTGTTTTTTTTACATCATCCAACAGATAATCCAATGACGCTCATACATCGACGACAGCAGGTAGTGACAAGCAGCAGCTAGCAGCGACGCGTGATCAGCGTAATGCTGGCCAAAGAAGAGGACACGATGATGCATCACGGGGTCAGGAAGGATTCAGGACGCCGCGACGGCGGCATCTCCGCCGGCGGCGGCCTCGCAGTCGAAGCCACAGCGGCAGCGGGGGCTCACGGAGAACTTGGCGAGCGGGAACGAGGCCGAGAGAGGGCCGACGCGGAAGCTTAGCTGGTCGCCGGCGCGGTCGACCTCCGTGATGCCGAGCCACACGAACAGCACCTTCACGCTGACGCCCCGCAGCTCCCGGATCGACCCCGCGCGCGCGTTCCCGGCGATGCGCCGCTCGTACCGGAGCTGGTACCGGTCGCCGACGCGGAACTCGCAGCCGCCGCCGCTTCCAGAGAAGAACACCTCGAAGGAGCCATCGGGACGGAGCACGTACCGCTGCACGCCCTCCGGAAGGATGCCCCGCGGGAACTCGTACCGCTCCAGCATCTCGTACGCCGTCGGCGTCGTCGAGTTGCCGCCCGTGGCGGCGGAGGCAGCGGTGCTAGCGACGGCAGCGAGGAAGAAGAGGAGGTGGACGAGGTGGTGGTGGTTCTTGGCCATGGCTGCTTCTTCTTGGTCGATCTCTCAAGTAGAGTGCTAGCTGGTGAGAAGATGGATGTCCTTGGAGTGCGGATTTATTGTGTTGAGCTTGAGTGCATCAATGGCTAATCCCTCAAGTAGAGTTGTTTAATGGACAATGTTTGTGATTTGCAGGAGCTTATGTATTATATTTTGGAGTTGCTTGTGTATGCGTGTTATGTAGTTAAGTTTCTTCCAGTGAAACTTGACTTTGGAAGATGCTTGTGGAAGATGTTTATTTAGGTGCGCGAAGTTGAAAATTATTAGTTAAACCCGCGCACGAGATGCAAGAGAAAACATTCATGAAGAACGATATAAGCAAAGATGATATTTGCATATTTGATTCTTGGTTGCTTCACGTATGACACTAAGCATCTAATAAATTTTTCTGAAGAGAAAATTTCATCTGCTTTGGAATAATTTAGCAACAGATGGAAATGGAGAAATTTCGTTAGAGTTTTGGAATTGTTCTAAATCATACGGAATTCTTTTTCTAGGCAAATAAGTATTAAAACCATGCATGGTTATGCCTTTATGAATTGTTAGCATTTCCCCACACAGTTTTAATGTCGCCAGATGGTTAAAACTTGATGTAACGCTCTTGGTTCGCAGAGGAAACGATCAGATGAATGCTAAAGATTAAAGGAGCACAGTGCGTGTAAGGTTTGCAGCAAAGTATTTGTGTGCCTTCTTAAGATTTTTTTTTTCATATGCTATCTATTAGCATTACATATTGTGCTCTCAATTTAGATGGGCCTGCATTTTCCATGTCAGTTTATTCGGGCCGTTTTTGCTTATGCAAATGGGTGCCCAACATTCAGCCCAGTCAATATCACTCCTACTCATGTCTTCAGTCTTGTACAATAGGATTATGGAACGTAGTGTTGCACGACACTCTTTACTTGCACTGATCTGTACATGATTTTACACATTAACATAGGGTGTTCTGAGCAGTGCAAGAAACTAGCTAAACTGGCCTATTTGAAACGAGTTACTTCGCGACAACACACAAACACTAAGCAATAGCCTATAGGATCAATCTCACGGCACTCCCAATGTGTAGTATCATTAGGTGCCACCTATGATTTTTTTGTTGACTTGACAATAAACTAATGAGGATAGAGTCGAAACATGCATCATCCTGAAAATAAAGCTCGGATACGGAAATTTAATCACTGGAAACCATACAAAAGCACGATGGTATATTTGTTTCATATAATACTTGTTTTGGGTCCATTGTCATAAACACAACATTATAAAACAAGTACAGTAATTGACTTGGGACTCTATTCGCAAGATATTATACGTTGAGAAAGTTGTATCACACTTGTATTATATGACACGACAATTTTAGAGAAACTGGCATGATATAATCAATTAGGAATATCCTTAAGCAATCATAGTACAACAGTAAATTAATTGTGCTCTAAGATTTCCTTTTTAACTGTGTCGAATTAGTGTCTTAGCTAGGTTTGGCATCCCAATAAATTCACATATAGGGCATGGATTTTTTTTATTAATCTTGAATCTTCATGCAGTTAGTCGATCTCATTCACACTCTGATAACAAACAACAAAATTCCCTATGGATTCTTGACTTAACTCACCATACATATCTCGATAGAATTCATATGAGAAACTTCAGAAAAGTCGGGGAAGAGGGAAACAAGTAAATATTTATCAGCAATAAAATTAATGGCTTGATTTCTACGTCGCCCTATGGTTTCCTAGAAATGACAAGCAATCATCCTTGCAATATTATTTAAATGAAATACCTTGTAAATCAAATGTCAAGCATATTATTTAATCAATATATTTAACATAAATACCACTGCTATTGTTTGCCTTCTTTTTTTCAACCAAAGCATCAGTTACACTGGAGGCTATTGGCAAAACTATCAATAGGGAATGACTTTGATATGGGGCCAACAAAGAAGTTGAGCTGGTCGTCAGTGCGAGTAACCACTGTGATGCCAATCCATACCAACATCATCTCCACCTTTACGCCCTCTAAATCATGGATCGATTGAGGCTGGATGTTCCCAGCAATGCGACTACTGTATTTAATTTGCATATTGGTGGCATGGATACTGCAGTCCCCAGGGAGGTGCACCTCAAAGGAGCCATCCGGCTGTAGGACATACCCGGTTACACCTTCTGGGAGGATACCCCGGGTCAAATTATACTTCTCCAGTATATCATATGCTGTTGGTGTTAACGAGTGTGCTGTAGGGGATGCTGCCATTGGTGGTGCTACCATCGATGATGACAAGGATTTAGCTGAGGCAGTGGGTGGAGAGGCCACAATGGTGGCAACAAAAAGAACAGACACGAGGTGGAGATGGTGCCTCGCCATGGTTAGTTGGTGCTTTAATTTGGGAATTTGGCTGAACTATGAACCAAGATGAGGAAAGGGGAATGCCCCTTTTATAGAGGTTATTAGTCATAGCGATCAGGCGTACGCTTAGAAATTTTAGAATATAACACTAATTTATTTTTCCTTTCAGCTATCACAACGACATGTGGGGTTATTCTTAGTCACTGCATGTGTGGCTGGGTGCAATCCAATGCACTCAAATATTTTAATCTTGTGTTCTGAATATCTCCTGATATACACTTGATATAAAATTAAAGCCACATTTAAAGATAGCCAAATTAGAGTCCCACAAGATCAGAAGATTCCACAGCCAGCTAATATAAGTCAAAAGTAGATGTATGTTACCTAAGAATATATATAGTAGTTAATAACCACATGCCAAAATTAGAGATATACTTGATCTATGTGATTTGATTACTCTATATCTATATCTTGTTGGCAGTGTCTTATAGCCAATCTCATGCCTTACCACATAATCGTGACAATTGAATAGGGAACCCCTTAAGTGGTTTATATTTGAAGTTGTATCCTCATAAATTTTAGCGTATGATGAGTCTGCTTCGAAATAATAGCATCTTTCTCTCACTTCCCCATCTCTCCTTTCAATCATAAAAATCTCCATTGCATAAGACGACCAATGCATATGAGACAATTGACATATAGTATAAGAATTGGACCAAGAGACATTCGAGTGTGTATAGAACAACTTCAATAAACTAGACCACTGTAGTACACTATCTATATCTATATCTATTGAGATACATTTGACCTGCATTATTCATTCTCTCTGTTTCTTTTGAAAAGTGCGGAATTACAACTACAAGGACTTATTTCTTTTTCAGTTTTTGGGGTCGCAATAGGGCTTTCTTTGGTTCTTAATACGGTAGACCTATAACACTGTAAGCCCTTGGTTCTACCATAGAAATAAATATATATTCCCTCTTTTTCAAAATAAATGATGTTTAGGAAAATCTAATTATCAGTTCATTTTTTGAACTAGTTAGAATGCCCTAAACGTTATATATTGAAAACATAGCAAGTACTAGATTTGAATAATTGGTTTCCAAATCTTAAATGTAAACACACCATGTGGTTGGTGATGGTGACAATTGAGTTGGTTTTTTGGGTCAAGTGTATATTGGGTTGGTATGATTTTTCCTTGTATGGTTTAGTTGAATAATATTTAAACGCTCCGTCTATTCTCAAATACTCCCTCCGTCACAAATTACTATTCTTTTTGCTTTTCTAGATACATAAGTTTTTCTATATATCTAGACATAGTATATATCTAGGTGCATATCAAAGCTATGTGCCTAGAAAAGCTAAGGGGGCGTTTGGTTCCCTTTGCTTATTTTTAGCACGTGTCACATCGAATGTTTAGATACTAATTAGAAGTATTAAACGTAGACTATTTACAAAACCCATTACATAAGTGGAGGCTAAACGGCGAGATGAATCTATTAAACCTAATTAATCTATCATTAGTAAATGTTTACTGTAGCAACACATTATCAAATCATGGACTAATTAGGCTTAATAGATTCGTCTCGTAGTCTTCACTTATGTAATGGGTTTTGTAAATAGTCTACGTTTAATACTCCTAATTAGTATCTAAATATTCGATGTGACGGGTGCTAAAAATAAGCAAGAGTAACCAAACTATGCCTAAAACGAAAGTAATTTGGGATTGAGGGAGTAGACATTTAGGTATGCATCTAGTCAACTTTTAGAACCTCTGACCAGACGCACACAAATTCTATTCCAAAAAAAAGAAGCACACAAATTCTTTATGACATGAAATGGTTTTAGTAGATTTATTGTGAAAAATGATTCGTTATATTATCAAAAACTTTTGATATTATATTTGTAGCATTCCCCACAGAGAGTTGTAGTACTGAAGCTTCGCATGTATGTTGTCAGCATATTGAGTCACCCAAGGTATGCAGTGACTGTGGTGGACTGGTGGCTAGCGTAGCTTGTTTGCTCGCTTGTTCCTTTTGAGTTGAGTGAGGTATTGAATACGTGCTACAATGAAGTGATGCTGCATTTCCAAATTACTCGATGTGTAGATTGTTTTAAAGGGCGTTGCGTATGAACTGAAAGGAGTTTATGGATTTGAATTTTGAATTTGCACGGGCGCGTATGTGCATGTTCTATTTTCTTCCTTTCACATAGTAGTTCTTTTGTGTGATAGCTAACGGTGAACTGATGTGGACACCACTGATCAATATTTCGTTTATTTTTGAGATGTTGTTGATGAGCATATGTGTGGAATTGTTTAGTCCAGAGCATGGCCAGCAGCAGTAGGACGACACTTTACAAGCCGGACTTCCATTAGCATTAATTATTGGGCTTTACGTTTAGATGGGACTACGTAGATGAGACTATGATAACCTTCTAGATCACTTTATTACTCGGGTTGTGTTAGCATATAAAATAAACCATCTATTCTGGTCACTTAAGTTTTATATTCAGGTCTCACACAACAAGATGCTGGATGCATAATGTTGCCTTACTTTTTACAGGCACTTTTACTCTTCACTACTTAAAACACTAGAGTTGCTTGTGGTGGTGATGGTAGGTTCTCCCGGGATACTCCGCGGATTGATCTTTGCCTATACGTATTGTGGTGGATCTTTTTGTGCGGTGTTACTTTAACTCATATGAATTACGATATTAATATATACATCTCCCGATATGAAATAGCCATATTTGAAAAATTGTACTTGCAAACTTAATAGTAAATCAAAATGAACTGCATATATGCTAGTTCAAGAGTAACATGTTGGACGTGCCAGACACTGTAAGACACAAGCTAAAATAGCCTATATGAAACCATTCTTCTTGGACTTTTTAGAAGCATTCTTGCATTTTGAAGTACCACCTCCTCCTTTTCTTTTACAGCAATGTAATCAAGTCATTTTGCATGTGGAAAAAATGTCACACCCGGTTTTAAAGGCAAAACCAGATGACTATCATATGTGTGACAGGATCAAGTTTCACACATACGATGACTTCGGTAAATATCAAATACAGTGTTATAGCGTGAAGAGAGAATTACATAAATTATGTAACCAGAATTGAGATAGAAATCTCTAATATAGGCAGCGGATCTCCAAAAACTCCACAGGCAGCTGACTGGTGGACTCGCCTAGAAGTCTTCCAAAAACTTCAGTAATCTTCAAAATTCTCTGGGTCTGAGCAGCAATCCGGACGTTGTAGATGCAATATATAAAACACAAGCGTGAGCACATGCCGTACTCAGCAAGAGAGAAATATATATGACACGCAAGGCTTTATATGGTGGAAGGCTGACAAGGTTAATTACGATTAGCACTTTTAGTTGGTCAAATTTTATTCATCATCTAATTACTAGAAAATGTAAGTTTATACCATCCCACAATTAATATAGAGCAATGATATACCATAAGCATGAACATAACATATAACACAGTAGTATCATCTTCAAGTAAATTAATCATGTGAGGGTCCAGGCCGCTCTTGACCGTGAGCACGGCTGTTATAACAGTTTTACACTCTGCAGAGGTTGTACATCTTTACCCACAAGTCGCGTAAAAGTTCAGGTGAACTTCGGACCTAACCATGCTGTGCAAAAGTAAGCACAATACCACACTTCCGAGGTGTGATTGCATAGGGACGCTACGAGGCCTTTACAAAGACTTCCCTAGTGTGTTCCAGTGCACGAGGTTCCGCGAGTCATGCCCCCCCTTAACACCAGTCCAACACTAGAGTCCTCTAATTAGTTAGCCAAGACCAGAGCCATTTAGTCCTTGTGGCTGCACTGTTTTCCTGGGTGGTCGCTCCATGTTCCGATTAAAATATATGGTCTTGTAATTAAATCAACACATAGGAACATTGAGTAAATAGATAAATTAACCATGTTGTTTATTTACCAACCCAGTTGAGCAAGCTAAGCATAATATACCCTCAAGATTAATTAAACAACCCGGCTGCAAGGTATGATCAAGAGAAACTAGGCATTGTCCTTAATAGGAACCCATCATGTTAATGCACGCGGTAAATAAATATTGTGAATCAATGCATGTCAATTAGGTATAAACGGGAATGACCAAGGACACTTGCCTTCCTCAAAGCCCTGCTGCGGCTCAGAGTCTTCAGTCTTCCTCTTCTTTCGATTCCTCGAACTACGCTTCTTCTATACGCGTCACACGAGCGCATACAAGCAAACAAATACATTTAATTAAAAACAGTACACTAATCATAAAAAATAGTACTTAAAAGCAGTACCAAAGTAATCTACTCATTAAGACGAACGCGTGAGCAAAAGAATCACTCAAAACGGAGCTAGAACGAAGAAGTTATGAGATAAACAAGGTGGTAGGGACCTAGATGCAATTAACCATAGACGGCAGGGGGTAGAAAGGAATATTTGCAAGACTCAGGCAATAGTGCTTGCAAATAATAGAATTTACAGGGTTAGATTTGCAAAAACTCAGGGGCTGGACTGAGACTTGAAAATCTAACTTTTCCAGGGTCCTTTTTGCAAAACCACAAGACACAAACTTTCCATCAGAATTTCCTTTTTCTTCGGGGGCTAAAACACAAAACCTCCTTCTTCTTCCTTGGTTGCATCTGGTTCTGTCCGTACGTTACCGGTGACCAGGCAACTCGGTGAGCACGACCGGCCGGCAGCGAGCGGTGGCCGGTGGCGGCACCCGCGGGGCAGGACGGCGACGGCGTAGCGCGCAGGTGGGGCGACGGTGCTGCGCGCAGGCAAGGAGGCGCGGCCAGACCTTGGCCCTGCCGTGGCCATGGCCGGAACAGGAACGGGAAGAAAGAAAGAAAAACGGAGAAAAAGGAAAACACCGAAAACGAAGTCCGATCTCGCGCATGAACGGCAAAACGGAATGAGATCGACAATACGAATGCAACGGTGTGCTCACATTTGGCCGAGGACGAACGGATTTGCCGGATCTGCTCGTCGGAGTTTCGCAGGCAACCGGACTTTGACTTCAGATCTATTCGGAGAGTCAACTCGTGAAAAGGGTTTTAGATCTGAAATCCTCGCGTCGAGAGGAACGCGGTGATGTATATATATAGGCCAGGTGGAGGTCGGGATTTATTTCCTTTTTTCGAATTAATTTCGGATTTAAAAATAATTTCAGAAAATCCTGAAATCATAATTAAATAGCGAAAAATGCTCCGAAAGCTTCGAAAAATTCAGAATAATTCTTGGAGATGATTTGGGACACACGAAACCCAACTAAAAGACTTGGAGCTCCAGAAAGGATTTATAGAAACCTTCAAAAATTGGATTAAGCTGAAAGAAACTGAGAATAAATTTCAGAAAAATCTGAAAAATTCTCAGAGGAAACTAAACATCGCCTAAACGCATTTTTAAACCTTTTCATACTCAAAGAATAAGAAATGCAACCAGCATGCAATGCAACACACTTAAACCTATGGTGCATTAAGCTAATTTAAGAAAAAGATTTTAATGCCTAATAAATTCACAGAGAAATCTTAAGGCCTTAAACGAACTCAAACAACTTCTATAGAGATTCTAATTAATTTTTATTAAATTGAAAATGCTGAAAATTAGGGTGTTACAAAAAAGAAACCATATTAGTAAAAACATGCAGCTTGAGGTTCAACTTATTTAGCAGCAAGTTCAGTAGGGGGCTCAGAAGAAGTAGAGGTTATGTACCATTCTTCTTGGACTTTTTGGAAGCACTCTTCCATTTTGAAGTACCAAATCCTCCCTTTCTTTTACTACAAAATAGCAATGTAACCAAGTCATTTTGCATGTGGGAAAAAAAAAGAAACCATATTAGCAAAAACATGCACCTTACCTAGATTTGGCAGAAAGTGATGGTGGTAATTCATCAGCAAGTTCAGTAGGGGGCTCAACGGCATCCCTTTTCAATATGCCTAAACTAGAAGAATCTCTTGCATTTGTAAGGTCCCCTTTTCCCTGGCTCACCTCTACTCTTGATTCTTTTCACTCTAGGTCTACCTGCAACCCTTTCTAGCTTTGGAGGCAACATCTCAAACCCAGGATCAACCACAGGCCATTGTGTCTTGTCAACCATCGGGTTTACCTCAAACTGATAAGTAGTAGCCTTGAAACGCTCAAGTGAGTAGTATTCATGCACATAGTCCTCAAGTTTCACCTTTCTCAATGAACCTATGAAACATATAGCATGTGTGCAAGGTTTACCAGAAATCTGTCACTGACCACATGAGCATGTTTTCAGCTCAAGATCTACTGCATGCCTCCAAGGATGGTTGTCCTTAGTCAATCCAGATACCTCTACCTTAAGTCCACCACTTCCCTTGATCGTGTACTTCAAGTTTCTACTCTTCTTCAGCTCATTGATAACACTAGGAAGAATTGGCCCTTCAAGTCTCTGAGCTATGACCTGCCTCATCGCTATCTTTTCCATGATCATCTCTCTAATGGTGTCCATGAGGGCATCCACATGGAAACCTTTGCATTCCTTAATCCAATTGTTGAAGCATTCTGATATGTTGTTATTCACATAGTCAACATTGCACTCACTTGAAAACTTAGCTCTTGACCAAATCTATTTGTGTTCTACTTCCAAGTAAGGAACTGCTTCTAGACAGTTTTCAATAATTCTATCCCATAACCATTGATGCCTTCGAGTAGTACATGCCCAAGCAAAAGGCCACATGTACTTCAATACTTCTCCTTCGAAATGTTTCCTAAAGTTTTACATCAGGTGTCTAAGACACTCTCTGTGCTCAACTTCACCTTGCAAGACCTTATGGACTGCTGTCTCTGAACCTTTGCAAGTATCAGTGTTGATTGTGAGTCCATGTGGAGTCACAATTGCTCTCTTCAACTGCATCAAGAACCAAGTCCAATCAGCTTTTGTCTCCTTGTAAAAAATCCCATATGCCACGAGATACATCCAATTATGCCCATCAATTGTTGTTGCTACAGCTAGCTGTCCACTATATTTACAGGTGAGGTGAGTAGAGTCAACTCCAAGGTATGGCCTGCATCCAACAAGAAATCCATCCCCACATGCTTTGATAGCCACAAACATCCTAGAGAAGTAGATTTTTCCATCGCTCTTCTTCTTGCAAGCGATCTCTACTATGCTTCCAGGACATGTAGCTTCTAGCTCTACTTTGAAACTCCACAACGTTTTGAAGCTATCCTCCCAAGTGCCATGGAGTCCTTCAAGTGCACGTTGTCTTCCTTCCCACACCTTGTTATATGATAGTTTGATTGGGAATTGTTGTTCAAGCTGATCCTTCATCTTCTTTGCTCCCATGGATGGATTTGACCCGAGTATCTCTTTTGCCCTGTCGGTGATCCAACCTTTAGTGGCTTCCTTACCCTTGACTTGGCTTGTGTTCGTGCATGTATGCCCTTCTGAAATGGAGACAATCTGAAAATGAAAGACACATGATCAACAATATGAAAGTGAGAAGAAAACATGTATATAACAGTTCTGAACCATTATGAAAATATGGACAAAACATGTATACAACAGATCTGAACCATTATAAAGATATGGATAAAACATGTATACAACAGATCTAAACCATTATGAAAATATGGGGAAAAAATATGTATACAACAGATCTGAACCATTATGAAAACATGGTATACCATGAAAGTAGGGTAGCCAAGAAGTTTATTTGCATGTATTTTCCATTCACAAGCTGAATCGACACATCTTGCCCTGTACCTTGTTGTGTCACTATGCTCCACAAATGTCTGGAACTTCCTTTTAATTGCATATTGCTTGATTATCAAGATGAAAGCATCTTTGTCAGCAAATGTGGATCCTTTCTTTATCTCGGAGTTATCTCTATCATATGTAGTGTATGCAGCATATACAACATCTTTCATCATAGTGGCTTCATCACTTGGTATAGCATCAGGATCTGTACCTTCATATACCTTCCCTCTCTTCTCCACTTTCTTCTTTTCCTTTCGTTGCTTCCTGAAATATCTCCATTCTTCATCTACTCCAATTGGATCATCTCCCTCAGGGTCAAAACCATGGTCCATATAGTGCTCCTTCTCCTCCTCCTCCTCCTCTACTCTAGCAGGACCAACTGCTGAAACCCCAAGTTCTGGTTTATTTGCCCATTCTTGACCTTCATATTTTGCACATACAACTTTACCTTGACCTTCATTGCTGACTACAACTTGCAGGTTATTATCCTCATCTATGACCTAACTTTGATAATCCATTTGAGTGACCTTCCTAGCAATACCAACATGTTGGCATCTATCAACAGTCATGATGAACTTCATAATTTTTTAAACCCGTAGTAAGGTAAGAAGCTCTTGATCAGTAGCAAGGCGAGTCGTTTGACCTTTTTGATCTGCAAACCAAAAATTTGCCTCCTGGTTGCTTGCCCAAGTAAAGTGTTTGAAAACATCCTTCTCCATGTCAATGATAGAATACTCATCTGAATCTACCCACCACTCCAAACATCTACCTTTTGGTACACCGCTCGACCATCTTCAACAGTTGAGAAGGAGGATACATCAATCACTACTCTACAAGCATTGTTCTTATCGATCCTGAAAATAGTAGCAGTGCAGAAATTAATAACACTTCTAAGGGATCCGTACTTCTAATCCATCTGACTCATTTGTTGCAATTTCCATTGAAGTAGTACTATTTAGTTCCAATCGCATACCAAAATCGTTCCACGTATCTAACAACATGTGTGTTTTACAACTAATTTCTACAATACAACTAATCTCCTAGAAGCATATGAGGAACAATGAGCAATAACAGGGATAGGACGAGCTAGAGTTTCTGTCTTACCCTTCAGGGATCTCCATTGGAGGCATCTGATGACACTGGGCTCGAGGGGCCGCCTAGGAATGCTAGGTTGGGCAGCGGATGGTAGCAAATCGGAAGGTGGGCGGGCGAGCGCTGGCAAAGGGCGCCCAGCCACGGGCCTGCCTTAAGGGCGGCCGCAATGCCTGTGTGCCAGGACTCCCACCTACAGGGATAGATGGGTGGGGTCACAAGTGCTGGGAGGGACAGCGTCACAGGTGCTAGGTTGGGCGGCACCGCCGGGTGGGAGGGCAACGGGTCCAGGCGAGGCGAGGGGAGGGTGATGGGTCGGGTGGATAATGCCTGGGACTTGATTTTCTTTTGGTCCTCAAGCCAAGGGTAGCAAGGTCATTCCACATTCATGTTATGTGCTGAAAAGTGTCCAAAAATAAGTTTTCAGTGAAAAAATGTGATGGAGTGCAAGTTCAGTTAACGTCTGCACCTTTCAATGGTATTTTATGAGGCTGATGTCTTTTAGTGATATTTTACAGAAGTCGCAATCTTTCGATGCTACAGAACTAATTTTCCCAATGGCAAATCCTAAACACACACAAACGAATCTTACAGCAAGATTACACGGCAAATTAAAACACAAAAACAAATCAACAGGAGCACTGACGATCAACTGCAATGCTTTTCGCCTGCTTTTCTCTACAATCAACTAAGGGCATGTTTGTTTGAGCTGCAGTTTTTGGACTTTTTTAAAAGCTGTTGCTGGCTTGTTTTCTAAGAAGCCAACACTAGATTTTAGATGATGTGTTCAACTTTCTAGGCTAAAAAAGCTTGGAAAACTGAGCTTTTCAACTTCCCATATAAACTCAGCTTTTCTGAGCTTCTAGCTTTTCGGAAGATGCACGGGAAGTTTGTTGTTTGTTTGAGTTTCTGACTTTTCACGCTGAGAAGCTGTCAGAAAGCTCAAAAATAAACAGGACCTAAAGCTCCAAAGCCTCAGCTGCATTGTGGACTGTGTGCGAATGTGTCGACGGGGAACAACTTGGGCACCGGCCCAGCGGAGAACCAGAATTGGTCGTCGTTGCGGTCGACCTCCGTGACGCCAACCCACGCCAGTAGCACCTTCGCCCCCTCGATGTTGGCGATCGACGCTGGCCGGATGCTGCTGGCGACGCGGCTGCTGTACCGGACGCGCACGCTGTCAACGCGGAAGCTGCAGTTGCCAGGGAGGTATACCTCGAAGGAGCCGTTAGGCCGGAGGACGTACCCCGCCACACCCTCGGGAAGGATGCCAGTCGTGAAGTTGTAGCGCTCGCAGCCGACGGCTCCAGTGAGGGAGCCAAGGTGGGGTCGGGGGCGGCAGCGACCACGGTGAGAATGGCCAGGCAAAGAACAGTGACTACGAAGAGGGGAAAATGGTGCCTAGCAGCCATGGCTGGTAGCTGGTTTTTGCTTGTGACTAGAATCACGCGCAGCGTTGCCGCACTAAATAGCCCTCTAGCTAGATCTGAGTTGTTGGGTATAAAGGATTATATACGTAATATCAAATATATATAGAATGGGATTGGAGAGTGTTGATATATTGAAAAAGTGTAAGAATTTTAGCTTGCAAATTGATTCCAAACTGATTTCTTACTGCGGTTTTAAGATTTGATGTGTGGAAATATGCTTGGCTGAATATAAGATGTGCGAGAGAAAGATCCTTTTCTTTACTTACCATCTTGTCAGTTGGGTTGATGATTGTCATTCCTATCGTTCCTATCTATGGTGCTAGTAGTATTAGGCAATTAAATAAGCTCGGTGATACTTTTCTTGTTAGTGGATTTTTTTTTTGAGTTAGTGTTGATGATTCACCCATCCAGGGACTATTTTTATCAAACTGATCTGATGGTGTAAATGGATGCGTGTTAGTGCAATGGCCTTCATGCTAATTGTTCAGTATATTGTTTGTTTAGAAGGAAAAACATCACAAACAGTTAATACAAGCAATTGTTTTTTACCGGATTTTGTATTTCAATTTGAGACCGAAATTTGATACGACGCATTGATAATTTGGCAAAGCAACAGATCCAATGCAATGAAGATTGCTGAAATTTCCTCACATTTTTAGGAGTCAAATTGAATCCATAAAAAGTCATACAACACATAAAAGTTGTCCAATTTAGAGAATTTTCATTCAAATTTGCCTAATGATTTTGAGCTGAACCCAACTATTGCCCTTGATCTATCTTTTGTACAAGTTTGTCAAATTCTGAAATTCTTTAAAGTATCCAAATAGAATTAAAAAGGAGAGAAAGAATATTGCATATTTGTGCATTTTTCATATGAACAGAGTGACAGTGAGCATTGATTTTCTCCCTAGCTTTTCCCCTCTCTGTGCATTATCCTTTGACAAGGCCTCCTCCCTTGGTAGATAGTAGGCACTAGCAGTGCAGGTTGCTGCAGGGTTGCTCTGCCACTTGCCGTACCAACCATAGGTGAAGAGTCTGGAACAAGAGATTTTTTTTTTACAATTGTGACTAAGGAGGCTGGTGTTTTACCGTTCATTTTTAATCAGACGGTGAATATGTTTTTTGGCCCATGCTTGAAAAGTTTGTTTTGGGGTTTTACGGCCTGTTCAGTTGAGCTTGTTTGTCGGAATCACCTCTACTTTTCAGCTACAAAACAGTATTTTTCTCTCACTCACTATAGCAAACAGTGTTTTTCAGCCAGAGAAACCATTAACCAAACAGGCCGTTCAAATCCAAACCCGAGAATAATTGCAAATAAATTTGATTATATGGTGGGAAAAATATACATATACACGTGTATAATGTTATTTCCTCTATTAAACGACTACCATATATGCAAATACACGTTGCATATTCAATCATACAATCCAAATGCTTCTACAATCTATATACTCCAAGAAAAGGTGACATGACAGAGCCTATCCATAAGCTTCCATTCCTTTCTTCCACCTCGCTGACTGACTTGAAAACCTTTTGAATAGCACCGTGAACACTAACCGCCTCTATTGTTTTCCCATCCTCGCTCAATCTCAGCGCTATAACCTGATGGCCAAGCCGATTCAAGAGCCACGAGGCACGCTGGACATGCCGCATCGGCAACTTCAGTATCAATCTCCTTAGCCAAGGGTAAGAAATCGACCACTCGGCGATCTTCCCTCTCTTGGCATGGAGACCAACCCAGAACCCTCCTCTGGGGCTCATCTTGATGTTATCCGGAAACCAAGGTAGCTGCACAACTTCTTCTAGGGTTGAAGCTTTTGGTGTCTTGATCCAGTACCTTAGAATCTTGCCGGTTGTGGTTTCTGCTAGGAGCAAGTATGTGCCATCCGTGCTCATTGCCAAGCCATTGGCGAAAGATAGACCATCAACCAAGATTTCCACTTGATTGCTCTTTGGGTCATATTTTAACAATCCACCAGTATTGTCACCCGATATAACAATGTTCAGAAACTCCCTGCAGATGAATTTTAGTAATCGTGGTCAATGGACACCTCAGATCATCAAACTGATGTGAAAAGGAAACAGTAAGAACATAAAATTAAAGTTCGAAGATGATGCATTCACCTTCTCTGAAACCTTGTACTGGTCTCGGTGAAGTAGATGGCTCCGGTTTCGTAGTCGATCTCGATGCCGTTGGCGAAGCTGAACGGGCGGCTCCCTTGCCACTCCGGCACCAGCGGCCTGGACACGTGATCATCCGGCCCGACCACTCTCAGCCCATGGTACGCGTCCGCGACGTACAGCTCCCCCGTCTCGTTGTTGAACTTGAGGCCCAGGGGGCGCCCACACTCGTGCTCCCGGCCCGGGTCCTGAGAGCCTCTACAGCTGTCCAACCTGCACTTGTTAATTGCAGACATCAATGAGCTGCAGTGCTTTGCCTAAATAATCGACTACTGCTGCACACTGTTTACTGCATCTCAATCATCAATCAGCTCTCTGTATACATCATTAAACTGCTCAAAGAAGAAGGATGTTTTTCTTATTTCGTCCACATAAAAAATAAGACCTTTCTCAAAGGATATCTATCATAGCTACATAATCAACAGTGTGATATAGCATTTTGAAACATACTTTATGTACTAATACATAGTATAATTTGACCAGGGGTTGGTCATAAAAGTTTGAATTCTCGAAAAAATATATGATTTGTATTTTTTTATCAATGGAGTATTAGGGCAAATTAAAGTTAAAAATAAAGTGCACCAGAAGCTAAATTCTACAAGGCTTGGCCACTTTCACCTCTTCTTAACAGAAGAAAGTAGCTCGAATACAGCTAACAGCTTGGGACCCTTAACTCCAAATTGCAAAATCACTTAACCTTATTAATTGGATACCAGTGAGGTGGGTGACCGGAGAGAAAAAATATTGGCATGGTGTACTCTGTCCAAGACATGGTGTCCGATGGAGTCATACGATGAGTTCATCAGTCATTTTCAGTAGGGAAGATGGCACGATCAGTGTTTTTTGCACCATTAATTTGACGCCCCAACCATAATCATAGCTTTGAAAAATTTAGTTTGCATCGCTGGGAGCGCAACAGAGAGCTACCATGATGGATGGAGACCTTGGCATAAAAGGTTGGAGTATTATCTTGCTCATTATCTGTGCTTGGAATTAGACCATTACTTCATTATCAGCAAAAGAGAGATACTGAAAACTTATAGCATCAGAGGCTATCTGGTTTCTCAGGTTTGATTGACAACTTCGGCTTAGTATCCTTCATTCCAAGTCTGGAAAACCCAGAACCTGCCCACAACTGAATTGCATCCTACTGCCGGGGGCAAAAAAAGAAGAATAAAAAAGAGTACTGTATGTTGTTGTGCCCCTGGAAATGATGTCAAAATCGAGTCATTTATGCCCAGAACCTTTCAATCAGTTTCCACGGAGAGGATGTCGAGATCATGTCAGTTTCAGCGTACCTAGGATGTTTGGTTCTTTAGTCTAGACTAAAGTTTATGTCACATTAAATATTCGGATGTTAATTAGGAGGAGTAAATATGAGTTAATTATAAAACTAATTAGAGGCTAATTTACGAGATGAATCTATTAAGCCTAATTAATCCATCATTAGCACATGTTTACTTAGCACCATATTGTCAAATTATGAACTAATTAGGCTTAATAGATTCTAACTTCCAACTAATCTATGTTTAATACTACTAATTAGTATTAAGAGCTACCAAACATTCTATGTGACAGAAATTTTATGGCGTTAACTTTGCACTGCACATAACAAGAGCTACCACGTACCAGATGAACAGAGAGAGCTATATATACAAGGATTCAGGAGGAAGATGGACTTACAGTTCCGGCGCGCAGGACGACGAGTGCTCGACCCAGCGGCGCTCGGCCGGGAGCCACCTGAGGACCCGCCCGTCCGACACGCCCGTGTACGGGCCGTCGCCGGTGGCGTCGTGGAACGCCACGCTCTCGGGCCCCGTGGCGCCGCCGTCCAACGGGATCAGCTCGAAGCCGCCGTCACCACGTATCTCTACCACCGGCACGCCGTCGTCGCGCCGCGAGTCGTCGAGGGATGATAGGAACATCGCCGCCGCCGCGACGGCGGTCGCGAGGACCACGAGCCCGATCGTCGTCTTCATGGGTCGGTCGAGGTGTAAAATAACAGAACGTGTTGCCTATCTCGACTTATCACGGGTGCGTATTTATATAGGGGAGAAGTCCCAACAAATTACAATGCAGGTTCTTGCAGATACTGGTTCAGTTGGTGTACTGTTACATCAAGAAATCTATCTCTAACTATCTATCAACCAAGCCAAAATACAACAATCAATATCTCCAAGATTTGAGTTACATACTATAATAACTTCTAACAATCCCTTTTAATCTAAATTTCTCTTCTTCTTAAGATTTTTCTCTTCTTCTTAAGATTTAGATTGCTCTTGGAGACTTCAATCATTCCACTCGATAATGCCTTAGTAAAGCTATCTGCTAGCTCATCTCTAGAAGGAACCAGGCGCACCTGTAGCTGTTTGTTTGCTACACGCTCTTGCCCCTGTAGCTGTTTGTCATGGGTCGGTCGAGGAAGCATAAAAAAACTCACTCGATGAAGGATAAGGTTTTGGAGAGGAAAACATGGAGCGGAACAGATCCGGCAGGGGTCCTACGTGTTGAGAAATCTCTAAACCTAGGAATAATTGTGGATCATACCAAACATACCTCTTGAGGGTTAAGGCTATATAAAGGAACATGTACCCATCTATTATGATAAGAGAGAATAAGTTCCACCTACATTGTCTCCTATGTACTTATCTCAGGTGCTACTGGGAAGGGATACATGTGATCTTCTACATCTTCCTTACATCTCATCTGCTATTGGGGGGAAGAGAACCAGATCAGGGATCCACGACCGCACCATTACATAATACGTTATCAGCACGCTCTACCACTACTCGTCAACGACGGTACGCTGTTTATGATCCTGCTTGATCCATTCTTCGGTAGATTGGTTTACGTTTTCAATCTAGATTGCCTTTTCGCACAAAACTAGCATGTTACATCAGTTGTAGATCGTTTTTCTTGGCTAGTTTACAAGCTCTAGATTGATCTCTAGTTTCTTTTGAAACCTGTACACCATATTGCAACGCGCCGCTGCCCAGATGGTGCTGGTACAATCCATAGATTGTCATTCTGCATATGGTTTACAGATGCAATCTAGTTCGTTATATATTAGTTTCTTAATTAGCGACTAGATTCTGTCATCTCGGACGATTTGCCTTGTAAGACTAATCTTTTCTGTGTACTAGATTCAATCTGGATCGAGTGTTTTATTTCTTTCAAGTAATCTAGCAATGTAATATAGAACTTTAGTAGATCGGTTTTATGGCTAGTTTACTCTTTCAAAAGACTGAATCATATTTTATCGGCGGTATTTTTTTTCCCCTCGATCTGGTTTGAAACGCCGACCACCCCAGCATGCTATATATGCATGCCGGTGTATCCATTGTTGGCCAACCCAGCATGCCTTGCATGTACGCCAACGTATATACCCCTTCCCCATGCATTTTACATCGATTGACCACGACATCTATGTACGCCAGTGTGCATCTCTGCATGTTCATATTATCTCGCGTACTATTGGTAAACCCAACGTGTTTAGCACGTAATTAAGTCAGCAACCTTCCATGCGTCGTACTACGCAGCTACGCTACGACGACGTCGTGCTCGGCTCAACATCAGTTTCGTGTCGATTTGGAGGGTGCGACGAACGGTGGTGCCGTGCTGGCGTCACCGAACAAAGCGATCCGATGGGCTGGTGACGGCGAAGCAGCACCAAACAGACAGAAGAGGCCTGCTTCTGCTGTTTTTTTCTTGAAACTGAAAACATCGGCCCACTCACGTCCGTCGCAACAGGTTTTGATGGGCCGGTCTTCCGCTGCTAATTAGCCCGTGAATAACCTTTTCCAGTTCGGCCTGCTTGTTGGGACAGGCCCATACAGGCTCTAGTCGAGTTTGGGCCCAGGTCCCTTGTCGCCCATACTCATCTGCAAGTTTTAACCGGGCCATCCCCGTCACGTCGCCTTTTGGATCCATCCACAGGAGGAAGGGCGTGCGCAACGCAAGCTGAACGAACGTGTGCCGTCAGCACCAGTCAGCAGGAAACACAACCACAGCAGCTCTATTCCTGCACAAAGCACAACGTCCAAGCATTACGAATGCCGTAGCCTGTACTAGGTGTGAGCACGTGTGACTTTCCACATGTTGAGCCAAGCTGATTTTCACTTTTCTTTTCTTTCTTTTCTCCATTTGCCATAACAACAAATATGTCACGAGAAAAGCCAACCTCCAAATTGGCATGGATGCCAGAACCACCTGCTAAACAAGTTGTAACTTCAAGATTCTAACAGTATGGTAGAAAGCATGTAAATACGTTGCCTAACCTTTTGGATTACCCCCTAATTTGTCAAACTCTTCTTTGTTAATTATCACTGTAACCTTTCTCAGTATAAAAACATCAAGAGCTGTTAGTGTAAATAAGCAAAGCGTTTAGCGGGATTCTAGCTTATTTCCACCGATTCTCGCTTATGTGGTAAGCCGCTTCAACGATTTGAACTACGACAAGCGAAAAGTGAAAAGTGAGAAAATCTTCGCTTAGATTATAATCCAAGCGTGGTTAGGAAAAGCTTCTCAGGAACTCTGACAGCTCGAGCGTGGCTAGGAAAAGCTTCTCAGGAACTCTGACAGCTCAGTGATGGGAATCCGTATATGTGGACTTCCAGATTTACATTCAATCTAAAAAAAAAGAGGAGAATTAGAATAAACAACACCGCACCAATAATGGACTTCAAGACATAAGAAAATTTCTGTAATTTACTACACAGCACAATTGGTTGATAAAATGGCAAAGAATGACACCAGTGTCTCATGTCAAGGCAAACACATGGATTGCTTTGCTGATTTCTAAGTTTTTGTACTTGAGGAAGGTTGAGCTGACCTGATATGGAGCTATCTTTTGCCTGCATATGCTATCCAAACCATCTTCTCCGGCAACAGAAGCCATCACAGACATTATGTATTGCTCCAAAGCATCAGCCGCGGGAAATACAGAAACCACGTCCTTACTAAGATGCTCAGCATGATCAAGGAATGGTCTCTGGAAAAAACACTTCTTTGTAAGTATGCAGAATCACAAAGATACAAACCCATAGACATTTATAAGATATGCCAGATATAACCTACCAATTTGTTTCCATAAAGTTTATGGATGAGGGAAGCAGAAACAACTGCTGCCTGTGGATGCCATTTTGACAAAACAGACGTAAAAATGGTTGTATCTTTATTCAGAAGCTTCTTTGTCTCCTCGGCTAGAGACGCTAAAACAGGTTCATGTGTTGTGTCCGCTTTAAACTCTACAGAATGTGCCATCTGAGGAAAATAGTAGAAAGTTTCGATGACCAATGTAATGGAAACATGTTTCTCGTACGAAAGAAAGTAGTAAAATGTTTCATTGACCAATGTAATGGTAACATGTTTCTCGTAAGAAAAAAAGAAAATGGTAGAATGTTTCCTTGACAGACAATAATGAAGTACTCCCTCCGTTCCAAATTGTAAGTCATTCCAAGAATCTTGGAGAGTCAAAGTATCCTAAGTTTGACCAAAATTATAGAGAAAAATATAAAGATTTATGACATCAAATAGATATACTATGAAAATATAATTGATAAAAAATCTAATGATACTTAGTTAACATCATAAATGTTATTATATTATCATATAAATTTGGTCAAAGTTGAGATACTTTGACTCTTCAAGATTCTTGGAATGACTTATAATTTGGAACGGAGGGAGTATTATTGTTAAGAGTCGAGGTGGTCAAACGGATAGCAATGAAATATCAAAAGCAATGTGTATTGGTGCAGTGGCAATTGATAAAAATTCAAGGTTTCACATTAATAAGGGATCTGTTGGGGGAAGAACCAGCCCACAATATTGCATTAAGGGTGTTTTTGATTGGACTTTCCAACCTGCTTTTGCTTTTATAAAACTTAAAAGCCAACCAAAGAATCTAAAAGTCATAGGTGTTTTTCCAAAAGATCATAGGTGTTTTTCCAAAAGATGCTTTTAGTCTAGTACAAAATCAAAAGCATATTCCCCTGTGTTTTTGTTAAAACGTACCGCTAATTGCGAAGGTAACGGTTCGGATATTTATCCTCGACACACAGTCCCGTCCGTCTCCTCTGCACCCAACCGTCCGCCTCCTTACCGCGCGTCGCCCCCGGCAGCCTGCCGCACCCCGCCCCCGGCCGTCGTTCCCCGCCGGCCGCCGCCCCCAATCTCCCTTTCTTCGCACGCACGCGCACGCAGGCTGTTCGTAGGAACCCATCCTTCGCACGAGCACGCAGGCTGTTCGATTGATCATCTTGCTTTGCAGGGCGACAGGTTCATCCCGGAGCGGTCGGCGATGGACATGGACTTTGCGCATTACCTGCTGACGGAGCCGAGGAAGGGCAAGGAGAACCCGGCGGCGGCGGTGTCCCTGGCCAAGGAGGCGTACCGGAAGCTGCTGGTCGAGAAGCTGCTCAACAACCGCACCAGGATACTCGCCTTCCGGAACAAGCCGCCAGAGCCTCAGAACATGCTCACGGATCTCCGTTCTGATGTGGTCCAAGCCAAGCCGGCGAAGCAGCGCCGACACATTCCTGGATGATGGTTGCGGTTGAAGTGTGAATCCATGATGGTTACTGACTGAATGTGCCTTGTCAATTCACGCAGTCTTCAGAGAGGACTCTGGATGCGCCAGAGCTCGCTGACGATTACTACCTCAACCTGCTAGATTGGGGAAGCAGCAATGTGCTGTCCATTGCGCTAGGCAGCACGGTGTACCTCTGGGATGCCTCCAGTGGGTCTACTTCTGAGCTTGTTACCGTTGATGAGGACTTTGGTCCCGGCACAAGCGTTAGCTGGGCTCCTGATGGCCGGCACATTGCTGTAGGCCTGAACTCCTCTGATGTCCAGCGTTTTGACACTACCTCGAACCGACTGGTTGGTACTTCTTGGGCTCGTCTGATGATGTGTTCTATTACCAATGGTTTTGTTTCTTACGGTTTTGCTGAAGATGCTCATTGTGATTGATTTTCTCTGCAGCTGAGGGCACTGCGAGGTGTGCATGAGTTGAGGGTCGGTTCTCTGGCATGGAACAACAGCATCTTGACAACTGGTGGCATGGACGGCAAGATCATGAACAATGATGTGAGGATCAGGAACAGTATTGTGCATAGGATAGGTGATGTTTTGGTTAGTGCGAGAGTAGGATAGAGTAATGTTGAGGGATGGCATCATTGTATAAACTTTTTGATGGATATTGTTCTATTTATGTGGACCAATCACTTCAATGGAAGAACATATAAAATTTAACTTTTTTTTCTTTATAAAATAGTCATTTGCATGTGAATTGGTGAACGTATTATTTTGTTACGAGCAATTTGTATATAAACACTCCACAGACCTTTAGAAGCATTAAAGGTATTTCTGACACATGCTACAGTTTCACAATTGCTCTAACCAAACGGTTTTCTGCTTTTCCCACAGCTGTTTTCTCACAGCTGCTTTTCCACAGCCCACAGCTCACAACAACTTTTCCAAAAGCCACAGGCCAACCAAACACACCCTAAGAAGGGACCGTATGACCCCGGTCGAGAAAATCCCCCGAACATTGTTTATCACTCAATATCAAAAGCGAACTTAAGCCGGTGTAAGCCGGTATACACCGTTACCCAGACCGGCGCAGCGCACCGTGACCTGAACCGGCGACACACCGCAGCCACAAGCCAGCGAGCACAGCGATGAGAGTTTTTTTTTTTGGTGCAATACTGGGTTCGAACCCCGATCGGTGGGCACGACCACAACCAACCACACCACTGAGTTATCAGTTTATCACTCAGTTTGCCAAAGTTTCACATATGAGAAAAGTGTGCAAGTGATCTATAATTATCTCAGGTAGGAAATGAAATAGAATAGCAATGAAATATCAAAAGCAACATATAGGTGCAGTGGCAATTGATAAAGATTCAAGGTTTCACATATGAGAAAAGTGTGCAAGTGATCTATAATAATCTCATGTAGGAAATGAAATAGAAATTAAAACTACACTACTGATGTAATAATGGCAGCTGCAAAAATGTCACCTTCAAGAAAGCACTTTTGACTGAAGAAGTGATGTAACGGTCGATCTGATATCTGTCAGGAGACTCCAGTGCCTGATGCACAGAAGCAAATGGGTTCACAAAATATGAATTCAACATGTGCAAATTGTGAAGACGGTTCTGCTCTCTATATTCTTCAGTGAATGTATTTGCATAGAACAATAAATTGTTACCATATATTGCCAAAAATGGGAAGGCAATAACTGTGGTTACAAAGGCAAACTATAAGCACCTTGTCATTTTCTTCACAAGGATCCGCCACTGTCACAACATCGGCCATTAAGCTGGGACCCTGTAAATGTAAAGAAAGTCTTAATCTGGGGGGAATATCTCTTGTTGCAAGCAGATTAGCATATGTCACATGCTGAAGTCTGAATAAAGTAGCAACATGCATACATTGACAAATTGGTAGATTAAGAGAAGCAAATGATAGGAGGTGAAAAATATGAAACATAAATGAGGCCAAGATGAAAAGAGATGAAGGTGACAAGTTTAATAAGAGAGATGAGAGAACTATGAGATGTGGAATTTACTGTTAGACTATGAACAGCATATTTGATATCATGGAAAAGTAATTCAGTCATATTTAACTTAGCTATCAGCAATTACAATGGCCAACCTAGTGCACCTGTGTGTTGCACATTCAGTAGCAAATAACAAATGAACAGAACACTACAGGATGGAAGTGGGACATGTCACAAGAAAACACGTGAAGAAATAAAAATCCTACAGCTATTAGGATGTAGCTACTGCAAGGCACTCACTCTCAACCTGTTTTACAAGCTCTTACCAATTCTTACCTTGCTTAGCGGGAGGGGACGGCAACCAACAAGTCTGCAACCATAGAGCGAAGTGTATCGATGCCGCAGCAACAAGACCTGTCAAGTTGCAGTCGAATATGTAGGGTTGTAGGTAGGCTGAAGCAAGGAAGTACTAGCACCCTATTAGTTACAAAAGCAAGTTGAATAATCGTTCAATGGTGGTATTGTGCTGGTTCTAGCCTAGACAATGCTAGAGGCGTGAGCCTAGACCCAAAGAAAGTCACAACACACAACCCGGAAAACAATAGAGAAGCACAACAAACCACCCCTTTTCTTCCTATTTTTTTTCTTTTTCTCTTCTTTTTTTTTTTCAGGGATCCTCACAACTGATTATATAAATAAAGGGATTTCACAAGAGTCAAACACCATACACGCTTTTTCCAAAAGTACAAGGGTATTCCGAAACACCACACACACACTCTCTCTCTGGAGTAAACCGAGCTAATATGGATATGCACAACGTGGAGAAGTCGAGTAAAGGTATGAACTATTGCTGCCTTTCTGGAACACTTCAATATATCTAGTACAAGCGTAATAGCAGCAAGATTTGGTAACACAGCAGCAATCAATTCGGACTCAAAACCGATTCCAACTTGAACTTCAACACCACGTGGAATTCGGTCTCAATCAACTCAGATTCCTAGTCGGACTTACACAAAGATGTACTCAGATTTAGCAAAGGATTGGAAGTCTCTCACTAATAAACCTTGCTCTGATTACCAACTAATATGCACCCATTGGGTTGAATCCCGATCTTTCGATGAGAGGGGAGGGGATAACTCGATTGGTGGATAGAGACGATGTTTATGGCCCGACTACAGCCTTCCAAGGATGCTGCGCCTTAGCAACCGATACACCACCTCCAATAGCTACCGCGATCTTGTGGAGCGCATCACCCAACCAGGGCACTCGTCCTGCAAGCAATCGAAGAACTAGCAAGAATAAGTATAACAAGTACTGAATTACTAGATGTAGATGAAGGTTTCAAACTCAATCTCAATTATGTTGGGATTCCGAAGACAAGAAGACGGGCGGCTGATCTAGCACGCGCGCTTACAAGCAAGTAGCAAAAGCTAAACTTAATCTAAACAAAACCCGAGTGTTCTTGGTGACAGCTAAGGGGTATAAGAATATGGGAGGACGACCACAAGGGTGTTGGGGTCGTGCTCCAACCCTAGGACGCATCCTTGATGGACCCAACATGATACACGGCCCATTGGGCCAAAATAAGCCGACACAACACCTTAGATAGAAAAATCTCTTAGCAGTAATTTGATCATTGCGGCCGTCTCAGAATAGATATGGACATGAGTCTGAATCCATGTGAAAATAGACTTCATAAGGATTCCAGGAAGTACTTGAACATCCCAATCTGAGTCCGTATGTGACCGTGGTGACCGTCACAATTTAGTGTTGTTCTGCAGTCCGAATCCAGCCTACGCGTATCCTTTTCCCTTTCGGTCTTCTCCCTGGTTCCTACGCAAAACAAGAGTGCACGTGTCTCCATAGTCTAAATATGATGGACATGAATTCAAAAGTGTACTCGCCTGATGGTTGAGTTGATGAGCACGAGCGCGAGTAATGGGATCAGAAATTGGTACTTGTGGCATGGATGTATCGTTGGTGCTGATGTCCTCATCAAACTGTCTCCACGATATCACCAGAATGGATGTTAGTTCTGTTTGTCATTTTATTTTATTTTAGAGTGTGTCTAATTCCTCGATGACTGATTAATATTTGTTCACCATTTTCGCTTCTTCATTTGTTTTTCTTTAAACATCAATTGGTGCTTTTTCTTATGAGATTAGAGTCATGATTAGTTATTAGCTTTGTACAGCTGAATGGGAATGATCTCTTTTTTCCCTGTTGAAAGGATCCTTATCTCTATGCTGTTGCAGAGTAACTTGCCGTGATTGGTTCCAGCTAACCCTGAGAGAAAGACTAACCGTCTTCAGGGATCAGGTAATCAGGCAGTGGGCCATGTGCTGCAATTATGTTTTTGAGTTTTTCCATCCTACTCTTCTAATTTAATTGGTTGTGCAGGAGTTCTCGTCAGATCTCGGCTGTCGTACAGTAAAACGGATCGCTGATGTCTCCAATCTCAGAATCTATCAATTTCCTCAGGTTTTCTTGATCTGCGCTCTTGTCACTGCATTCCAATTTGTTGCCAATGAAATAAACTGCATAGGCATGGTATTTTGACTACCCTGTGATTTTTCCCTGATGTCCAGGATGCTGGGCCTATGGCACATCCTATTCATCCCCATTCCTACATCAAGTAACTTATTTAATTTGACTGGCAAATGGACAACTTCTATACTGGTGAGTTTCTGTCTATAAAGTTTGTGGTATACAGTGAGATGTACAAAGCCATCAACTGATTATAGTTCATTCCCTCTTGCACTGGAACATCATCTGTTGAATCTTCCCTGGTGACTTTGATTATGAACAACTTGGCAGTCACGGTATGTATTTTCATGCTGTTTCCTGTTAAGCACACACTGTGATAGTCCAATGATTAAAACTCTGACGTTCTATTTTGTTGCTTCCTGTTTTTCTTCATCTAACCATTATGGGATTCATCACAGGTTTCCAAAGGCATGATGGACAAGCTGTCACTTGTGAATACTTCTATGCAGCGATGCGTGATGCAAATAATGCACAACTGCCAAACTTTTTACAATGGTAGTAGACAGCTATCTTTCAACCACGTTACTTGTTGAAAGTACTATCTAACTGAGAAAGAACCATCCAATAGGTACTCTCAAGCAGGTACGCCTACACTCAGGGTGGCATCTTCATATGAGCCAGACAGCAGATGCTTGGACATGGAGCCGGTTGCACGTGATCGTGTGAAGGCACTTGCGATTCTTCTAGGCTTCAGGTGCAGTGCTCTGCTCCCAGACTCTACCAATGAATTGTGAACCAAATAAAAACCAGATAGCAGCACTGCATCCGTGTAAACCGAATAACCGAATCAGAAAATGAGTCTTGCTTGCTACGGTTAAGGCGTCATGCTAATTAGAGAAAAAGAACTGATGACGTTCACAAGGGACAAGTTCGATTTATGGCAGTGACATGCCAGACTCCATCACAAAGGCTAAGGCTGTAAGGCTCCTACCTCCTCTGTTTATATTCTAATTTTTACATGTTTACTTGTTTCAACCTGTTTAGTGTAAATTGTAACCGCCAAGAGTTAGTTATCTGGAAGCTCGGAGAGTAAAATTTTGGAAGATAGAAACTACTGCTTAGTGCTTGCACTTGTAACTTACTATTTGAAATGTATTATCCTTAGATGTTTCCTTTTCCTTTTAAATGGAAAATATCGGTAGATGCAAAGCTATATTACTGTCCCTTTGTAGTGAAAAGAAACTTGAACAATATTCTGGAAAGCAAGGTTCTACTATTGTAAAGTTCTAAGGTACCTCGCTAAGGTTGGAGATATCATGACTGAGGAAGTATTGTCCCTTCTACTATATTTTTTAGTTTCCGCTATACCTAGAACCTGATTAGTACAAGATGTCTACTTGTGAGCATAAGTATTAAAAGAATGTTTGGCAGAATAAACTGATCCCGATGAAGCCTATGAAGCCTCACACAAGGTTCTGCTGTCAGGCTCATGAAATACGTTGAGGCCTTGAGGTTGAGGGCACCGTAATTGCTAATGATTGTTGTATATCTATCTCTTCTACAAAGACATGCATCACGCCTTGGAATATAGTGTCATACCTAGCTTTGTTTAATTTAGAAACTATGTTTTTTAATAAATAAATATTTTTTAAATATTTGTACTTATTTTCGTACTATTATTATTTTGTTGGATGCTCTACTTATTGAAATATAAATATTTTATTACCCGTGGCAATGCACGGGCACAATCCTAGTATATATAAAAGACTCCTTGTAGCTGAAGGTTAGGTGAACATTTTAATCATCTAAAAATAAACAGAGATACACTTATTGATAACTACTAGAATCAGTCACATATGAATGTAGGAGCCGGAAATTTTCATTTTCCATCAACTAAAGTCTAAAACTAGCCAGAGATACGCACCTTGATAACTAAATTCAGAGTCACGTAGTAATGCAATCATATTGCCAAAATAAGAGGCGCCCAAATAACAATATATGGCAATGCACAATTTTATAACTGTGAACCAAAAGTCGAGATCTACTTGATCTATACCATTTGGTTTCGCTGATTGTAGTTAAGTGAATCTGACCAAGCTGTGGTTTGGATGTTACTTAATTAAAGTGGATCTTGTTTTTTTTTCCTGATATACTTTACCAATATCACATTGGATATTTACATTTATTGTATCAGATGCAGAAGATACACTATATTGTGTTGAGGTTTGCATTTTTAGGTTGAGCGCCTAGTTAGTTGGGTGTTTTTGTTTCTTTTTCATACAGTCTCGTTCAGTACACGTATACACACCAGTGTAATGGTCGTCGTTGCCCTAACTAAATTTCATGTGGATTTATTTATTTATTTTCCTTACATATAATGTTATACTTCCAGAGGGGTGTGGGCATCATGGTCCCGCCGCATGTTGGATTGATTTGGGTAGACAATTGTTGGGTGAGCAACATTTTCAAAAAAGCTCACACTTTATGGAGATGGAAGTAGCCAAGTAGAGAAGAAAAATTTCAGGCACTTATTAAAATCCGTGCAATATGTCTCTCCTAACGACTTTTAACGTCATGCCATGTCAACATGTTTGTTGTGTTCTGACCCCAAGGGCTCTAAATATGCTTCCAAAAACTTGTAGTTGCAGTGATGCAATATTCGTATGTGGTACTATTTGGCATTTGCAATTTCGTCAAAAGAAAAAGAAACGGTACCCGATCGATCAGGCCGCGCAACATGGCATTGCCAGCATGGGCCGCCGTCGGCACGAAATGGTTTGGCAGCAGTTGTACATTCATGGGCCGCGCTATATCGGCGGGGCGCGGTTGTGAGTTTCCGGGCCTGGTCGTCCAGGCGGCCTCCATCCAAGCCGCGACAGCCCAAACGGCGTGCGTGTTCAGACTTCGGAGGGGGCGGCGTGTGATGCTAGCTGGGCCCACTCGGAGTCAAACCCTGGGCTAATGTTAGTGTTATCAATACCAGTTTCTTAGATTATTTCATTCGTATATATGCTATTCGATCTGTTCCAAATTACTTAGATTTTTAGAGTTAGATATATATTTCGTCTAGATATATAGCAAAAATTAGATACCTAAAAAAGTCAAAATGAATAGTAATTTAGGATGGAGGGAGCATAAAACCTACAGTAGTCGCGATAGGGAAAAAAAAAAGGTGAAGTACCACCCTCCCGGACACAAAAAGTACTCCAGGAAGATGAATGATAGATGACCCAAAATGAATGGTGAATCACATTGGTGGATGGAATCGATCGCTTCCAAATGATTACTTCACACAAACCTGCCGACACTCTCTCTCGATGGAGACTTCTTTTCCGGCGCTTCTTTGTCATCCACTCATCCTCAGATAGGCTGGAAAGATTGCAAAGACGAAGGGGTGACGCTCTTTAATTTTGTCAAGTCAGTGGAACAGATGTCACTTGCTAGAGGGTACAATAATGGAGATAAAGGTCAATTTCGAATGTGACGTGGCAGTGCCAAAGGAAGGGGCGGATTGGGCAGAGCTTAAGAGCACCTCCAAGAGTCTCTTAAAAAAATCCTTCCCCAAAACAATCTATTGGAGGCTCTACTAAAATTTATTTCCCCAAAACCATGTCACCTCACAGCAGATCTCCGATAATAAACTCTCCAATAATTCAAAACTAGCCCCGTCAGCATGTGTGGACCCTAGCTGTCAGCAATCCCACCTACGGATATCCTCCATCATATCCCTTCGCTGCTCATCTCTTCTTTCTCCCTCCCATTGACTCTCTCTCCTGTTGCTTCCGATCCGGCCGCCCCAAGCCGGCCGATTGAGGCCTCAGCCCCGACCACCATCAGAAGGGCGTGCCCACCACAGCGGCCGTCCCAGCAAGGTGGAGCTCGGCGGTCATCCCTACCATGGTTTGGCAGCCTGACGACGAGCGTAGAAGCCGCCCGCGGTGCATGGGGCGACAAGGGTGGGGTCCGCGGTTAGCAGCGTTGTCATGGCGCGGGCGCGCTCGGCGTGCGCCTCCTGCACGATGATGGAACGTACCTGCCGAGCTCCACTTGACAAAGGGTCTGGTGGCGGGGGTGCTGCAAGTAACCTCGAGGTAGGAGGCCGGAGATGTCCGGGCCGGCAAGCCGCACGCACTCGACGGCGGGCTGGAGTCCGCCTAGTGGAGCTCCTTGGAGTGGTCGTTGGAAGCGGCGGCGGGGAAGAACGGCGTCGCCGCCGGGGAGAGAGGGGTGGCCAACCGCTTGTGGGTGAGAGCGGCCAGGAGGGTGTCTGCTGGGGTTGCGGTGTGGTGTGCCATCGGCGGGGAGGCGCAATGCCGGTGTGAGGAGGACGGGGAGGGACAGCACTCCATCTTCAGAGAGCAACAGATGAATAATCCATCGTTGTAGATGAGCAGCTTGATGGCGCCCGCCGCGATGATGCTGAGCGGTTCCGCTCCTCTAGCGATTGGGGGAAGCGCCGAGCTCACACAAATTTGCGGGGGAACGAAGGCAGGATTCAGGTACCTGTATTTTTGCAGCGAGGTTGGGGAACTGTTGGAGCATGCTTTTTTTTTCTTTTTCTCCCTAAATCAGATTTTTGGGCTGTTTTAAGGGGGATTTTGGAATTACTATAAGCCCCTCCCCTTTCCATTTTTTAAGGAAAGAAGAATATGAAGGGAGAAGAAAAGGAAAGAAAAAAGGAGAAGTATTGGTGTTGTGCTCAAAAGGCAATCATAATAATTTGGATTAAAAATTCATAGGATATTTGCTTAACAATGCAGTTTGAAAGTCCATTAATGTACTCTATAAATATAATGGGTAGGGTTAGAGGCGCATCATTCCACCACGCCACAAACTCTAGCCACCATCTCCTCTTGGCCTAATCCTGAGACCCTAGCCGGGCGCGCAGTGCTAGCATAGCGCATGACGTTACTCTCCCGTACATGCGGACTCCGTGGAGGCGATTCTGCTGTTGCTGCTACGCTGATCGGCTACTGCGGCGCTGCTGGGACAAGGATGAGGCGATTGCAATCAACTACTTCCTCTATACCGACGTGCACTTACGTTAGATCGGCTGCTCCAACCCTTCTTCCGCTGCGCTGCGCATCTAGTGGTAACGTTTATGGCCTCCTTTACTCGCAAATTTTCTAGGTGAACTAGGTAGATCTAATTTGTTACAGCTAGCATAGCCTACACGTTTTCCCTTCAAGAAGAGCACCCTAAACGGCTAAACTCTGAAACTAGATCCGCCACCTTGGAAAGGTGGTAATGAAGTCACCCCAAGAGTAGTGTAAGTTTCTTAGTCAATAAATTTATTTTCATGATAATATGATGCTGTCTCTAGTTATTATTATAATATGATGTTGGGATGGAATTTTTTTTGATACATATAAGTTGAGTAGTTGTCCTAACCACATATGAATCTGACCAGATGTAGTATATAACTAGGAAGAGTGGCGCGCTTTGTCCGCGCCCGTTTCAGCTCTGCGCTGCTGATTATGGTGGCATGGCGCAGAGGAAAATGAAAATGTTAAGCAGTACCTTTCAGACTATTACCTTGTTGTATACTCAAGACATGTGAGAGGACTGATTATAGTAAAGACGTGATAGAACAAACGATTGATGTTTTATAACACAATCAGGACAATTGTTCAATCTTAATTTACAGAGCCCAGCAGTAGCACTTGATCGCTGAATAAAAGAGAAAAAAGAATACTGCAATGCAGAACACTAAATCACCCTATATAAACTATGTAGACATCAGTATCTAGTTTAGGTGAGGATTACATGAATAATCAAATGAACCATCGGCAGGTACATAGTTCTTTGCTGTAATCGTAAAATCCTGGAAAGAAGAAAACTGAATTATGCAACTTTGACATTGCAGAATGATAGTAGGAGTACTATGGAACAACCTGTGGTCATAAAATTGGTATGAAACAGATTGTATAACTTTGGTCAAACTATGGGTAAATCGACTATTATTAGGTGACACTCACATGTCCATAACGAACATGGCATCATGTCCCTGGGTAGTATGCAAGGATAGTGCAGGAATGTCCATAGGCACACTCGATACAGGCTTTGGCGGCCGTGATTGCCTGGGCAGCAGCGACGCATATAATAAGACTGAAGTATATGCTATGCCATGAAGAAACAATTCCAGATGTAATATTGTAACGCAAGAAACCATTTGTGACGTCCTGTTTTATAGTGCGCAAGTAGCTCAGGTTGTTGGAAATTTGCAAAGGAAAATAAAATAAAGAACAAAGGGATATCCAGAGGCTAAATGCATTTCCTCATCAAATAGGATCCATGTAATGTGCCAATGCTATTAGGTACACAGGGCTGTAGCACTCAAGACCGTCAGACAGCTCAAGAAAGGGATGACATTCAGAGAAAATTTTGGTCTTACTGATTACTGATCAATATATTTTCATTCTAGCACGTGTGTAGAACCATTTTGCTAAGCATCTAGCGAGGACATAACTGTAGAAGCTATCTCAAATGGTACAACGTAATTGGTCTAACTCCTATTTGTTTGGGATTGAGCCGTGACTGGTTGGGAAAAGATAAAGATGAGAGGAAAAAGCGGGCGGAAGGCGCTAACAGCCTGTCACCAGACTGCCTCACTGCGCCAGAGGTGCCGCCGTGCCTCCACCTTCTTTGCGGGCGGTCGGAGTCATGGCCAGAAGGCGGTGGAGAGGAAAGGAGGAGGCGCGACTCCCCAGAGCCCGAGCATCGGCTCGCAGGAAGGCCGCTGGCAGCGCTGGACGAAGCGAAGACTGCGAAGGAAACGGGAGGAGGCGAGGTCCGGTGCGCTCGATTTTTTCGAGAGGCAAGGACGAGCCCACGAATCAAAGCAGCCACGTGGCCCACGACCGTCTGGACACCGCAGAGGCTCTGGTTGGCCTCCAATACTTTGAGCGATACGTACCTAGATATAAGGGTACGTTTGTTTGGCGAAGCTCTTCTCCTATAAGTGATTCTACGTGGAAAGTAATTATCTAAGAAAGTAATTCAAGTATTTGTCACGGATAAACTTCTGTAGAGAATTGAAAGTGAATTACGGAAGACATGAATCAGGGAATCTTGTTTTTTTTCACCTCCACTAATTTAGGCCTTATTATTCTCTACTAAATTCAGTAGGAGTTTTGCCAAACGATTTTCCAGAGAGAAGTGATTCTCTGATATGAAATGATTTTTTGAAATGAACTAAGAGTCTAGCAATTGAAAAAAGTAGTTTTTCATGATTCTATGAAGTGATTCTCCATCCTAATTTTAAGAGTTTGGGCTAGAGAATAAAAAAGAATCACTTTCTGCCACAGAATTACTTCTCTCAAAAAATCAGTTATCATAAAAAATCAAAATTAGATGGAGCTCTACCAAATATGCCCTTAGTTTATTTTAGATAACGACTCCCACCAAATCACTTTTGGAGTAATTCGGTAGAAACTCCCTCTTGATAGAGCCTCCCTGGAACCACTCCATGTCTCCATGTGTTGCTCCACAAGAGCTCCGCCAAACGTGCTGTAACATGGACTATCACCGCGATCTATAGCAATTTTCCTGATTAGAAATATATAAGATCATTTAGAATTGTCATACGTTAAACTTATTTTTAACTTCAACCCTCAATATCTAAAACTTTGTATAGATTGTTAACGTACGGTTGGCCGTTGGCATCACTAAATTGATTTTGAAAAAAGAACTTTTAAAACTTATCACGTACACAACTCATTTTGTAGACGATGATATATTTTATACACATTCCCAAACTTAAAAAATTTTGAATCGAAACAAAACCATATATACTTTTATATTATATATATTTGTGATCACAGGAGAAGTTTCCTCCCCCAGCTTTCGAATCGCACCTTCAAAAATATCTCTGAACATCAGCCACTGTCCCACAGACAACAACATCTAGCGGATAAGAAATGCTCTGCGGAATTTTTTTCCATTCCAAAAGAAAAGGAGAGAGAGAGACGATCTGCACAGTCTCTAGGTAGCGACCGGCGGCCGGCCGACCGCATTTACTCTTCTTCGAATACTAGTTCAGTTTTTCTTCGTGACGAGGACGCTGCCTGGGCCCACACGAAAGGGACGGTCGGATCAGCCGATCAGGTCAGCAGGACAGATAACCCACACCAGCCAGTGAAGATGCTGACCGAGTGTCGCTGCATCCACGAAAGGCATCTGGCATCTCCAATGAGCTCATAAAAAAACAGAGTAGTCAGAGATCCTTTTTATCGGCACTTGTCACTCGATGCAAATAATGTCCAAACCTACACACAGCGGCAACGGGCAATGCTTACGGTTTGCGTCTAGTTTGACACGGTCTTTCTTTGCAAGCAAGAAAAAAAGTTTGATGAGTTATCCAGTTTTTAGCCTTTCTGTTCAACACTTGAGATATAGTATTACGCAGAAATAATCCATTTTGTTGTTGAGTTCCTTCAACGAAATTATGGATAAATACAGATGCAATTGAGGAATTTGCGCGCATGACAATTCATTGGTAATATCATGGCTATTCCTCTTTCTATCATGCTTTGCTTTACTCATCATCATGCTTACTTTACTCATGCCTGCCGTTGTCGTCAGGTCCTGTCGTATCACTAGTAACCACGATGCTCGTTAAATTTCTTTTTTGTTTTACATATAATGCTATGTCTCCAAGAAAATATAAACAACTCCATTCCGATAGTTACCGTAGATGTCTTGCACTTGCACTTGCAGACATAAAACAACTTATTATTCTTTCCTTCCTAGTTACTACGAGGTATTACGCTTTCGAGTGGTCTGAACCTGTCTAAAAACTCTCTTAGCAAAATCATACGTTAATTCCCCTAAACGCCTCTCGAATCCCTACGCACGAACTAAGCCCCAGGCCGAATCTCTAAAACGGGTCCCTCCGGAATCCCGCTCTCGGTGCTTGACCACCGTCAGTTGGCGCGTCAGGTAGGGGGATAGTGGTGTGTTGAGATTTGAAGCTTCCCACCTGCGCAGAGGCAATGGGGAGCCGTTTCGATCGTCGCCAGGCTCACCATAGTGACTTAGATGGCGAAGCCAGCAGGAGGCAAGAAATGCCCCATCGACGGGCGGCAGCATCGCAGTTGGCGACACCCGTCCCCACCCCACGGTGGCTAGACACCGCGGCTTCAGCGCCGCCACGCATGAACACTCCCCACTCGGTCTCCGGCGGAGACCGTTCCGCCGTGGGTTGGGTGACCCACTTCCAAGAGGAGGTGAACAAGCGTGCCAAGGCAGCGGCCCACCGGCGCAGCTCCCATGCCCGCCGTTGCCTCAATTTCAACAACCTGTTGCCGGGAGACGCCCTAGCAGCCGCCCAACCCTCCTCCGGCACCCACCGGTGGAGGTTGCAGTCGAGACCTTAGTGGGGCAATGGTTGGAAGATCTAACCAAACTAGTGAGCAAGGCCCAAGCTCCTTACGGGCTGGGCAAAAGCTCGCGCGGCCAAACCAGTCAGGACGGACGGGGGTGTGGTTCAGCCCACCATCCATCCCCTAGCCGTTCATAAAGGACCAACATGTCTCCTCCCCCACCGCTCCGGGCAGCAGGACTTGCGCACCCTCCTTGAGCGGAACCGCTTGAAGGAAGATGCACGAGTCACCCAGGAACGGAGCCGGGAGATGCATCGCGAGCCACCCCGAACGGAAGACCAAGCCTCGTTAGGATCCGCCCCTAGGGGGGATTCTTGGCGGGAAGGGAGAACCCATACGGATGGGGACAATGATGCCGGTCCCTATGGGGTTGGGTGCCATACCTTCACGGCCGACCTTCGTCGGGTCGATTGTGTTGGGATACGAGGTAGGCTACGCTAGCGCAAATCAAAATTTCTACCGCGTATAACCAGGAAGAACTGCCGTATAAGGATCACGGGATTACCACTCGACGCACTACTGGTGCGGAAGATGTAGATATGCGTCGGTGCAGTGAAGACGATCACGTAGTCGTACGTAGTCGATCACGTCCAGCAGCTCCTCAGCAGCTCGTCCACGTGCAGCAAGATCGCCTCCGGTGCCGCGGCTCGTCGGCGGCTCGTCGATGGCTCGTCCAAGTGCTGCAGGCGCAACACCTCCAAGGTATCCACACGTGCAGGGAGGAAGCGTCGCAAGCCGGATTGCTAGATCCGCGAGTTGCAACAGGCGAGGGCGTGGGAGGCGCGGCAAGTGTGTTTCGCCAAAAAGGTGTAAACCCTAGGGCGCCCCCACCCCTCTATTTATAGAGGTTCCTGACGGGCCTCTGGATCCGAGGCCCATTAGTACTTCTAAACCTAATCCAACTCGGATCAGATCCGAATTGGGCTTCCAGCCCCTTAAGTGTGTGACCCTATGGGTTCGGATACGCATAGACATGGCCCGAGTACTCCTACTCGGCCCAATAGTCGGTAGCGGCCTCTAGCAAGACGTGCCAACTCCTATACGCACACGAAGATCATATCAGACGAACCATCACAACATAATATACATTCTATTCCCTTTGCCTCACGATATTTGGTCTAGCTTCAAGCCGACCGCTCTTTCTCGATCCTGTGATTCGGAATCCCTTTGTAGGTTAACTCTTAACCGTACGTAGCATGGCCATGCATTTTCGGTCGAGGGGCCCAGAGATATCACTCTCAATCAGAGAGGGGCAAATCCCATCTTGATTGACCATGTCTCATAGCATGCTTCTTGACAAACCCGAAAGCTACCTTTATAACTACCCTGTTACGGCGTAGCGTTTGATAGCCCCTAAGTAGGTCGATCCACATCTAGAATACATGCAACAATCTCAGGTCTAAGGACAAAGCGTATATGTTGTTTAAAGAGAGAACTACTTCTCGTGTTGGGTCAGTCCTAACACATGTCTCCACATGTGTCCACATTATTAGTTCAACATCTCCATGTCCGTGACTTGTGAAACATAGTCATCAACTAATACATGTGCTAGTCTAATATTCATGTGTGTCCTCACATGAACTCCGACTAGGGACAACTTTAGAATAACCATACAAGTAAAGAGTTTCACATACAATTCACATAATTGCAAATCAATTCAAGTAGCCTTTAATGGATATTCAATGAACACAATATACAAATCATGGATACAAATGGAATATCATCATCTCTATGATTGCCTCTAGGGCATACCTCCAACAGATTGGCCGACCAAGTTTCGGCATGAGATCCTGGAGAAATACGATGGCACCATCGATCTAGAGGAGTTCCTCCAAATCTACACGACGGCCATTCAGGCCATTGGTGGGGGACCGAAGGTCATGGCCAACTACTTCCATGTAGCCCTCCATGGGTCGGCATGGTCGTGGCTCATGAAGCTCCCCGCAGGATTTGTTCATTCGTGGGCTGACCTAAGTGAATAGTTCGTCGTTATTTTTCTGGGTTCATTCACTTGCCCCAGCATGGAGAGCGATCTCCACGCCGTTCGTCAGCGGGACGACGAAACGCTGCAGTGGTACATCCCGCGTTTCAGTCAAGTCTGCAACACCATCCTTCGCATCACCCCAACTTCAGTAATGGTCGCTTTCAAGCAAGGTCTCACTCACCAGCGGCTAAGGGGGAAGCAGGGGACCCACAATATCGAAATTGTGGCTGAAATGTTCGCCCTTGCCAACAAATACGCCTGGGAGGCTGAAGCACAGGCCCTGCTCCCTCCACGGGAGGCGGCCCCCCCAGCAAGAAGAGAGGCGCCCCCAACCCAGCAAGGGCCAGGGGGACAAAAAAGAACAAGAGGAAGGCTATCGACGTGCTGGGTCCGGAGGGTCGGAATCGACCTCCACTACCTGATTTGACAGATGGCAAGAAATGCCAACACCGGCGCGTCTAGCGAGCGGCAAATGGTGTGAGATCGACAAGACCGACTGATACGACCTAACCGAATGCCGGTTGGTCAAATGTTTGGCTGAGAACCACCAAAAGGAGCGGGAAGACCATCGCCGAAGGGACAATGACGGTGAAGCCGGAGGAGGCGGTCTGGGGTTTCAGGAGCCCCAACAGGCTGTCGCCACCATCTTCGATGGGACGAACGCTCCGCCATCACAGAGGAAGGCCAAGCTCCTCTTGCGGGAAGTGTGCTCTGCCGCGCCTTGCCCGGACGATGCCCAACTTCTGAAGTGGTCAGGCACACCTTTGAATTTGGACTACAATGATCATCCCGACAACACGGCGGGAGTAGGGCAGTTTTCTGTGGTGGTCACCCCCACGATCTACAACATAGGGGTGGCAATGGTCCTTAGCGACGGTGGCACCAAGTTCAACCTCCTCTCACCTTAGGTCTTCCACCTGATACAAGTGGGTGCCCGGCAGCTCATCCCTTCGCACCCTTTCTACGAGGTGACGAAGGGAAGGACCACCCCTCTGGGAAAGATCGATCTGCCCGTCATGTTTGGCGATCGGGACAACTTCCAGACGGAGAACATCACCTTCAACATGGTAGAGTTCAACCTGCCATACAACCCATCCTGGGCTGGCTGGCCTTGGCGAAGTTCATGGCAGTAGTGCACTACGCCTACTCAACCCTGAAGATCCCGGGGCCATCTGGTGTCATCTCGGTGAAAGTTGACATGAAAGGGGCTGTGTACTATGCCGAGAAGCTCTACAAGGTACTGGCCACCGCCACACCCACTGATGATGATGAGCGCCCAAAGCGAAACCCGCACCCTCCAACCAAGCAGCGCATCATCCTTGATGATGCTAAGCTTACTAAGCAGGTCCAGCTCAGAGATGGCCTCGGCAAGACCGTCAAGGTTGGGGCCCAGCTGGGCGACAAATAGGAAAGCACGCTCATTACTTTCCTTCAGGCAAACTCCGACGTGTTCGCATGGGAACCGTCAGACATGCCCGGGGTCCCCAAGAAGGTGATAAAGCACAAACTTGCTGCGCATCCCGACACGCAACCCGTACAGCAAGAAGTGCGACGGCAAGCCCCGAAAAGGCAAGACTTCATCCGCGAGCAAGTCGTCAAGATGCTAGAGGCTGGGATCATACAGGAGGTCCTCTGCCCTGAGTGGTTGGCTAACCCAGTCATCGTGCTGAAGGCAAACGGAAAGCTCCAGATGTGCGTCAACTACACCGACCTCAACAAGGCTTGCCCAAAGGATCCTTTCCCGTTACCCCGCATCGACCAAGTCGTCAATTGCACGGCGGGGTGCGACCTCCTTTGTTTTCTGGACGCGTACTCCGGGTACCACCAGATAAGCGTGGCAAGGGAGGATGAGGAGAAAATAGTGTTCACTACTCCAGTGGGGACGTATTGTTACATGTGGATGCCTTTCGGCCTCAGGAATGTTGGTCCCACCTTTCAGCGGACCATGCGCATCACGTTAGGGAGTCAGCTGGGCCAGAATGTCATAGCGTACCTCGATGACATTGTCATCCTCAACCCGGAGAAGTACGTGTTCGGCGTACCGTCGGGGAAACTCTTGGGGTTCCTGGTCTCCAACGGGGGAATCGCAGCAAACTCTGAGAAACTGGAGGCCATCGAACGCATGTAGCCTTCCACCCACCTGAAGGACGTGCAACGCCTCACCGGTTGCATGGTAGCTCTTGGGAGGTTCATTTTGAGGCTAGGGAGTGGGGGCTCCCTCTCTTCCGGTTGCTCAAGAAGATAGGGCGTTTCGAGTGGACCGAAGAAGTGAGCAAAGCCCTAAGATAGTTGAAGTTGTACCTCTCAACACCGCCGACGTTGGTCGCCCCGATAGATGAGAACCCCTTACTCCTGTACATCACCGCGACCTCCCACGTGGTGAGCGCGGCACTGGTGGTCGAAAGGGAGGAGCAAGACTTGTTGGAGGTATGCCCTAGAGAAAATCATAGAGATGATGATATCTGATTGTATTCATGATTTGTATATTGTATTCATTGAATATCCATTAAAGGCTACTTGAATTGATCTGCAATTATGTGAATTGTATGTAGAACTCTTTACTTGCATGGTTATTCTAAAACTTATCCCTAGTCAGAGTTCATGTGTGGACACACATGAATATTAGACTAGTACATGTATTAGTTGATGACTATGTTTCACAGGTCATGGACATAGAGATGTCAAACTAATAATGTAGGCATATGTAGAGACATGTGCTAGGACTGACCCAACATGAGAAGTAGTTCTCTCTTTACACAACATGTACGCTTTGTCCTTAGACCTGAGATTGTTGCATGTACTCAAGATGTGGATCGACTTACTTAGGGGCTATCAAACGCTACACCGTAACAAGGTAGTTAAAAAGGTAGCTTTCGGGTTTGTCAGGAAGCATGCTGTGAGGGATGGTCAATCAAGATGGGATTTGCCCCTCTCTGATTGAGAGTGATATCTCTGGGCCCCTTGAGTGATCGGATCCAGAAATGCATGGCCATGCTGCGTACGGTTAAGAGTTAACCTACAAAGCAATTCCGAATCACATGATCGAGAAAGAGCGGTCGGCTTGAAACTAGACCAAATATCGTGAGGCAAAGGGAATAGCATGTACGTGATGTTGTGACGGTTTGTCTGATACGATCTTCGTGTGCGTATAGGAGTTGGCACGTCCTGCTAGAGGCTGCTACCGGCTATTGGGCCGAGTAGGAGTACTCGGGCCATGTCTATAGTATCTGAACCCATAGGGTCACACACTTAAGGGGCTGGAAGCCCAATTCAGATATGATCCGAGTTGAATCAGGTTTAGAAGTACTAATGGGCCTCGGACCCAGAGGCCCATCAGGAACCTCTATAAATAGAGGGGTGGGGCGCCTTAGGGTTTCATCCCTTTGGCCGAAAACACATCTGCCGCGTCTCCCACGCCCTCGCCCTGTTGCAACCCGCGGACCTATCAGTCTGGCTTGCAACGCTTCCTCCCTACACGTGTGGATACCTTGGAGGTGTTGCACCTGCAACACTTGGACGAGCCGCCGACGAGCCACGACGAGCCGCGCCACGAGGAGGACCTCGCTGCACGTGGACGAGTTGCTGAGGATCTGCTCGACGTCGACGTGATCAACTACACTGATCAACTTCGCTGCCCCAACACGATTCTACATCTTCCGCACCAGTGCATTGAGTGGTAATCCCGTGATCCATATACGACAATTTTCCTTGTTTACGCGGTAGAAAATTTTTGTTTTGCGCTAGCATAGCCTACCTCGTATCCCAACAAGACTCGCCTTCCGGGGAGGGTGACACGCTGACCACCAGCACACCTTTCCCGGGGGCGCCTAACAGCGGTCCCGGGAGCACGGCTCCAACCAAGACCCCTCTCGGGACGATCGAAGCTCGGGAGACTGAGTAGAAAGTGGAAGGCTCCCCTAGGGGTTTTCCATCCTAGATCCCCAACTGTGCTGCCCCGGGGCAGACCAAGAAAGTGTTGCGCCTAGTGTACTTCATCAGTGAAGTACTGCGGGATGCAAAGGAATGATACCCCTAAGCATAGAAGAAGTTGTTCGCCGTGGTGATGGCATCCCGGAAGCTAAGGCACTACTTCCAGATGCATCCGATCACGGTGGTGATATTGTATCCTCTCGTCCATATCCTCAAGAATAGGGAGGGTATTGGATGAATCGTGAAGTGGTCCACCAAGCTGGCTGAGTTCGGGCTACAATTTGCCCCTCGCCACATGATCACGAGCCAGGCTCTAGCCGACTTCATCGCCGAGTAGACTCCCGTACCTGAGCTAGAAAAGGAAACCATCCCGGGGTCCATCAACATGGAATACGGAGAGCCTTGGACATTGGAATACTGGACAATGAACATCGATGACTTCCTCACCCTGCACGATGCGGGGACTGGCGCGGTCCTCACGTCACTTACGGGGGTGGTCCTCCGCTATTCGATACAACTCGATTTTCGAGCCACCAACAACATTGCGGAGTATGAGGGCCTACTCGTCGGGCTTCGGGCGACCGCTAGATTGGGAATCCGACGACTGCTTGTCAAAGGGGACTCGTAGTTGGTGGTCAATCAGGTCTCCAAGGAGTACTGACGTGCGGACCCACAAATGGCCGCATACGTCACGGATGTTCGGAGGATGGAGCGACACTTTGATGGACTGGAGCTCCGACACGTCCCTAGGAAGGACAAAGTGGATGCTGATGAGCTATCCAGGCTCACCTCATCCCAGGCACCTCTGCCTCCCGGAGTCTTCGAGGAACGGCTCACATGACCTACCGCTACGGTAGCTGACCATAGCAAAGGGGAAGCCCCACCGTCGAGCAGGAGGACCCAGGCTTCACCACAAGAGGGAAGCTCTGTGCTCCCTGTATGTCCTTAGGAACCATCGTGGATGGACAACATCCATAGCTTTCTAAAAGAAAACATCCTTCCCGAGGACGATGTCATCGCAGAAAGGATCGCACGACAGTCCAAACGCTACGTCATGATAGATGGGGATCTATACCTGCACGGCATGGATGGGGTTCTCCTGAGGTGCATATCCCAGGAAGAGGGCGGCGAGCTCCTCAACGAAGTCCATGAGGGCGAGTGCGGGTGCCACTCCTCCCGCACGCTTGTTAGGAATGCTTTCCGGTAGGGTTTTGACTAGCCGACAACCCTTGAGGACGCAGCCAAAATTGTTAAACACTGCAGGGCATGTCAATTCCATGCAAAGAAGATTCATCAACCAGCACAGACACTCAACACCATACCCCTTTCATGGCCATTCGCGGTCTGGGGGCTTGACATTTTGGGACCATTCCTAAAGGTAGTCGGAGGATACGAGTGGCTACACATCGCAATGGGCAAATTCACAAAGTGGCCAAAGGTGGTACCGGTCGTCAAGGCAAACAAAGGTTCAGCCCTGAAGTTCATAAGGGATCTAGTGGCTCGTTTTGGCGTGCCCAACAGAATCATCATCGACAACAGGATGCAGTTCACCAGTGTCCTCTTTAGCGATTATTGGGAAGATATGAACATCAAGTTGTGTTTCGCATCTATTGCTCACCCCAGGAGCAACATTGAAGCAGAAAGGGCCATCACGGAAGTGCTTAAAGGGATAAAGTCGAGAACCTACATCGAGCTCAAGAAACATGTTACCGGGTGGATCGACGAGTTGTCAGCGGTGGTATAGGCCAACCGAACAACCCCCAATAGGGTCATGGGAGAAACTTCTTTCTTCCTGGTCTACAGGGCAGAAGCAGTCCTCCCCTTGGAGCTAACCCTAGTGAGCCCGAGGGTACGCACCTACGAAGAAGAAGATCAAGAACTCATGCGCCAACAAGATGTTTTGTATCTGGAAGAACATGTTCGGCCATGGGAACTTCAAGTTAGGGACTTGGTACCGCGATGCTTCCAGTCCCGAGAAGGCAAGAACAAGCTATCCCCCATGTGGGAAGGGCCTTTCCAGTGACGGAAGTATGGTGGCCAGGAGCCATCAAGTTGAGGGGTGCCCGACATTTGGAACATCGAACACCTCCGTAAGTTCTACCCGTAGATAGTGTGAGGGGTCCCAATGCTCAGGCATCAAGGACAACTGCCTCAGGATGTTCATCCTCAGGATAGTTGCCTGAGGGCTCCCACCTATGTACCGGTCTATCCATTTATCAGTTTAATATTAATTCTAGTCATATGTTAAACTTCTTAGCATGTGCCCTTTTTAATAGCAATTTTAAAACTTTTTTCTGCTGAAATACCTGATCACAACAAATGACCCCTGGGACACACCTCCTCAAGGAAAGTGTTTGTGTCTAGGGCAATAGTAGCTGAGTCTTCGGTGGGTCCCAACAGTTAGCGCCTAGCTTTCGACCTGGTCCCCTGACCCCGGGCATGGCCAACACCTGACGGCTCCTGGCCTCTGTCGTCCATACATCTATGGGCCTACCAGAAGTTTGGACAATCCTAGATACAGGGTTGTACACAAAGACGTGTCAAACATGGAGACTAGGTGCAGGACGGCGTGGTCTACGTGGAGGATAAGAACTAGTCGAAGATTAGGAAACTACTCGTAGCAATTAGAGTAGGACTCACTAGTCGAATCCGACAAGTATTCTTGTAAACAACCGAACTGTAACCCTTCCCCCAGCAAAATAAGGTGAGGCAGGGACCCCATGCAATCAAGTTCAATCAATACAACACAACCAACACACAGGACGTAGGGTATTAAGCCGCATAAGCAGCCCGAACCTGTCTAAATCGTGTGTTCGAGTTCACCTTCGAGTTCCTTATCTCGGCAAGCCCTACGCATAAAACACTACCTCAGGTACCCCCTCGGTAGGTTATCAGGTCCAAAAACCCACAGCTGGCGTGCCAGGTAGGGGATCTCGCTGAGAATCTACTGCCAAACTCAATGGCTCAAGTCATCATCAAGCCCACCGTCACGTTCAAAGCGGGCGCGACATTCATCTTTGGATCCTAGGTCTACGTCGCAAACGGCACTGGTAACTTCCACGGCCACATTACGCCATCCCCGGAGGAGAAGCAGTACAACATTAACCTTCATCATCAAGCTTTGGAGGATTTCGTCGAAAAGTTCAATGAAATTTTCAACCTTTTTCGAGGCTTGAGGGATGAGTCCGAGTACAACTTGACTCCTCCCACTAGTCGGATTAATTCCCACAAGCTGGCACTTAAGCCATCGTGCAAATCAGTCTACAATACAAGTCGGTTCTTATTCGGACTTCGAAACTCGAGTCCTGTCTACCAAGCTGACTTGTCCAGATCACAATCCAACTCGGATTTGATCGAGGACCCCAATTACTACTCGGATCTGGATAAGGAGACTCCCTTATCAGGTCCACAACAGGGCATGGTGGTTACATCTACACCACAAGGTGGATTCGTTTACTGGCCTAACATGAAGCCACCTGCTCTCGCCAAGGATGACAAGTCACGCCTTGTCGCCTACCTTCACAACCTCTCGGACTAGGAGGGACCTCCTCTGTCTCCCATCTATGAGGAAGACAGCCCCACATAGATCATCATGTCAAGTTCGGGTAGTTTTTCTCTGGAGTGGGAAGTTCATGCCATCGTGACTGCACAAGAACGCGACAGTGAAGAACCACCAAAAAAGCATTCGTGATGCGAGCATCATCCAGACGACATGTCGCAGGATGAGCTCACCGCCGACGTTGTAGCGGAAGAAACTGAAACTCAAAGTTATCAACAGCGAGCAAGAAACACGGCACAAGCAGATTGTAGCCGCCGCCTTGTAGCCGACTTACCCATCATGGACTTTGATCACGCGTTTGAAGCTGTTCAATCGCGTCAGCACCATACTCCTCTCACAACCATCGCATCCATTAACCTGATAACTCGAGCAATGCCACAAACCAAGTACACCAGGCAAATGGCTCAGCTAGCGGAGCACGCATACGAGCAACTAGATCAACAGAGCCGAATAAACTCGGTTCGACACACCTCATGCCAGCATGGCAGCAGCCTTAGGCCAAGTTGAAATAAGGTTGCTAGACCAAGTCAAAACGAGGGTGCCAGAAATGAGGGTGCCAGAGATGAGGGTGCCAGAATCGAGGGTGCCAGACCAAGCCAAAATAGGGCAAAGGGTAGTCGGGCAGAAAACTCAGGAGGCCGTGGCTACCATGGGCCCTACCCAGAGCCTGAACGTTCACTACATGACCTCCGTCAGAAGATCAACAACAACCGCAACACCTATACAATCATTGAAGGGCGCTGCCGCGAGCACGAGCAAGAAGTCAAGTACTTGGGAGAAGATTCTAACGGGTTCCCTGCCTTCTCAAAACGAGTATGAAAGATGGTTCTACCCGACAAGTTTAAACCTTCGGGTATCATGAAATATGATGGTAAACAAGACCCAGTCCAATGGCTGCGGTGCTACTCATTGTCGGTGCAAGAGACGGGAGGAAACGATGACACCAAGGTCATCTACTTCCCTATCTGCATGGAGGTAGGACCACTCACATGGCTCGAATCCCTAGAAAGGAACTCCAGCGACACGTGGAGTCACCTCAAGGCGGCATTCACAAACAACTTCGTAGGGGCAATGCAGCGTCCTGGCAACACGATCAACTTGTCTTAAGTCAAACAGCAACAAGGCAAGACCCTGCACAGCTATCGACGTCGTTTCTTCGACAAGAAGGCCACTATCATGGAAATCATGGAGCAGGACGCCATAGATTACTTCCAGAATGGTCTCTATGACCATCGAATGTTCCAAGATTTTGGTAGGAGATGCCTGGAAGATATCAAATCTCTCAAGATCATGATACAAGCATAGGCGGATGCAGAAGACAAAGAGATCGAGAGGTTTGAGTGTAGTCGAAACTGAGGCCAGAACAACAACAATTAGAGTAATGGCTAACGCAACGACAAGAACCGTAATGATCGACCCATTAATGACAACTAAGGCAACTACTCAGGTTGTCAAAATCGCAAGAGGAAGCCAGACAATACTGTCACGGTGATGTCCCAGTCTTCCAAGAAAGGCGGCGGGAATCAAGAAATGACTCCATTCAAAGAGTCCTGAAAAAGCAGTGCATGTGGCACCCACATTCTAAGCACTCTATGATGGATTGTTATAGCCTACGCAGAGTCATGAAAGATCTGTCGGAACCTTCTAGAGCAAATGACAAGGGCAAGGCTAAAGAAGACGAAGACGATGGAGATAATGATAAATTTCAGAACCCATCCAACACTATCACTATCAATGTCTGGAGCAAAGGACAAGGGAAGGCTCTTGACTCATGAAACTACTCATCGATGGTGGCAGTGGTCTAAATGTACTCTTCGCCAAGACTTTGAGGAAGATGGGCCTCAATGTTACGGATATGCTCACCTCGACGAACTCTCCGTTCTACAGGATTGTCCCAGGCAACATGGCTGTACCCCTTGGTCAAGTGGTTTTGCCAGTTACCTTCGGGACCAAAGAACACTATCGGACAGAGTACATTCGATTCGAGGTAGCTGATTCCGAGACTTCATATCACGAAATCTTCGGAAGACCTACACTGTCCAAATCATGGCCATCCCGCATTACGTGTACATGGTACTCAGAATGCCGAGACCCAAGGGAGTACTCTTCCTGCGTGGAGACTTAAAGAGATCATACGACTGCGACACAGAAGCCGTGGAGCTGCCAGCGACTACTCAGGTGCCAAATTCGATAATGCAATTCTTCGCTGCCTCCAAGAAACTATCCCCAACAAAACTCGAGATTCCAAAGAAAAAGTTGGGGGCAACCACGGTCAAGCCAGCAAGTGAAGTCAATATCAAAGTCATTGACCTCAAGACTGGTGATAGCTCCAAGACAGCCCTGATTGGTTCAGGGCTGGACCTCGAATAGGAAGACGCGCTTGTCAGCTTCTTTCGGCAATTGAGACATCTTTGCATGGAAGCCATCAGATATGCCGGGGGTGCCTAGAGAATTGATCGAGAACTCAATAAATGTGGATCCCAAAGCTACGCCCAAACGACAACGACTACGTCGATTCGCCCAAGATATAAAAGAAGTGATCAAAAAAGAGTTGGCCAAACTACTCACGGTTGGCTTCATTAAAGAAGTCTATCATCCAGGGTAGCTGCCCAATTCTGTCTTGGTGTGGAAGAAAAACAACAGGGAGTGGAGGATGGTTGTCGACTACACGTCAACAAGCACTGTCCAAAGGATCCCTTCGAGCTCCCTAGGATTGATCAAGTCATCAACTCGACGGCTAGTTGCGCTCTACTCTGTTTTCTTGGTTGCTACTCGGGATATCACCAGATAGCTCTCAAGGAAGAAGACCAAATCAAGACCACGTTCATCACCCCGTTTGGAGCTTTTTGCTATACTACAATGTACTTCGGGTTGCCACCTATCAATGAGTAATCTAGGAGTGTTTCAAGAAACAACTACACCGCAACGTAGAGGCGTACATGGATGACGTGGTCGTGAAGTTCAGAAATCCTGGCGACTTGATTGCGGATCTAGAAGAAACTTTTGCAAGGTTGGTTGAGTTCCGGTTGAAGCTGAACCCAACAAAGGGTGTGTTCGGTGTACCTCCGGAAAACTACTCAGGTTCATCATCAGTCACCGAGGAATTGAAGCTAACCTAGAGAAGATCGCCGCCATCACCAAATCGCACACCCCATCATGCATCAAGGACGTTTAGAAGCTAACTGAATGCATGGTAGCTCTCAACAGATTCATCTCAAGACTTGGAGAACGGGGACTACCTTTCTTCAATTACTCAAGTGGCAAGATAAATTCCAGTGGACCAAGGAGACGGATCAAGCCCTTCAATAGTTGAAGGACTTTTTATCAAAGTCACCAGTCCTCATGGCGCCTACTCCCAATGAAGACTTGCTGCTCTATATCGCCGCGACTACTAATGCCTTCAGCACGGCGATCGTGGTCGAAAGACAAGAACCAGGCCATGTATACAAAGTATAGAGGCCCATCTACTTCGTTAGCGAGGTGTTGTTGGATTCCAAATCCGGGTACCTACCAATTCAAAAGTTGCTATACACAATACTACTCACCTCGCGAACGCTACGGCACTACTTCCAGGAGCTTACCATCTCCATCGCCATAGACTTCCCCTTAGGCAAAATTCTCCACAATCAAGATGCGATAGGAAGAATCTCCAAGTGGGTAGTAGAACTCGGAGCCTTGTCCCTGGAATTGAAGTCAAGGACTGCCATCAAGTCACAAGCACTAGTCAATTTCATGGCAGAGTGGCGGGAAAACCAAGTGCCAACACCGGCAGAACGCCTAGAGCATTGGGTCATGTACTTTCATGGATCACTCAAGCTATAGGACGCCGGCACGGGAGTACTCTTAATCTCTCCCAAATGCGAACAACTCAAATATATGTTGCAAATCTTCTAGGAGGTATCCAACAATGAAGCTAAATATGAAGCGCTTCTGCACAAGCTCCACTTGGCAGTCCTGCTGGGAATCAAGCAATTGTTGGTCTATGGTGACTCACTGGTAGTCATCAATCAAGTCAACAACGAGTGGGACCGCCTTAAGGACAACATGGATGCATACTACCAAGAAGTACGCAAGCTAGAGAACAAATTCTCTGGCCTAGAGTTCCATCATGTGGCTCGTGATAACAATGTAGCCGCAGATGTCTTATCCAAGCTCGGATCTACTTGTGCTTAAGTTCCAGCTGGGGTCTTCATCCACAAACTACACAAGCCATCCATAGTGAAGTCGGCACCGTCAAAAACCACCGATCGAGGTCATGATGCACCAGACCGAGAGGTTATGATGATTGATGCTGACTGGAGAACCCCCTTTATCGACTACATCAAGGAGCACAAGTTGCCTCATGATGTGGCAAAAATTGCGTACTAGTCGGTGACAAGCTCCACAGATGAGCCACATTATAAGGAGTATTCATGAAGTGTGTCTCACAACAAGATGGCAAGGACATACTAGAGGAGATCCACAAGTTCACGAAGTGGATCGAGGTGAAGCCGGTGACTTGCGCCAAAGCAGATAGAGTACTCGACTTCCTCGATGAGATTGTCCATCGCTACGGCTTCCCCAATCACATCATCATAGACCTGGGCTCAAATTTCAACAATCACGAGTTCTGGGAGTACTGTGAGAATAGCAGAACCGACGTCTAGTACATCTCTATCGCTCATCCACGGGCCAACGGCCAGGTTGAGCACGCCAACAGGATGTTACTGGAGGCTCTAAAGAAAAGACTACACGACATTGGAAATACCAAAGGAGGCAATGCTCAAGGAGCTACCCAATGTCCTCTGGGGGCTTCGCACCCAGCCATGCAAGCCTATAGCGGACTCACCTTACTTCTGGCTCTACGGATCAGAAGTCGTCCTCCCCACCAACGTCATGTGGAAATCTCCAGTAGTCGAGCAGTACGCGGAGGGTGCGGCAAAAGAAACAAGGCGTCTAGAGTTGACAGCCTCGAAGAAGCTTGTTGTGCAGCACTCATCTAGTTAGCAAGATATCTTGAAGGAATTCATCGCTACCACGATCGCAACGTCAAAGAACATTCGTTCAATACAAGCGACATGGTTCTAAATCGTATTCAAGATACCAAGGGGCCGAACAAGCTGAATTCGCCATGGGAGGGTCCTTTCATCGTCTCCAAGGTCACTAGACCTGGGTCGTACAAGCTCCAAACTCTCACTGGTAAAGAAGTCGACAACTCGTGGAACATCGAACACCTGTGTTGATTCTACCCATAGTTTACATATTCATGTAAAATTGGCCATCGGCCTCACTTGTACAAATTACAATTTAATAAAGCAGAGTTATTTTTTGTCATAAAATGACTAGTCACTACCTGATTGCGGCTTGCAAAAAGTAAAGTTCGCTGAGCTATTCAGCTCCTTCTAGTACTATCGCCCAACTCGCGCCTTGTATTCACAAGTCTTCGCATAGATATTCTCGACCTATATAAATCGTTGGACAAAATTGTCCATATGTGCCTTGGACAAAAAGTCGAACACATAGTTGATCGCGTCGACATTGAGCAGCTCCTCAGCAGCTCGTCCACGTACAGCGAGGTCATCCTCGTGCCGCGGCTCATCGTCGGCTCGTCGTGGCTCGTCGGCGGCTCGTCGTGGCTCGTCGGCGGCTCGTCCAAGTGCTACAGGTGCAACACCTCTAAGGTATCCACATGTGCAGGGAGGAAGTGTCGCAAGCCAGACTGCTAGGTCAGCGAGTTGCAACAAGCGAGGGCATGGGAGGCGCGGCAGCTGTGGTTCGGCCAAAAGGAAGGATGAAACCCTAGGGCGCCCCCACCCCTCTATTTATAGAGGTTCCTGACGGGCCTCTGGGTTCGAGGCCTATTAGTACTCCTAAACTTGATTCAATTCGGATCACATTCGAATTGGGCTTCCAACCCCTTAAGTGTGTGACCCTATAGGTTCGGATACGTATAGACATGGCCCAAGTACTCCTACTCGCTCAATAGTCGGTAGCGGCCTCTAGCAAGACGTGCCAACTCCTATACTCACATGAAGATCATATCAGACGAACCGTTATGACATCACGTACTTGCTACTCCCTTTGCCTCACGATATTTGGTCTAGCTCCAAGCCGACCGCTCTTTCTTGATCCTGTGATTCGGAATCCCTTTGTAGGTTAACTCTTAACCGTACGTAGCATGGCCATGCATTTTTGGATCCGATCACTCGAGGGGCCTAGAGATATCACTCTCAATTAGAGAGGGGCAAATCCCATCTTGATTTGACCATGTCTCACAGCATGCTTCTTGACAAACCCGAAACCTACCTTTTTAACTACCATGTTACGGTGTAGCGTTTGATAGCCCCTAAGTAAGACGATCACATCTTGAGTACATGCGACAATCTCAGGTCTAAGGACAAAGTGTACATTTGTGTAAAGAGAGAACTACTTCTCGTGTTGGGTCAGTCCTAACACATGTCTCTACATGTGTCTACATTATTAGTTTGACATCTCCATGTCCATGAGTTGTGAAACAAAGTCATCAACTAATACATGTACTAGTCTAATATTCATGTGTGTCCTCACATGAACTTCGACTAGGGACAACTTTAGAATAACCATACAAGTAAAGAGTTGCACATACAATTCAAATAATTGCAAATCAATTCAAGTAGCCTTTAATGGATATTCAAGGAACACAATATAAAACATGGATACAAATGGAATATCATCATATCTATAATTGCCTCTAGGGCATACCTCCAACACAAAATTCCTGAACTAGTCAGCTCCTTGGACAAGTCTGTCCATCGATGGTCTTCACAAAAGAAGCCGTCAGCCAATTTGGGAGTTAGCTATACTACCCGAGTTCTTATCTAGACAAGTCAGTCTAGTTGCATCTTGTAATAACAAGTCTGTAGTTCCAGGTCTTCGGAGCACAACACCCGAACAACCCAGAGAGGTTGTAAAGGTAGGCTCCAGTTAACGAAGTTCTGAAGAGTCTACTCGCCTATAGAGTCTGAATACCCAGATACCCGAGTACTTGCACTCCACAGAAAGGGTAAGTGTACTCTACATCGCGTATCCGCAGAGGCTCACAAGAGTAACCTTGTGCACAGACACTCATGACTACCACACGAGCAACTATCAGGGTAGTTTGGGAGATGCACTAAACCAAAGAATTCAAACAAGTCGACAAGCAATAGAAATTGCGACAAGACTTCAAATAATTTACATTTCATTTTGTGACATGTTTATATTACAATGACATATTGCTTTTACATACAACTACTCAAGGTCTATCTGACCGGCTACCTCCTTCGCAATGGGAGTCACCTCTTGCAGGTACTGTTGAAACTGCTCATCAGAGCAGTCTTGGGCAATCCCCTCCTCAACTGGAGCATAGTTAGCTTGAAGATAAAAGGACTTCACCATTGCCAACAGTTGCTTCGAGACGGACTCTGCCATCTTTTGGATGTACCCGGTAATCTACGCACGCACCTCCTTGAGTACTTCCACCAACTAGCAGGGCTCCATGCCTTTTGTCGGGGGCTCCACCATATCAGTGATGGGCTGAGCAGCTTCTGATAGCTCCTTCAGAGCAAGCTTGATTGCCTCTAACTCAGCTGCACGCTCTTGGAGGGACGTTGTGGCATCTACCAGACTGACTTCTCCATTAATGCGCATCTTGCGCTCTTTCTCCAGTCGATGCTCCAAAGTCTCATATAGAGTGGACACCATGTTGTGTTGATCCATAACTCTAAAGAACGAGTTCTGCCAGTCCATGACGCAACCTTGGAGATCTTCTTTTTCCTTGTGAAGCTCTGCAAGAACAAACACAAGGAGCAATTCAATATTGACAAAGTACAATCAGTACTCGAAGACTAGATAAGGAACACAAGTTACCTTCCACCCGATGCTTCAACATCTTGTTGTGATTCCGAAGGCGGTCCTTCTCCTCCGCAGCCTTCTGGATGAGGTTGCAATACTTGGCAGCTTGGCCATTGTACTTCATGAGTAGCCGGGAGGAGTACTACTGCTCCTTGGCTAGCTCTTGCTTAAGTGCCTGTGCCCACATTATGGTGTCTCCATAGCCTTGGATCATCTCTGATTTCCGGCAGGAGTGCTTGATTAATTTCTGCAAAACAGAGCAAGTACTCATCTAAGGACCGAGTACCAATTTCAAGTTGAAGATAAAAAGGAGAAAACTTACCATTGTGTAGTCTCCTACATGGCGATGCATATCCATGATCATGGCCTCCATTTCTATGGTGGTCAGAGGGTCAGCAACAAGCTGGATCCTCTCCAGGTCCACCCATTCAGCTATCCACAGTTCCTTGTGCTCTTCGATGATTGGCGCACCGAGAGGAACCAATGCTCGGCTAGTTGAGGGACCAACTTCGGAAAACGAAACAAAGGCCATGTTGCAGCTAGTAGACGGTCCTGCATCAGAAGGCGGGATGGACGCTAACACTGGAAGAGCCTCGGCAGCTTCAACCTCAACTTCTAGATCGGGGGCTACGAGCGCAGCCTCGACTCCAGAAGTAGTCGCCGTCTCAGCCTCGGTCTTTGCCTCCAGCTTGGGGGCTACCAGTGTAGCCACCACAGCCGAAGATGTCGCCGCGATGGGCTCAGCTACTTGTAGCTCAGGGGCTAGCACTATAGCGACATTAAGTGATGCAATGACATCATGCATAAGCGCAGCAACAAGGGATACAACACCTGGAGCTACTTCTGGCGTAGGCCGCTTCTTTGGCGATGGAATTGCAGGTTCTGGGATGAGATCTTGGGCTGAGTGGCTGCTGCCATCACCTCCAGATTTTGGACTTAGGGCCCATATATCCATGCTGGCGGATTTCCTGAAAACGACAAGTGTCAAGATATATAGCAAAGCAAAGATAGGTCGCAATTAGTACTCGAATACTTACTCTGTGGACCGCCTTATCTTCAAGGAGGGCTCTCCCCCCAGGCATAGGGACTTGACTGTGGGCAACAGCTTCTTCAGCGCGGTTTGCTGGATCACAGCTTGATCCTCACTAGCCATGGCTGCCATCTCCACTACTTGAGTAGTCTGTGCGCCGGTGGGATTAACCCTAGTGATAGGAGGCTCTTCGTTATCGTCCAGCTTGATGACCTCCTTGATTGCTAGCAGCTCTTGCTACACGACTTCTGTGGTCGCCTTCTCCGCCTCTGTCTCATCCCCAACTATCTGCAATCCTCCAATGTCATAACTAAGCAGACATGGCGGTAAGGGAAACAACTTATGAGTACTCGATCCTCATGATCTTGTCCTTCTTCATATGTGATTACCGAAGGAGGGACTTCATCTGTGGTAGGCGGCTTCTTCACTACACGCTTGACGGCGATAGTGCGCCTCCTTTTTGGGGGTGGCGCTAATCCGGCCTCCAGATTATCTTAATCTTCACGCCTGGATGTCCCAGAAGAAGACCCTACCTTGTCTGATGGATGGGGCTTGACAACAAACTTCTTAGCAGCCTCTGAATTAGAGCTACTGAAGGAGGAAAAACGCTCCTCCTCCTCTTCCTCGACCGCCTTCTGTACATCTGCAATTATTTGACACGCAGAGCAGCGTCAGATGGAGGAGGAGGAGCGGAGCAAAACAAGTGAATATCTTCCTGCTTAAATAGACAAGTCTATTAATTGGCAAGTACAAAATTGGTACTTGGGGGCAGAGGCCACGGGTACTTACACTGCTTGGCAGGTTGGTGGCGCAGTGTTCTCTCACGACCGTCGGAATCGCTTTGGTGTGCTTGAAGAGGCGCCTCAATTGTGCCATAACCTCATCCACGGACAAGTCGTCTGATGACATCCGGGATGGGTCGTTGGGGCCCGAGTAGTCGTACCCCCAAGTGCAGTACAGTTGCAGGGGTTGTACTTACCTCCACATGAAACTAAGGCTACGCCTACTCCTGTCAGGCCTTGCAACTTGAGTACAGCGATCTTCTCCAGGAGCTCAGGAAGCTGAAGGCTGTCCCCATGGGTCGGCTCGTCCAACCATAAATTATTCCACACTAGGCTGTGGCCGGTCACCTTGGGTAGTCAAGGCTCGTGATTTCCAATATAGAACCACCTCTCCTTCTAGTTAGAGTGGGAGTCAATCAACTCATAGTCCAAGTATAAGCCTTTAACCTGCTCCCACAGTGGAATGCCCCCCCCCCCCCTGACTACTTCAGTATGGTCCATTGTGGGCTGGGGCTTAACTCTAAAGAACTTACGGAATAGTTGGAAGTGGGGCTGAATTCCAAGAAAGGCCTCACACAAATGCACAAAAATAGCTATGTCCAAGATCGAGTTGTGATTGAGGTGGACTAGCTCCAACTTGTAATAACTCAACAGCCTGTACAAGAAATCAGATGTGGGCAGAGTCAAACCTCGTTTGACGAAGTGTGTGAAGATCATTGTCTCGTGGGTGTAGTTCTCCAGTGGCCAGGGGTTACCGAAGGCAGCCCTCCAGTCGATGAAGTCCTGCTCCTGGACAAGCTTGGCATCTACATATGCTTGGATATCCGCCTCTTTCATCACGGACTTCTTCTAGGCACATGCTTGATTCGGTGGCTCCGTCTGGTTGGTCTTCCCATACTTCAGTGCCGGCAACTGGATCTCCTTTTCCTTCTTCACCGCCTTCCTCTTCTTGCTCTACGCCGCCTTGCTGAATGTCACCTTCTTCTCCATTCGTGCTGCCCTGAGGGTTTTCTTGCATATGCGCTCGGGGGCTAAGCGGTAGGGGACGGTGGCACTCGACGCTCAAGGCTCAGGCGAGCGTTGGCGCTGGGGCTACAGTGAGGAAGATGAATGGGCAGAATGGCTTGGGTGAAATGGAAGGGATGAATTCCTCCGTTATTTATAATCGCAGCATAGTTAAACCAATGGCAAGATTAATAGGAATATTCCATTTTTTAAAGCTTGGAGTTATCGCTTGACAGTTTCCATTTTTTTTTGAAAGAGATAAGGTTACTGTTAGCGAATGGTCATGTTGACTAGTGGTTGACCCTATACCCAAACTAGTCGTGTAACGGCTCGGGGGCTGTGTGCCACGTGCCCATCGACTAAAAAAGTTTTTTCTTTGTGTTTTAAGGTAAAAGAGATGTGAAATTACAAGATTGACCCTCAGCCTAATTCTTCGATTCAACCTAATGCTCGGGGGCTACTCCATATGGAGTGCAATTTTCATCACACATCCATATAAGATTCAAGATTGAAGATTGAAGACCAAGTTAAATGAGACTTGAGCACCTTCTAGCCGCATGGCAGTACTCGTGTACATTCGAAGACTCAATCCAATGGAGTACTCAAAGGGCACCACAAGCTAGTCGGAGACGTTTATAGAAGTACTCGAGACTACTACATTTGACTAAAAAGTACTCGGGGGTTTGTCGTTCTTACATCTATGGGCCCACCAGAAGGTTTGGACAGTCCTAGATACGGGGTTGTACACTGAGACGTGTCAGACATGGAGACTACAGTGCAAGACGGCGTGGTCTACGTGGAGGACAAGAACTAGTCGAGGAGTAGAAAACTACTCGTAGCAATTAGAGTAGGACTCACTAGTAAAATCTGAGTAGTATTCTTGTAAACAACTGACCTATAACCCTGCCCCTAGCAATATAAGGCGAGGCAAGGACCCCCTCCAAACAAGTTCAATCAATACAACACAACCAACACACAGGACGTAGGGTATTATGTGACATAAGCGGCCCGAACCTGTCTAAATCGTGTGTTCGAGGTCACCTTCGAGTTATTGATCTCGGCAAGCCTCATGCATAAAATAGTACCTCGAATACCCCCTCGATAGGTTGCCAGGTCTAAACACCGACATCATCCACTATCCTGTCTATCGTCACAAGCATAATTACAAGAAGTGTGTGGCGGAACCACCTCGGATTAACTCAACTAAAGCACAGTTAAGTCGCTTTAGATGCGATACTCATGCCTTAATCGTGCTAACTCAAGATGCCGTCGGATTTCATCCGATTTAACCACTTCGACAGGACCGAGTTTAGCAAAACCTACACGAAGGTGAGTGGTTCCAGAGAATACAACAAGTCCAACAGAAGATTACAAGTTGTTACACACTTGGTAAAAATCAGAGTTTAATAAGTTCTGAAGAAAACAACAGAAGGTAAAAAAATAAGCGGAAGTTAAACGTAGGGGTTGGACGTCCTTGGTGAGGCCAGCCAAGACATCAGTGATCCCTTTCCTCGCCGTCCGTGGAGGGATCCCACTCAACCATCCAACCCGGAGGGAGCTGGGGTGGCCAAGTGCCAACAGGGACAAGCTCAGGAGCGGCGACTTCACCTAAAAACAAAGCCACAAACAAGGCTGAGCTACTAAGCTCAACAAGACTTAACCGACTGGGAGTAAAACTACTCCACCACTTCTAGACATGCAAGGCTCTTTGGCTGAGGGGTTTGCTTGCCAAAAGCACTAAGTAGATCCTTATTTTTAAAGTTTTAGCTCAGATTCTAGGTTCATTAACCGGTCTAAGTTGGCAACTTACTCTAAGCAACAAAGATCCAACCAAAGGTATATAAACATCATCAAGACCATGTCATCATCAGATTCCTTTATTACTCAGTGTAGCATAGCGATCAAGCAGTCTCAAACTGTGAGAGGCAGACGAATCGATTCGAGTTCTTTAACCATGCATGGTGAACCTAACCTCATGACATCCGCGCACCACCGAGGGTCGCTTCCTATGTCGGCCTTCATCAATTCCCTAACCCGTGTCGGGCCCATTTCCTTTGGTGCAAGGTTCCACAGACCCAGCCTCTGCCGTTCTGTGACCACACTTGCCACCACGTGCGGTCGAAGGGAAACTCCATTCCAAGGACAATGGGGCGACCGCTCACGTCTAGGTTCAATCCGGTACTAGGCTTCCCCATACCATACTGAGTATGAGGTTAGTACTTTCAAACACTTGATCACGAACACCACCACTATCGGGCATTAACAGATTCCATAGACATACGGGGCGATCTGCCGACCACCAAAAGTTAACCAAAACCCTGCCCCGTCCATGGTCCTTATAGTTGTAATAGAAGGAGAAACAACCAACTCCTATAACTCGCGAGTGACAGGAAATCACTCGACTTTTACCGTTTCCTATTTAAGCATAGCAACTACTCGGTCCAACAACTAGTGTTCAGATCAAGGAACTACGCCATGCATCTACGGTTGCAAACGACTCCTATACGTAAAGGCACAAACATGATGAAGAAGGCATGCGCAAGTTTGGGAAACTGGGGTTCATGCTCCGGGGCTTGCCTTCAAGCGAGGAGGAAGGGAACTGATCTTCTGCTGGGGCGGCTTCGGCTTCTGGAAGAGGTAGCTCAGCTACAGCTCCGTCTTCTGGCACCGGGTACAGCTCGTAGACGCCGTCAGCGAGATGCAGCTCTACACAAACACAAAGCAGGAGTTAGCACTTAGGCGGTTATTTCAACAGCAACACTTGCAAGTTAAAGCTCGGACACTGGTAGCAAAGCTACAGAAAAGGTGGGGAAGTGTACTTGGGTTGGTGGAGAGCAAGATAAAAGGGTCGGATGGAAAGAAACTTATGATCTGACCCTTAGACTAGAGGAATAGATGTGCTGGGGGTCCTCAGACTTAGCGCAGAGAAGTCCCTGATTTATACACATATACCCCTCGGGTCAAGGAAAAGGATACAACCGAGTCCTCGGGCGAGGCGGAAAAGGGTCGGCGAAACAGACAGGGTCGGACGAGACGGAGAAAGGGGTCGGACGAACAGACAGGGTCGAGCGAGGTGGAAAAAGGGTCGGGCGGACAGACAGGGTCGGGCGAGGCGGAAAAAGGGTCGGGCGGATAGACAGGGTCGGGCGAGGCGGAACGGTGGTCGGACGGACAGACAGGGTCGGGCGAGGCAGAACAGGGGTCGGTAACTTACCTTTGGTTTATAGGTGAAGTTTGGGGTCGGGAAGGAGCAGACTTGGGTGGAAGGACTGAAGCACTAAGACTTGGGCAGCGGCGATGTCCGGCGGTGCTCCGGCGGCGGCGGTGCTTCTTGTGGACAACAAGCAAGCTCTAGCACAGCGCGGAAGAGCAAGCGGCTGGGTGGATTGGGAAAAGCGGGTGTTGAGCGGAGAGGAGAGTTCCTCAGGAACTTAGGTGGCAGCGCTTGAGCACGAAACAGAGGAACGGCGGTAAGGCAGCGATGGCGAAAGGGACTCCGGTGGGACTCTGGCATTCCCTTTTATAGCTGCGCGGAAGAGAGAGAGGGTTGGAGCAGCACGAAGACCGGGAAGAAAAGAGGGAGTGCGCTGCCATGGCGGCGATTGAGCAACGATGGGCGGCGGAGCAGGACTTCGGGGATGACACCTTCGGCCATTGGGCACCGGAGACAAGGCGGCGCAGGCGCGATTTTGCCGGTGGTTGCGATTTGGCGGAGGCGGGCATCGTCGTGCGGCGGATTGAGGGGTGTGACAGGGGGAACGGCGCTAGAAGCGAGGTTGCACAGGCGATAAGACAGGCGGGCTGCGGCTGCGCGGGCGAGCGCGAAGCAGCGGTCTGTCGGGGCGTAGCTCTGGTAAGGCGGAAAAGGAGCTGTCGCGGCCGAGGTTGAGGTTGGCGAAGGAGGAATCGTCGCGTAGCGCATCTAGGGCGGCGCGACTGGGGAGAGGCGGCGGAAAAGCCGGGAGGCATCGGGCCTTGCAGCTGGGGGTCCGGCGAGGTGATGATGGGCGCGAGCTGCGAGGCGCTGCAGAAAGGGTTGCAGAGGGGCTTCCGCTGCGATTGGGGAAGAGGGCGCGGGAATCCATTCGGTCGCGGCCGACGACGGGGTGGAGTGGCGGGGGTCGGAGGAGTTGAGCCACGCGGTGGAGAAGCTCTGAAGGAGTGCAGGCCGCTCGAGTGCGTCTGTCTCGGGGGATCTGGGAAAAGATTTGCGGGTCCACCGGTCAGTCTCGGTTTGTCCTCTACTCAAGATTGAGAAGGGCACTGCCTTGGGGAACTCAGAAGGGACCGACGGGGTGGGTTGGGGGTCTGTAGGGGTCGGAGCTGGGAGCCGACGGAGAGGGGTCGGGTTCTCAGGGGTCGGGACCGGAACTGGAGGTTGAGCACTTAAACTCGGCGAAGCTGAGTCAGCGGGGTTAGGGACTCGGATTAAGATTAACTCGAAAGATTTGGGGTCGGTCGTCACAAAGTGGCACCTTCCCGGGAAGAAACTAAAACAAACACCCTTTATTTCATGTTTCCTACATGGCAAACTTTTCACAACACGAAAAGAGAGCCAAGTACTCTAAAAAGAGAAACTTCTTTTGAGCATTACACTAGAAAGTACACGGCCATCACGACCTAAAAGAAAAAGTTCTACAAGGATGAAGGGAGCTCCGCGGTGCAGGAACGTGAGGTTCCGCACTATGGAGATGGGGAAGTCCATGAGCGCGGAGCACCGCTCAAGGACATGTATCGCTGCAGTCCAAGAGGAGGCCGGGGGCTGCAGTGCAGGGCTATTCTTGAAGATCTGCCTAGCAGAGGCCCCGCAAGCATCCCCCAATTCCATCTCAGGACCGGCTCAGTGGCCTCCCAGAGAAGGAGGATGTCAAGCTAGCAAAGCAGTAGAGCAGTCCTGTCAGATGTGCCCTTGCTGTTAGGCAAACCCAGGGAAGTGCCGAGCCAGCTCACATTGGAGCAGCAACATCCACAGGAGCCCTAGAAAGGGTTCCTATGGGAGGTTGCCCACGTAGCTCTGGCTGGGCATCCAGCTAGGAGGCCTTCCTCAATAACGAGGCGGCCGAGAGGTAGGCGTCGATGGATGCGTACCGCACCTACTTCCGGGACTGTCTCATCGCGGTTGCGGGTGGCGGCCTTTGTCGGCTTCTGCACCCTTCTGGGTGGCCTACCTCGTTAGTGAGGCAGCATGGGAGTTGCCCCAGGGGCAACAGAACCCATAGGCAACCCTGCGATGGATCCAGGGAGGGCCACCCGTGAGGTTACCCAGCCACATACCTCCCCTCCTTTCAACTCAACTCTACTATGCTGGGTTGGAGGGTATACAGACCTGAGGGTCTGCACACCACACCCCTGCTCATCGGTAATCTGCCGCTCCTTCGCCTCTGCTCCTAGAGCACTATGACTCCCCGGGGTCGTGACGCCCCTTCAACTCAACTCTCCTATGCTAAGGGGGGGCTGCACATCGCAGCAGCCTCCCTTTCGGTTTCCTCACCAGGTGAGGCGGCGTGAGAAAGATGAGGTCTAGGGGCAAAACCACCAGATACCCCAAGAAGAACTTGATGAACTATGAGCTCCATGGCTATGGTGGATAGCAAGAAGGGCAACCCTAGCAGCTATTTATAGATGGGGGAAGCCACGCTACCTGATAAGTCCGCCCTGTTCATGAGGCAATCGTTTGCCCAAGAGCAGTGCATGGACCGACGGACCGAAGGCCGCTCTGACATAAGGTCGCCAGGTGCCACTCCCCCTCAAAAGGAGTGCAAGGCGGAGCCAACAGGGTGGTGCTTCTGCTTGCGACACGAAAACCGTAGCAATCAATGCAAGCAAGGTTGGGGCAACACGTGTGCATCCTCGACAGGATGTGCTAGCGTGGGGCCATTAGGAACCGCCACATAGCCAGGAAGTTCCCCACAGGGACAAAGGAAAGGCAAAATCTGAATGAAGGAACAAAAGCTAAATCTGGAAGCCAAAAGTAGATGTCTGGTTTATTACAAAATTGGGAGGCACAACACAGTACCCCAAAAGTTCAGGTGCCACACTCAGGCAAGGCCAACACTAAAGAAGGACAAGACAAATAAATAAAACTAAGAGGACGACAGGCCTGCTGGGGGCTGCTGGCGTGCGGCAACCACTGACGAGCCATCGGAAGTCCCGCCCACGGAAGTTGCAGGAGCATCATCTGGATCTTCGCCTTCCTCGCCGTCGCCCACTCATCATCAGGAGTCGGAGCGAAATGGCCCACCATCTCAGCGGCCAAGTCGCGGATGGTGGCACGTGTTACCTCTTCCTCCTCAGCAGTCAGGCCGTCACGCAATGCCTCCATAGGCAGATTGGGTAGCTGAGTCTTCAGGCATGCGAGGATGTGCTCCGCAACACCCTACGTCAGGTCGCACGCCCCTTGCAGCGCGGCCGCATCCACAGCTTATCGAAACACCACCAGGTGCTCCGCCAGCCCGGTGAAGGCGGGAAGAAGATGTTCCGGTCCACGGTCAACCAACAAGCTAGGCAAAGGGAACCAATCCTGACCTCCATCCGAGAGTACGTCGCAAAGGCAAAGGTTGATGGCGCGGAAACCCTCGGTGGCCTCCTGATAGGAAGACCGAAGGCGCTGGAGCTCCTCCGGGAAGCTGTGTGCAAGGGAGAGCACGCTGGTGACCTTTGCCTCAGCCTCCGTTGCGTATTTCAAGGCCACCTCCCAGGCGCTCTCGGCCTCCCTGACCTACCGCTAGGCATCGAGGAGCTGGGCATTGATGGCATCCTTGATGGCACGGATTCTAGCGGCCGACGTCAGGCGCTCTGCTTGGACCGCCACGTTGGCCTCTGCCCGCACCGCTACTACCTGCTCATGCATGGCAGCGGCCTCAGCCGCCTACTGGGCCATCTCGCATTCACAGTGGTCCAACGATTGCATGCGGGGCTCCATGCTTCACGCAAGGATGTCAAGCTCGTCGGCCCGATGAGCCGGCTGCTCCTCCCACTCCAGGGTGGCCGCACAGGCAGCTTCCACTACCTGGCAATGTTCCTCCTCCCGGCACTGAAGTTGGTCAAAGTGCTTCAGTAGCTCGAGCTCGTGGGCTAGCACCGCCGCCTCCGACGAGTTGAGGAGCCGCTCACACGTGGCATCCGCCTCTTCGCGCGCAGCTAGGTCTGCCTCCCAGAGAAGGGCCTATTCCTCGCGGCGAGCGAGAGCGAACACCTAAAAGAGCAGCTCCTGCTCGCGTTCCTAAAGCGCCCACGCATGCTCCTCGGAGGGCGCCCCACCAAGACCCGCCAATACTCGCTGGATGTTCTCAAGGGCCGCCTCCAAGGCGCGTCACACCCTGGGCAGGATGGCAGCCGCATTTTCTTCGCTGCCGGCATCCGGGGCAGACAACACTCCTGTCGAGGCCGTAGCCACGCCGGCCAGCTCCATCAGTGTTGGGTCCCCTACCACCGCTGCCACAACAGTCGGGTCAGCGGTCGTCAGCACCACCGGGGCCACCACCACCGGGGCCACCATTATCAGAATGTTGGGGGCCCTCATGGCCGCCGCCTCCACTCCGGCATCACCTCCACCTGAGGCGAGGGGCGGGACAGAAGCAGGGGTGGATCCGTTCGCATGTCCATTGGTGTCCGGGGCCCCGCCAGCAGGAACCACGAGACCCAACAAGCTTGCGACACGCGGACAAGGTGAAGGCTGGTGGGGCCCGCCATAGTCATCCACGGTCGTAGGGGCCCCACCTGCAGAGGACTGCGGTCCGGCGAGAGGAAGACCCTCCGTGGGAGAGATCCGCCGGGAGGCGAAGACAATGGTGCCCTACTGCCGGCCTCACTAGGAGGAGCTTGCCCCAGCGAACCACTTGTGCTCCTGGAGAAAGATCACATCAAAAAAGGGGGAAAGGATGCGAAGGTCAAACCTGCGTCTGGGCCTCATGTAGATCCACCGAGATGCCAAGGCCGTCATAGTCTTCCCTGCCCTGAGAGGGGAGGATGGCTGGTGGACGCACCTGCTGGTCTACCCACCATCGTAGATGACGTCCTTTGCCCCAGGGCAGGCAGAGCTTGCAGAGGAGAGAGTGGTGGCAACGATGACGATGAGGAAGAACTTGTCGGGACTGGGGAACGGGGCCACCGACGCTTCCCCTCCCCTCTAGGAGCCACCGCCCATGATGACCCGCTCGCTCCCCCCTCGATGTGGATGCTTCCGGAAGGGCGCGCGTGAAGCACATCGAATCTGCGCGTGTCGGTCTTCGGAAGTGTCGCGAGGAAAGCATGGCACCCCTGGTCCTCACACAAGGGCACGACACCCCCCGATAGGATCCCCGTCACCAGATCCCACACTTCCTCGATCAGCACCAACAGCTCCAAAATCTCCACCTCGGTGAGGTTCGTGCCCACCCGCCGCTGTGTGCGGGTCATGTCGTTGACACTGGTGTAGAACCACGCCAGGCAGACCCGCGCGCGTAGAGGGGCGAGACGGCAGTGGAGGAAGTCCACCACCACCATGGTTGATGTAAGCCCAGCCTATCGCAGCTAAACAATCCGGTCCAGCACTGGCTACCATCTTTTTCCAAGGACCAGCAGGGCAGACCAGATGTTGGCGACGATGATCGGAGGAGAGGCCGGGAGGCAGAGGCACTGGTGGGGCATGATGACGTTCATGTGCAGCCACCGCCACTTCCAATCCTCCCACTTGTCGCGGAGGATCATGGTGATGTACTCCCCATCGTGCGTGGCTCGGAGCTTGAAGAAGCACGCCCCCACCACACGAGGAGCGCTGCCGGCCGGTGCGGACATTGGAGGTAGAAGAAGTGGCGGAAGAGCTCGATGGAAGGCCACACACCGACGAACATGTCGCACAGATGGGTGAAGATGGCTAGTGTGAGGACGGCGTTGGGCGTGTGGTGCACTAGATGCACTTGGTACTCCTCCAACACACGGAGGAAGAAGGTGGAGAACGGGGGAATGAGCCTGCAGAAGAAGAAGAAGGGGAGGAACATGACCACATCCCTTGGCTCGTCAGGAGTTGCTGACTCCGTCGCCCCGCGGATCGTCGCGCTACCATCTGGCCGTACCGGAGGCAGTATCGCCCAGACCCTCTCCAGGGCATCCGCGGTCGTAATCGTGGAGCACGTGAGGTGGGCAACCTGAGGGTCGCGCTGCGACAACGGAGGCGTGCGGTGGCTAGAGCGATCACTCCTAGCCATGGCGGTGAGCATAGGAGCAAGCGAAAGGATTGCGGAAGACAAGGCGAGGAGTCAAGGAAGATGACAAGTGGAGAAGGAAGCCCTAAAGCTCATGCGGCCTTATAAGGCAACAGGCGTGGTGCTTCGACTTCGAGAAAAGGCCATCGAAAAATGAGCGCAGAAGGGAGCCCGGAATCTAGGAAAATTCCAACTGAAACCCAAGCGTTTTGCGCACAAGGAGAAGACGAAGCGACGAGAGGCAACCCCTTTTCTTCTTCTGGACCCTACGCGCAATGAGAGGTGGTCCAGCCCAGGGCCAAGGGCTGCTGTCAGCGCTAGGGGAACGGGGGTACCCCGAGAAGGCACTTGCAAGTAGGGCCCACCTATAAGAAGAGCTCTCCACCATGCAGAGCCCAATTAAGGAGATGGGTCTAGAAATCCAAAGCTTAGGAAGGGCCTAGGAAATACTACCTCTACATTATGGGACCCATTGAAGGCCCACGCAAAGGGAGCGGGATGCAACCGAGAGGGCCTCTCAGGAAGCCACCTGGGAAAGCTTGCTTCCAAGCTAAGTAAGCAATGGCGCATCCTAGCGAAGGAAAGGAGCGACAGTCGAGGTAGGTTGTCAACAGGCGCCCCGTCCCCGTAAAAAATCATCGTTATGGTTGACGGGACATGCCTGGATGCCTCGTGGACTGACGGCCTCACCTGTCCCGTCCAACAGGCAGTGGACCCCTTTGTCGAGAGCGCCCGGCTGGCTCACGGCTACCCTATGCTAGAAGGGTGGGCCCACTACGCGGACTCGAGAAGCTACAGAAGCCTCCCAGGAACTCTGCTAGGAGGTGAGGCCACCTCACTGACTCGGGAAGAGGTGAAAGCCTCCCAGGAAGGATCCTGGGAGCCAGATTCATCACCCCTATCCCAAGATGGTGAGTCTGGACCGAGAGAAGCAAGAATTACCAAAGTAAAATGGTAAAATATAGTGATTACCATACATAGGACTTCGATGGGGTGCTCCGACGCCGTGCGTACCAAGGCAAGAAGGTGTCAGGGAAAGTGGATGGCGCGTCAGGAAAACTGTAGCAAGGTGGTGGCCGCCGCATTCACATGCGCAATGTAAAGGGATGGATTGGGATGCAAGGCTCGCCCCAACCACTCCCTCCTCAGGCCTGGCCTATAAAAGGCTAGCTCTTGGACAAATAAGAGAGACAACTCTAGCACAACACAACACACAGGATGTAAGGTATTACACTTCGAAGCGGTATGAACCTGTCTAAAAACTCTCTTAGCAAAATCATACGCTAACTCCCCTAAACGTCTCTCGAATCCCTGCGCACGAACTAACCCTAGGCCGGATCTCTAAAAGGTGTCCCTCTGGATCCCCGCTCTCGGTGCTTGACCACGCGTCATTATATCATCTAACCAATCAATCATCAGCTTGTTCGCTTCAGCTTTATCAGCCAGCTTATCAGCCACCGAACAGTGTTTTTCTCTCACAACAAATCAATCGTTTCAGCTTTTCAGCTGGCTCATAAGGGGGTGTTTGGATACACCCCTAAACTTTAGTACCTGTCACATCGGATGTTTGGATACTAATTAGGAGTATTAAATATAGTCTAATTACAAAACTAATTACACAGATGGAGTCTAATTCGCGAGACGAATCTATTAAGCCTAATTAGTCCATGATTTGACAATGTGGTGCTACAGTAACCATTTGCTAATGATGGATTAATTAGGCTTAATAGATTCATCTCGTGAATTAGTATAGGGGTTCTGCAGTTAGTTTTATAATTAGCTCATGTTTAGTCCTAATTAGCGTCCGAACATCCGATGTGACCCTCCTAAAGTTTAGTACCTCGATCCAAACGCCCTCTAAATCGAGCCGAACAGGCTACATAATTTTTTCTATCCAAACACCCTCTAAGTCGAGCCGAACAGGCTACATAATCTTTTCTTTTTGATCGGTTTTATTTTGCAATCCTAATCGCAACACGTCAGATCGCCACGTATGAGCATATGACATGGTACATCTAACGCAACGCCTTTCCACCTCACACGTGCGGCGCGACGACTCCTTCTGCGTGGGACCCACGAGAGCAGGCCTTCATCTGCTCCGTTTTCTTTCGTCTCCACTGGCCCCCCCAGCCTGAGTCCCGCCGGGAGCGCGCACAGACGAAGAGAGCTCAGAAGATCGATCGATCGATCGCTCGCTCGCTCGTTGGGGATTCGCCCTAGGAGAAGGTCAGATTAACACCTCCCGCTCCCTCCAATCCTGCATTCGCGCCCCGATCGATCCAGGATCCGGTTTGACCCACAGATTCGCCCCTTCCTCCTCTTCCTGTTCGTCGCGGCATTTTCTAAACGGATTGTGCCCGCCTCTCCTGGGGTATGGCTTTTCGCCTCCGGCCCATGGGATTTGGGCGGGGAACCGGTGTTTTGCCACCCCCGAAATTTCGCATGGGATCGTTTATGTGTTGTCTGCTAACATACTGGTGCGCGTGGCCTGTCGCTGGGGATCTCTGTCTTTAGTCGCCCCATCTTCTTCCTTGCGTGTCGTTGGATCGGCGGCTGCTGTGTTCTTACCTCGCCGTTGTGGTTGTACATGCACGACTCCCGTTCTGCTTCCACTGAAGCGAAGCGGCCCAAACTTGGGGACTGTTATGTTGTAGTCGTCTTCCCAGCCTTTTGATCCACCTTTAATTTTAGTATTAGTAGGAAGCCGTTGCGTGCTTGGATGGACTGTTTATTTTGTTCTTTCATTTCTGCGACCAATCAAGTCCAAATGTTTCCTGCACGAACATGGTAGATTTTTTTATACTGATACAGTAATACATACTCTATCCGTTTCAAATTGTAGGTCGATGTTTGTGTGCATATAGACCTACACTATATTTGCATACAAACATCTGTGCACCTAGAAAAGCCAAAACGACCTACAATTTGGGACGGAGGGAGTAGGAACTAAAAGTGAACCATGTTAATCCAATTGTCTGACACTCAACCCTGAGGCTTCACCTGGCGTAAGCAATATCGTGAATTGTGATTTTGTGCCAATAGTTATTCCTCAACATTCCTCAACATTTCTGGTTGATTCCAATTATTAATACTTTTTTTTTTCTGAATGGGACACTGCCTAGCGCCTAGTGCCTATTGTCTTTATACAAAATTGCTTGATCTACGTAGGGTTCAGAACACACCTTATGACCTTTCTGAAATTTGATTCCGTGTTTTTGTAATGTAAAATCATTTATTTTTCCTCAAAATTGCTTGATCTACGTAGGGTTCAGAACACACCTTAATTCTGTTCGCTTCTACCAAATAAAATATTTGGCCTATGTTCACTCCATCAGTGTGTACCAAAGTATTGTATTTCTCTGATTGAAAGTAAAATAATTGTGATGAAGCTGAGATATCAATCTACCAAGGTGCTTTGATCTAAAGTTTGAAGAATTATCGATTTGACCAAAGCATAGCCCTTTTGACATTATATTTGTTCAGTGTTGCTTCACATATTACCCTGGATATATGAGAGGTATTCCAACATCAGCAGTTTGTTTCTATCCTGAACATAACATGCTGATGCATTTTCATAGCAGATTTCCACCTTTTGCCTTTTTGTGTCACCTGAAATATCTGCAAATCTTCATGCTCTGCAACTTTTAAATTCCACTGTTTGTAAACTACTTTTGTTAATATTTATATACACTTGAGATTATTTACATACATGAATTTTGATCTCTTCATAGGGCTAGCCCAAAAAAGTAAGAAACATGGTAGAAAATGGCACGGATGAGCAACCAAAAGGGGTGTCTCGGAATTGTCCCCCAGCTCATATGAATGGTGATGAGGTGAGTTATTCCTTCCTATATTCATGTAAAGCTGCTACCACTTCACATTATTCTTATTTTGTGAAAATTATATGTTCTAATCAGTCACAACTGTTTTATTCATTAAAAATCGAATCTTCATTTCATGTCAGTAGAGGATGCTTAATTTTATTTGTATTGATGGATGATCAATCTATGCATACAACTGTGTATGATATTTAACCCATATCATTAAAATTAAGGTACTAACTCACAATTTGAATGATTCTTTCAACCACTTGTAAAAAAAGCTATAACTACTATTCATCCCTATTCCTGAGTTATTTATATCTTCCGTTATATTTTAGGTTCTAATGGGTATTCTTTGATGTTAGGAAAAGGTGTATCCTGGACAACTTCCAGTGTTGACCTGGGAACACAAGCTAACTCATGTTAGACATGATTTGCCATCATTCAGGCTTACATGGAGAGAGACAAGGCAGCTGGTACTTCTTCTATGTTACATAGATCCTAGTCTTCCATTCTACTAGTCGCCACTTAATCTTCATTTCATCATTTCAGGCTGGTATTGGTCTTCGTCTTGGTCGACATATCCTTGAAGAAACTTCAAAAGGACGAGTATGTTTAATTATTTCACATGTTTTCGAATAGAAGATTATCACGTGGAAAACTGATATATTCCACATGCTTCAAATTTCATGTGGATACTATCTAAGTGCTAGCTTTGTTAGTTTTCTACAGGTTTCTGTTATTGATCCTATGAAAAAGCGAATTGCAAAATCCGGTCAGGGTGTTCCACTTGGTGGCATTGGGTATACCTTCTTCCCTTTGAGTAATTTGTTTTTTCTGTAAATGTTGGGTGTACATTCACCATACATTTTGATAACATTGTCCCGTAAACATATTTCACTAGCTTTGGGGGTGCTATATTGCTTGACACTGCAAATGATCTTGCTAGATCCTCTAAATCCACTTATGTAAAATAAACACTGTACTAGCCTGTAAAGTCTCAACCTAGTTCTGCTTTCTTTACCAGGAGAATATCTTTTGTGCTTGCTCTAAAAATCTTTCCCATTTGTTCAATGAAGTTTATGTATCTTCTGATTGTTGGAACTGTAGTGCAGGAAGTATTGGAAGAAGCTACACAGGTGACTTCCAACGTTGGCAATTGTTTCCAGGAACTTGTGAGGACAAACCTGTACTGGCTAATCAATTTTCTGTAAGTTTTTAGTTTTCCTCACTATTTTTTTGGCCGCTAAATGTCTTCTAATTGTATCTAATGATTCTTGGAATTTGAGATACTCTTTTCTAATACATTGCACGTGTACTGCTGATGCACCAGATAAGTCCTTAAGTATATCATATATTTGAATCTTTAAGAAATGGAAAGAACTGTAATTTAATGAATAATGGGTGTGCATTGATGCTTTCTCAAACTCTTATGTGCTTGATTCAGCCATTGTTAGTTGATTAGAATGCTGATAAGATACCTTTAAATACAAGATTTGCCTTGCCTGATACTTGTGTACAATTTGTTGCCCTTTTAGGCCTTCATTTCCCACCAAGATGGTCGAAAATATTCCACAGTGTTGCATCCTGGGAAACCAGATTTGCCAAAGTAAGTACATTGATGTGTACTCCATGGGTTTTTAATATAACAATAGCATTTTTATTTCTTTTGAGTACTAGAAAAATTCCTTAGAACTTTTTAAATGCAGAGGAAGTGAGATTTCAGGAATTGGATCCTGGGACTGGAATATGAGTGGACAACACTCTACTTATCATGCTCTTTACCCTAGGGCCTGGACAGTATATGATGGTATTACAGTAATTGCAGAATTCTCTTTTGGTTAAATACTGTTCTTTTGTCTGATTTTGGATTTTGCTTGTTAGGAGAACCTGATCCGGAGCTCAATATAGTATGCCGTCAGATTTCTCCAATTATTCCACACAATTATCAACAGAGCAGCTATCCAGCTGCAGTATTCACTTTCACAGTAATACTACATTCATGAAATTCCTTCAGTATACTGTTTACTTGTTCTCAACTTTATTATGTAGCTGTCCACCTTAATATCCATGTCCAAAAATTTCAGGTAACTAATTCAGGACATACAGCTGCTGATGTGACTTTGCTTTTTACATGGGCTGTAAGTTCCAATCATGACTTCTGTTTTCCTAGAAGAAAATTCAATAGCTTTTATGATTACTGAAGACTTACATTTGCCTCTCTGTTCTCTGAATGTTCACAATTTGCCTACTCAGAACTCTGTTGGTGGAAAATCTGAGCTCACGGGATACCATTCCAACTCCAGTATGATGTAAAGAAAACATAAGTAGATATTGCTTAGTTTATTTTCCAGCTTTTCTTGAATAAATTTTTGGGTTTATATATTTTTCTATCCTAATGGATGACAGAGAAAAGGATGGCGTTCATGGCATACTGTTACATCACAGGTAACTAATAGTTTGAATTTATCTTAAGATATCTGGTGTCTCCTAGGAGTTGGAATAAAATGATATAAACTAAACTCGGCCATCAGCAATTTTCTAAATATATTTCATGTCATGTACTTGAAAGCAGAACAGCAGATGGTCAACCACCTGTAACTTTCGCGATAGCTGCACAGGAGAAAGAGGATATTCATATCTCTGAATGTCCCTGCTTCCTAATATCTGGGAACTCTGATGGATTCACAGCAAAAGATATGTGGAATTCTGTGAAAGAGGTTAGTTGAAACTGGAAGCACCCTATACATTTCCTATTGCAAGGAAAGAGAACGACAAGCCTCCAGTCGCATTTGTGCGATGAATTTTACATTCCTGAAACATTATTGCATTAGTTAAGCGATCATCTCTATGGAGCTGCACATGCAGCTTACCTTGTTGAATTGATTTGTTATCAGGAAGTGCATTCTTGTGTCAGTCTTTCGAAAGTCGTCTATTTCTGAGTTTTTCACGTTTTTTGTCAAACACATAGGAGACAAAGTAGAAGCAGAGTTTTAAATTGTATGCGCCCTTCTAGTTTCTAGATTTGAGTTTCTCACTTGTTCTGTAGAATATCTAAATGACCAAACAACTCAAATATTCCAAACTGCTGAAAAGTGGAAACGTTGAAACTTAGCAGTTAGCACATATATTCAATATTAATGTTTGTACCAGCCTATCATGGAATATTGCATGTTTTGGACGAAGCTCAATGTGAACAGCCTGGAAGTTGTTTCTCAGACAGTATACAGGTTGAATAGGTGTTTTCTTAATGCTGTGCACAACTGTAAAGATTGCAATCTTTACTAATGAGTTGTACCTAAAATTGGGATGCAAAATTTCTGATGCAAAGATATTTCATTTTCCAGTCAGAAAATTTCATCTTAGATTTAGCTTTATGCTTGTCTGCACTCTGATTAAAGTGAAGTCAAATACCCTGCAATAGGTTTAGCTCAGGTCTAGTCTATCACACCATATATTGCTTCTATTTAATTTCAAATATTCTATGAATTGATCAAATTTGATCCCCAGAAAGTATAATAGTAGTATGTAGCTGACAACTTCCTTTCCATCATGGCAGCATGGATCTTTTGATCATCTTGATCCCATCAAAACTTCAATGTGCTCCAAGCCAGGATCATCAATAGGGGCAGCTATTGCCGCTTCTCTTAAGATTGCTCCCAAGGCAACCCAGGATGTTTCATTTTCACTTGCATGGGCTTGTCCTGAAGTGAAGTTCTCCAGTGGGAAAACATATCATAGGTTAGAGCAGCAGTAATTTTTTTTCCATAATAAATGAGTAAAAGAGTAAAGCAACTGAAACGACATTCCATGTTTTGCAGGCGTTACACCAAGTTTTATGGCACAGATGTTGATGCAGCAGCAAGCCTTGCTCATGATGCTATTCTTGGTATGGTCCAATTCCTCACTAGAACATTCTATTGAATATACTGCTTTTGCTCTTGAGTTTACACTGTACAATAAAAAGGGGCAAGTGTTGCATGAAGTCAGTATGGGTCTGAAATATTGTAACGACTGGCTGGTTTAGGGTCTTAACGACAAATTATTTTCACCTTCTACTTAATAACTGCAGAATAGTACCAAATATTTGATTTAAAATATTTGAAAAGAATGAAAATAACATATCCTTGTTCAAGCTTTGTTATTAACTAGCAGCTGATAGTACCATTTAATGAGCTTTATCCTGTGGATATGGTTCCATGTACCTTTGTTACTGGTGTGAGACTGAACTGTTAAATGGGGAATTCCTTCTGATTGGAATACCTATAGTTGTTTCTGACTTCATTTGTGTACTTAATAACTATTAGAACATACTACCTGGGAGAGGCAGATTGAGGACTGGCAGGATCCTATTTTGCAAGACGAGAGGTTTCCTGCATGGTATGTTCTAGCATCTATAATTTATCTACCTAGTATCCTAGTACACATTATGTGGGTCTACTAAGCACTGATTTATTGCTTGAGCTATCTTCAACAGGTATCCAGTTACGCTATTCAATGAACTATATTATCTTAACGCTGGAGGAACTATATGGACAGGTATGCACATTTCTTCATCTTTTCTAGCTGAAGTCAACTAGCTTTCTTGAGAATTAACACAGATACACCTTTTCAGATGGATTGCCACCAATTCAAAGCTTGACAGCAATTGGTGGTAAAAAATTTTCTCTTGACATGTTAAACGATGATGATGTCAATGAGATGATCCAACAGAATAATACTGCTTCTGACATTCTTCATCGAATGGCATCAATACTTGAGAGGATGCATGCATCTATTGCATCGAATTCTGCTATAGGAACAACTTTGCTCCATGGCGAAGAGAACATTGGGCAATTTCTGTACCTTGAGGGCATTGAGTATTATATGTGGAACACATATGATGTCCACTTTTATGCATCATTTTCACTGGTCATGTTATTTCCAAAACTTCAAATTAGCGTTCAGAGAGACTTTGCCGCTGCTGTCATGATGCATGATCCTGAAAAGCTCAGGATCTTGCATGATGGGAAATGGGCTGCAAGAAAAGTTCTCGGTGCTGTTCCTCATGATCTTGGGTTATATGACCCGTGGTTCAAAGTGAATGCGTATACACTCTATAATACTGATCGATGGAAAGATTTGAATCCAAAGTTTGTGCTGCAAGTTTATAGAGATGTTGTGGCCACAGGGGATAAATCCTTTGCCCGAGCTGTTTGGCCGTCAGTTTATATGGCAATGGCATATATGGAGCAATTTGACAAGGATAAAGATGGGATGATTGAAAATGAGAATTTCCCAGATCAAACATATGATGTGTGGTCAATGGCTGGTATAAGTGCATACTGCGGTGGTCTTTGGGTGGCTGCTCTTCAGGCTGCATCAGCCTTGGCACGGGAAGTTGGTGACGAAGCTTCTGAAAAGCTTTTTTGGGACAAATATGAGAAGGCCAAGTCTGTGTATAGCAAGTTATGGAATGGTTCTTACTTCAATTATGATGATGGTGACAACAAAGTGAGCACATCTATCCAAGCAGATCAATTGGCTGGGCAGTGGTATACATCGCGAATCTGTTAACTGCAAGCTTTGATTTTTCTTCTTAATATAATGATACGCAGCTCTCCTGCGTGTTCAAGAAAAAAAAGCTTTGTTAATTCTTTTTGAGTTTTGATATGATTTCTAGTTAAACAAATAGATGAAAATTTTTCCCTTTATACATTACATGGCATAACTTACTACAGACAACGCAATACTTATTTGGTTAGTTACTTCTAACACTGGGTTCTAGGATTAACACTACATTATATAAGACAGCATTGTATGCAACACAAAATCCGGTAGCAGATTTCATATACTGAAATAGCACAAACTGCTATTATATGACATTGATGTTTGTTTAATGTCATCATGTAACTCTATTATATGCAACATATAACTGCTACCAGATTTTATTTTAATCATCCATCACCATACAAGTAAACATTTGTCGGCTTCTAGGATTAACATGAGTTATGACGATGTGCTTTCCCAGTTGTGTTGAGATTGATACCTGACTACAAACAACACTTATTTGGTTTTGCCCACAATTTTCTGAGATGCATTTTTGTGCTCCATTCCTTACTCTTATGCGTTAGTGTAAAACCAATGTGAAAAATCAACTCCCTTTTATCATTGCTAGTAGCATCTTTTGAAATGTTTATGGTTAAAACGTTCTGCTCTTGCCATCACATCCAAATATTTTTTTAGTGGTTATCATGTACATAAGGGTTAATAAACAGAAATATTTAAGTTGAATAAATCATACAGTAGTAGAGTACTTATGATGTACCAGTTTGGCATCTGAGTAATGGTGCTCCAGGTTCAGTGGTAGATGGTGGGTATAAACTCAAAATATGTGCTTATCATTAATACATCCATGCTGGTTTTCCATCACAGAAGTGTGAATGTTGGTTCCATGGTGTTTTTAAATCAAACAGCCTAAAGCAGTTCAGCTAGACCTACCCTATTCTTTAATGAACTTGTTGTTTGTCTTTTTCCAGGTACGCCAAAGCGTGTGGTCTCTTCCCAATTGTTGACAAGGATAAGGCACAAAGTGCATTAGAAAAGATATATTCTTTCAACGTGATGAAGTTTAAGGATGGTACAAGGGGAGCGATGAATGGGATGTGGCCAGATGGCACACTGGACATGTCTGCAATGCAGTCTAGGGAGATATGGCCAGGTGTGACATATGCACTAGCTGCGACCATGATTCAAGAAGGCATGGTAGAGCAGGGGTTTAAGACAGCTGAAGGGATCTATCATGCTGCCTGGTCTCCAGAAGGACTTGGGTGAGTTTTGACACTTGCGTTTTCCTTGCTATGTGTTTGAATGTCGGCATGTGGCATAATTATCTGAGATTAAAAGAAATTCTGAACTTGTGAAACCATTGAGACAAATTTAATGACAATGGTGGAAACTATCAATTCTTGCTAATTGCTGTCTTTTCAACTTCTCTTCTATTCTTTTTGCTAGCCATGTAGGTAATGTTAATGCTTCAACTGAGAAATCACTT